>NC_090439.1:293678555-293997728 GCF_031143425.1 Pleurodeles waltl | reverse complement strand
ATGAGAAAAAACGCAGACATTTCTGCCCATTGAACACTACCTTTGAGGTCAAAAGTACTCACACACACTTACTACCTTTGCCATGGTTCATTTTTTTCTCACGAGAATCTATTTCTTCATTTGCCATCGCTCAGATGGTTTTTCTATTTTAAAAGCCCCTGCCATTGATTGATGCCTTAGCTATTGGCCTCGTATTTAATATCAGTACTAATAAAGATACTAATGGTTTTGGCCAGTTGATGGTGCATATCTCCTTTGTACATTGTGGAGTATTGTTCTTTTGCAACATCGTCAGCCTGTCAACATTTCTTTATTCAGCAAACACCATAAAAGTATAAAAAACAAAACAGACATAAAAAAAAATTCCAGAGTTCATGATAAACCAACACTGTAATCCAAAACTAAAATACTAACTTAGAAAATGATACCACTATAACATGTCAGCCCATAAATATTAATCAAAAGCAGTGCTAAACAAATACAGCATACCAGTGCTTATCCAATTTACATATCTACAGAAGTACTAAACAAGGCTGCTCTAATATAGTTTAAAACAGCATCACAAATCTCAAATGACCCTATGTAGGAAGTTGGCTCTGTATGCACTATTTCAAAGTAAGGAATAGTATGCACAGAGTCCAAGGGTTCCCCTTAGAGGTAAGATAGTGGCAAAAAGAGATAATACTAATGCTCTATTTTGTGGTAGTGTGGTCGAGCAGTAGGCTTATCAAAGGAGTAGTGTTAAGCATTTGTTGTACATACACACAGGCAATAAATGAGGAACACATACTCAGAGACAAATCCAGCCAATAGGTTTTGTTATAGAAAAATATCTTTTCTTAGTTTATTTTAAGAACCACAGGTTCAAATTCTACATGTAATATCTCATTGGAAAGGTATTGCAGGTAAGTACTTTAGGAACTTTGAATCATTACATTAGCATGTATACTTTTTACATAAAACACAATAAGCTGTTTTAAAAGTGGACACAGTGCAATTTTCACAGTTCCTGGGGGAGGTAAGTTTTTGTTAGTTTTGTCAGGTAAGTAAATCACTTACAAGTCTTAGGTTTGGGTCCAAGGTAGCCCACCGTTGGGGGTTCATAGCAAACCCAAAGTTACCACACCAGCAGCTCAGGGCCGGTCAGGTGCAGAGGTCAAAGAGGTGCCCAAAACGCATAGGCTGCAATGGAGAGAAGGGGGTGCCCCGGTTCCGGTCTGCCAGCAGGTAAGTACCCGCGTCTTCGGAGGGCAGACCAGAGGGGTTTTGTAGGGGACCGGGGGGGACACAAGTCAGCACAAAAAGTACACCCTCAGCAGCGCGGGGGCGGCCGGGTGCAGTGTGCAAACACGCGTCAGGTTTACAATGATGTTCAATGAGAGATCAAGGGATCTCTTCAGCGTCGCAGGCAGGCAAGGGGGGGGCTCCTCGGGGTAGCCACCACCTGGGCAAGGGAGAGGGCCTCCTGGGGGTCACTCCTGCACCGGAGTTCCGTTCCTTTAGGTGCTAGGGGCTGCGGGTGCAGGGTCTTTTCCAACTGTCGGGAAATGGAGTTCAGGCAGTCGCGGTCAGGGGAAGCCTCGGGATTCCCTCTGCAGGCGTCGCTGTGGGGGCTCAGGGGGGACAACTTTGGTTACTCACGGTCTCGGAGTCGCCGGAGGGTCCTCCCTGAGGTGTTGGTTCTCCACCAGTCGAGTCGGGGTCGCCGGGTGCAGTGTTGCAAGTCTCACGCTTCTTGCGGGGAGTTGCAGGGGTCTTTAAGTCTGCTCCTTGAAACAAAGTTGCAGTTCTTTTGGAGCAGTGCCGCTGTCCTCGGGAGTTTCTTGTCTTTCTCGAAGCAGGGCAGTCCTCAGAGGATTCAGAGGTCGCTGGTCCCTTGGAAAGCGTCGCTGGAGCAGGGTTCTTTGGAAGGCAGGAGACAGGCCGGTAGGACTGGGGCCAAAGCAGTTGGTGTCTTCTGGTCTTCCTCTGCAGGGGTTTTTCAGCTCGGCAGTCTTCTTCTTCTTGTAGTTTCAGGAATTTAAATTCTTAGGTTCAGGGGAGCCCTTAAATACTAAATTTAAGGGCGTGTTTAGGTCTGGGGGGTTAGTAGCCAATGGCTACTAGCCCTGAGGGTGGGTACACCCTCTTTGTGCCTCCTCCCAAGGGGAGGGGGTCACATCCCTATCCCTATTGGGGGAATCCTCCTTCTACAAGATGGAGGATTTCTAAAAGTCAGAGTCACCTCAGCTCAGGACACCTTAGGGGCTGTCCTGACTGGCCAGTGACTCCACCTTGTTTTTCTCATTATCTCTCCTGGACTTGCCGCCAAAAGTGGGGGCTGTGTCCAGGGGGCGGGCATCTCCACTAGCTGGAGTGCCCTGGGGCATTGTAACACGAAGCTTGAGCCTTTGAAGCTCACTGCTAGGTGTTACAGTTCCTGCAGGGGGGAGGTGTGAAGCACCTCCACCCAGAGCAGGCTTTGTTTCTGTCCTCAGAGAGCACAAAGGCTCTCACCGCATGAGGTCAGACACTCGTCTCTCAGCAGCAGGCTGGCACAGACCAGTCAGTCCTGCACTGAACAATTGGGTAAAATACAGGGGGTATCTCTAAGATGCCCTCTGTGTGCATTTGTTTAATAAATCCAACACTGGCATCAGTGTGGGTTTATTATTCTGAGAAGTTTGATACTAAACTTCCCAGTATTCAGTGTAGCCATTATGGAGCTGTGGAGTTCGTTTTTGACAGACTCCCAGCCCATATACTCTTATGGCTACCCTGCACTTACAATGTCTAAGGTTTTGCTTAGACACTGTAGGGGCATAGTGCTCATGCACATATGCCCTCACCTGTGGTATAGTGCACCCTGCCTTAGGGCTGTAAGGCCTACTAGAGGGGTGACTTACCTATGCCACAGGCAGTGGGAGGTTGACATGGCACCATGAGGGGAGTGCCATGTCGACTTAGTCATTTTCTCCCCATCAGCACACACAAGCTGGCAAGCAGTGTGTCTGTGCTGAGTGAGGGGTCCCTAGGGTGGCATAAGACATGCTGCAGCCCTTAGAGACCTTCCCTGGCATCAGGGCCCTTGGTACCAGGGGTACCAGTTACAAGGGACTTACCTAGGTGCCAGGATTGTGCCAATTGTGGAAACAATGGTACATTTTAGGTGAAAGAACACTGGTGCTGGGGCCTGGTTAGCAGGGTCCCAGCACACTTCTCAGTCAAGTCAGCATCAGTATCAGGCAAAAAGTGGGGGGTAACTGCAACAGGGAGCCATTTCTTTACACAAGCCCCCCCCAGCCCACAGGCCAGGAGACTCAGCCAAAGCTGGGAGAGTCTTCCTAGTCTGTCAGGCGAGGAAGAGTAGAGGAAATAGGCTGGTTTGTTGCAGGGCCTACTCTGCCTTACATCCTCCTGTTCAGGTCATTCCCTCTGGGGAACTGACCCACTTCCACAGTGATAGGACCTAGTCTGAACTGCCTCTTGTCTGTGCTTTTTATGTCTTCACCCATTCTCTCTATTTTGGGGTTAGAGGTATCCACCTCTGCTAATCTTATCTTAGCCAGGGTCACCCCTAGCTTACCCAAAGAGGTTACCCAGAGCTGGAGTAACCCCACCATGACCAACAGGGTCAGGGGGCCTAACTTGCTATTTGGCATGGGGTCAGACCACCATGCCAAGGATAGTGCAGCCATAAAGGCTAACACCCAGCAGAGGCCACTGACAGCTGTCAGTGCCCAGAACCACACCTTTAGCTCTTCACCTACAAGGGAAGGGGCTAAGTTACAGGCTTCTTTGGGTTCAGGGTGCCTGTCTGCTGTATTAGAGTGGGGGGTTACCACATCTTGTAGTAAACACCCTTCTTCCACTCTTTCTTCTGTTAGCTGAGGGGCCACCCACTCAGACTTAACAGTTGCCTGACTAGCCAGGACTTCTTGTGGGTCAGGTTGGACTTTATCAGAGCCACTTTTGGAGTTCTCCCCTACTGGAGCAGAATCTCCTTGGCTTGCTGGAACCTTGGTTAAAGGTTGTCCACCTTTCCTACTCTGTTTCCTTTTCTTTTTCTTCTGGGGCCTACTTGCATTTACTGCAGAGGCAGGCACTCCAGAATCCTTGGGAGAGGACTGGCACTGGACCAGTTCCTCTCTTGGGCTCTGACTAACCTCTGGGTAGTCATTTCCAAGGAGACAATCAAGGGGGAGGTCTGTACTGACTACCACCCTTCTCCAGCTAAAAGTCCCACCCACTTCTATGGGCACAAAAGCCACAGGCCTATCAGTGACCCTGTCTGGGCTAACTCTTACTCTGGCCATCTCACCAGGGATGTACTGGTTTGAGAACACCAGCCTATCATGTACAATAGTGTGACTGGCACAAGTGTCTCTCAGGGTAGTGGCTGGGATTCCATTCACCAGTAGGTGGTGGAAGTGTCTACTTCCCTCTGGAATCTCCAACTCACCGGTTGGGCCCTTTTTCCAGTTGAAGGCTATGAAGACCTTCTCATCTGAGGAGTCATCCCCAATGGCTACACTGGTCACCCCTGGGATTTTGCTAGGGGGTTTGTTTTTGGGACAAGAAGTGTCCTTGGTGTGGTGCCCTGTCTGTCTACAGTTATGGCACCATGCCTTAGTGGCATCCCAGTCCTTACCCTGGTACCCACCTTTGTTTTGGGTTGTGTCTCTGGGCCCACCCACCTGGTCTGGTTTTTGGGGGCCTACAGAGGACTCTTTTTCTTTGTTTCTAGTGTCACCCACTTTCTCCTGAGGATGTTTTGTAACCCCTTTCTTTTGGTCACCCCCAGTGGAAGTTTTGGTTACCCTAGTCTTGACCCAGTGGTCTGCCTTCTTTCCCAATTCTTGGGGAGAAATTGGACCTAGGTCTACCAGATACTGATGCAACTTTTCATTGAAGCAGTTACTTAAAATGTGTTCTTTCATAAACAAATTATAAAGCCCAACATAGTCATGCACTTCATTTCCAGTTACCCAACCATCCAGTGTTTTCACTGAGTAGTCTACAAAATCAACCCAGGTGTGGCTCGAGGATTTTTGAGCCCCCCTGTATCTAATTCTATACTCCTCAGTGGAGAATCCAAAGCCCTCAATCAAGGTACCCTTCATGAGGTCATAAGATTCTGCATCTTTTCCAGAGAGTGTGAGGAGTCTATCCCTACACTTTCCAGTGAACATTTCCCAAAGGAGAGCACCCCAGTGAGATTTGTTCACTTTTCTGGTTACACAAGCCCTCTCAAAAGCTGTGAACCATTTGGTGATGTCATCACCATCTTCATATTTAGTTACAATCCCTTTAGGGATTTTCAACATGTCAGGAGAATCTCTGACCCTAGTTATGTTGCTGCCACCATTGATGGGTCCTCGGCCCATCTCTTGTCTTTCACTTTCTATGGCTAGGATCTGCCTTTCCAAAGCCAATCTTTTGGCCATCCTGGCTAACTGGATGTCCTCTTCACTGGAGTTATCCTCAGTGATTTCAGAGAAGTTGGTCCCTCCTGTGAGGGTGCCAGCATCTCTGACTATTATGCTTGGAGTCAGGGCTTGAGAGGCCCTGTCTTCCCTAGATAGGACTGGTAGGGGGGAATCACCCTCCAAGTCCCTATCATCATCCTCTGTGTTGCCATCCTCAGAGGGGTTGGCCTTTTCAAACTCTGCCAACAGCTCCTGGAGCTGTAGTTTGGAAGGTCTGGGGCCCATTACTATTTTCTTTAGTTTATAGAGTGACGTTAGCTCCCTCATCTTAAGATGGAGGTAAGGTGTGGTGTCGAGTTCCACCACATTTATCTCTGCACTAGACATTATGCTTCTAAAAGTTGGAATACTTTTTAAGAATCTAAAACTAGTTCTAGGTTCTAATTCAAACTTTTACAAAACTTTTAAACTCTAAAAGAAAAGCTAAACAGGATCTAACACAAGGCCCTAGCAGGTCTTTTAAGAATTTAGAAACATTTCAAATTGCAAAAACAATTTCTAATGACAATTTTTGGAATTTGTCGTGTGATCAGGTATTGGCTGAGTAGTCCAGCAAATGCAAAGTCTTGTACCCCACCGCTGATCCACCAATGTAGGAAGTTGGCTCTGTATGCACTATTTCAAAGTAAGGAATAGTATGCACAGAGTCCAAGGGTTCCCCTTAGAGGTAAGATAGTGGCAAAAAGAGATAATACTAATGCTCTATTTTGTGGTAGTGTGGTCGAGCAGTAGGCTTATCAAAGGCGTAGTGTTAAGCATTTGTTGTACATACACACAGGCAATAAATGAGGAACACACACTCAGAGACAATTCCAGGCCAGTAGGTTTTTGTATAGAAAAATATCTTTTCTTAGTTTATTTTAAGAACCACATGTTCAAATTCTACATGTAATACTTTGCATGAAAGGTATTGCAGGTAAGTACTTTAGGGACTTTGAATCATTACATTAGCATGTATACTTTTTACATAAAACACAATAAGCTGTTTTAAAAGTGGACACAGTGCAATTTTCACAGTTCCTGGGGGAGGTAAGTTTTTGTTAGTTTTGTCAGGTAAGTAAATCACTTACAAGTCTTAGGTTTGGGTCCAAGGTAGCCCACCGTTGGGGGTTCATAGCAACCCCAAAGTTACCACACCAGCAGCTCAGGGCCGGTCAGGTGCAGAGGTCAAAGAGGTGCCCAAAACGCATAGGCTAGAGAAGGGGGTGCCCCGATTCCGGTCTGCCAGCAGGTAAGTACCCGCGTCTTCGGAGGGCAGACCAGAGGGGTTTTGTAGGGCACCGGGGGGGACACAAGTCAGCACAAAAAAGTACACCCTCAGCAGCGCGGGGGCGGCCGGGTGCAGTGTGCAAACACGCGTCAGGTTTACAATGATGTTCAATGAGAGATCAAGGGATCTCTTCAGCATCGCAGGCAGGCAAGGGGGGGGCTCCTCGGGGTAGCCACCACCTGGGCAAGGGAGAGGGCCTCCTGGGGGTCACTCCTGCACCGGAGTTCCGTTCCTTTAGGTGCTAGGGGCTGCGGGTGCAGGGTCTTTTCCGGCCGTCGGGAAAATTTAGTTCAGGCAGTCGCGGTCAGGGGGAGCCTCGGGATTCCCTCTGCAGGCGTCGCTGTGGGGGCTCAGGGGGGACAACTTTGGTTACTCACGGTCTCGGAGTCGCCGGAGGGTCCTCCCTGAGGTGTTGGTTCTCCACCAGTCGAGTCGGGGTCGCCGGGTGCAGTGTTGCAAGTCTCACGCTTCTTGCGGGGAGTTGCAGGGGTCTTTAAGTCTGCTCCTTGAAACAAAGTTGCAGTTCTTTTGGAGCAGTGCCGCTGTCCTCGGGAGTTTCTTGTCTTTCTCGAAGCAGGGCAGTCCTCAGAGGATTCAGAGGTCGCTGGTCCCTTGGAAAGCGTCGCTGGAGCAGGGTTCTTTGGAAGGCAGGAGACAGGCCGGTAGGACTGGGGCCAAAGCAGTTGGTATCTTCTGGTCTTCCTCTGCAGGGGTTTTTCAGCTCGGCAGTCTTCTTCTTCTTGTAGTTTCAGGAATCTAAATTCTTAGGTTCAGGGGAGCCCTTAAATACTAAATTTAAGGGCGTGTTTAGGTCTGGGGGGTTAGTAGCCAATGGCTACTAGCCCTGAGGGTGGGTACACCCTCTTTGTGCCTCCTCCCAAGGGGAGGGGGTCACATCCCTATCCCTATTGGGGGAATCCTCCTTCTACAAGATGGAGGATTTCTAAAAGTCAGAGTCACCTCAGCTCAGGACACCTTAGGGGCTGTCTTGACTGGCCAGTGACTCCTCCTTGTTTTTCTCATTATCTCTCCTGGACTTGCCGCCAAAAGTGGGGGCTGTGTCCAGGGGGCGGGCATCTCCACTAGCTGGAGTGCCTTGGGGCATTGTAACATGAAGCTTGAGCCTTTGAAGCTCACTGCTAGGTGTTACAGTTCCTGCAGGGGGGAGGTGTGAAGCACCTCCACCCAGAGCAGGCTTTGTTTCTGTCCTCAGAGAGCACAAAGGCTCTCACCGCATGAGGTCAGACACTCGTCTCTCAGCAGCAGGCTGGCACAGACCAGTCAGTCCTGCACTGAACAATTGGGTAAAATACAGGGGGTATCTCTAAGATGCCCTCTGTGTGCATTTGTTTAATAAATCCAACACTGGCATCAGTGTGGGTTTATTATTCTGAGAAGTTTGATACTAAACTTCCCAGTATTCAGTGTAGCCATTATGGAGCTGTGGAGTTCGTTTTTGACAGACTCCCAGCCCATATACTCTTATGGCTACCCTGCACTTACAATGTCTAAGGTTTTGCTTAGACACTGTAGGGGCATAGTGCTCATGCACATATGCCCTCACCTGTGGTATAGTGCACCCTGCCTTAGGGCTGTAAGGCCTACTAGAGGGGTGACTTACCTATGCCACAGGCAGTGGGAGGTTGGTATGGCACCCTGAGGGGAGTGCCATGTCGACTTAGTCATTTTCTCCCCATCAGCACACACAAGCTGGCAAGCAGTGTGTCTGTGCTGAGTGAGGGGTCCCTAGGGTGGCATAAGACATGCTGCAGCCCTTAGAGACCTTCCCTGGCATCAGGGCCCTTGGTACCAGGGGTACCAGTTACAAGGGACTTACCTAGGTGCCAGGGTTGTGCCAATTGTGGAAACAATGGTACATTTTAGGTGAAAGAACACTGGTGCTGGGGCCTGGTTAGCAGGGTCCCAGCACACTTCTGAGTCAAGTCAGCATCAGTATCAGGCAAAAAGTGGGGGGTAACTGCAACAGGGAGCCATTTCTTTACACCCTAATTGTTGTCAAAATGTATGCTTAATATTAGCAGCTTGTAAACAAGGGACCAAAAAGTGCCTACGCGAGGTATTGTAAGATGTGCAAAAAAGCATAAAGTGACTAGTGCTTTGTTGCAATAAATAGCCACAAGGGTAAGTAGCAAGGGCAGCAAATGAGTAAGATAAAATCTAAATTGAGATCTGGTTATAGAAGGTAAATAAGGTCCTATATCCAAAGAAATACTAAGAACTGAACGTGTGACAACGATCCGCATAGAGTATGCCTTTGAAATGTGGATCTTTTAGCTGTAGCTAATATAAAGATTTTTCAAGGAATCTTCAGAGACTGAGGGCCTCATTACTAGTTTGGCAGGCTGAAAAAGCATACTCCAGTTCCTTCTTGATCAGCGGACACAAACAGAGTTTCCGCCCGCTGGCCCAGTGGGAAACAGCCCACAGCCAAACAGTTGTGGTACGTAGGGTTCTTAGCAGGCAGTGAAAAGCGCAATGGGGCTGTCCATGGGGGCCCCCTGCACCCGTCTCCACCAGCTTTTACATGGCGGTGCAACTGCCCTGCAAAAGCTGGTGGAGAGGGGACTCGTACTTCCCAGAGGGATGCTGCTTGCAGTGATGCCCTGTAGGATTAGGATCGCCAGCACCACCAACCCCTCCAGTGGAGGGAAACTGGCAGTGCCAGCGGTCCGACCGTGGCGCTTTCACCATTGTCATAATGTACTGGTCTAACCGCTGCCAAAGCTGTCGGATCACCGCTTTGGCGGCGGTCACACTGCAACCGCAACCACCAGACTCATAATGAGGGCCTGAGAACCTAATTCACAAAGGGCCTCCATAGTCACAGCAGAGGGCCCGCAGTCACGGCGGGGGTCCCGCACTCGTGGCGGGACCTCCACAATGGGTAACTGCTGTACACAAGTTCTGCCATGAGTGCAGGACCTCCACTGCGACTGCAGGGCCTGCGCTGCAGCAGCAGAAGCTCTTTGTGAATTAGGCCTGAAGTCTAGTGACTCTGTATAATGGCTACTCGCAAACATTTCCCCTGGCGCCAAAAAGTTTTTTCTTTGGTGTGACCGAGGGCGCACTGATTCTGGCAGGTTGGCGGTTGAGGGAGGGAGTTAAGGAGAGTGTAGTGAAAGCAAGCCATGTAAATCTAGGAGCTGAACTGTATAATGTGAAACCAATAAATCGGGGATCAATCCTGGCTTCCCCACATGACCAAACTGTGTGATCTAAGCAATTGTTTTATTTCACATTCCCTCCTTTTGCTTCATTATCACATAAAAGTGGATCTCGAAATACATAACGTCAGGATGTGTGCTGTACAAAACCTTCTCCTGTGTTTGATTTAATAAACGTTACCATTGTTTGTTAATAACAGCAACCCAGGCCACCCAAATAGTGCACATAACAACTGAGCTGCCTCTTAGTTCGCTACTGACGTTGTTAGGGAGAGGGGAAACCTGAATGTTTGAAAACTATCACTTATCACTGCACTTATATAATCTGATGTACTAAGGTGAAACTGTTCTGCATGTTAATAAAATGCAGTTTTTTAATTTTGAAGAGACTATGGGCCTCATTATGACCCTGGCGGGCGGCGGAGGCCGCCCGCCAGGATCCCGCCCTCCAAATTACCGCGCCGCGGTCAAAAGACCGCGGCGGGTATTACGAGTTTTCCCCTGGGCTGGCGGGCGGTTCCAGTTAAACCGCCCGCCAGCCCAGGGGAAAACGACCTTCCCACGAGGATGCCGGCTCGTAATCGAGCCGGCGGAGTGGGAAGGTGCGACGGGTGCTACTGCACCCGTCGCGTATTTCACTGTCTGCAAGGCAGACAGTGAAATACATTTTGGGGCCCTCTTACGGGGGCCCCTGCCGTGCCCATGCCATTGGCATGGGCACGGCAGGGGCCCCCAGGGGCCCCGCGACCCCCCCTACCGCCATCCTGTTCATGGCGGCTTTCCCGCCATGAACTGGATGGCGGTAGGGGGGGTCAGAATCCTCATGGCTGCGGAGCGCGCTCCGCAGCCATGGAGGATTCCAATGAGCAGCGGAAAGTCAGCGGGAGACCGCTGACTTTCCGCTTCTGACCGCGGCTGAACCGCCGCGGTCAGAATGCTCATTGGAGCACCGCCAGCCTGTCGGCGGTGCTCCCGTGGTCGGTGGCCCTGGCGGCCACCGGCCGCCATGGTCAGAATGACCCTCTATATGTAGGAAGTTGGCTCTGTATGCACTATTTCAAAGTAAGGAATAGTATGCACAGAGTCCAAGGGTTCCCCTTAGAGGTAAGATAGTGGGAAAAAGAGATAATACTAATGCTCTATTTTGTGGTAGTGTGGTCGAGCAGTAGGCTTATCAAAGGAGTAGTGTTAAGCATTTGTTGTACATACACACAGGCAATAAATGAGGAACACACACTCAGAGACAATTCCAGTCCAATAGGTTTTTGTATAGAAAAATATATGTTCGATGGCATCTGTCGCTGTAGATACGCATGTTTTGCATAGCTCGCCATCTGGTGTTGGGCCGGAGTGTTACAAGTTGTTTTTCTTCGAAGAAGTCTTTCGAGTCACGGGACCGAGTGACTCCTCCTTTTGTCTCCATTGCGCATGGGCGTCGACTCCATCTTCGATTGTTTTTTTTCCGCCATCGGGTTCGGACGTGTTCCTGTCGCTCCGAGTTTCGGAACGGAAAGATAGCTAATTTCGGAAGATTTTCGTCGGTATTGTTGCGTTCGGGATCGGCGTAGTTAGATTCAACACCGCGTCTAAGATCGAAGAGCTCCGGTGCCCTTCGGGGTAATTTTTTCGATCCCCCGTCGGGGCCTGGTCGGCCCGACCACGTGCAGAAGAACGCCGATGGAACGGACCCCGTTCCGTTTCTGTCCCAAATGCCACAATAAATACCCCTATACAGACCAACACTTGGTCTGCAACCTGTGCCTGTCACCTGAGCACAGTGAAGACACCTGCGAGGCCTGTCGTGCGTTCCGGTCCCGAAAAACACTCCGAGACCGTCGAGCCAGAAGACTTCAGATGGCGTCCGCGCCGACAGCCCACCGGGAGTTCGAGGAACAAGAAGAGGAGGGAACCTTTTCGATCCAAGAATCGGACTCCGAAGGATTCGACGATACACAAACCGTGAGTAAGACGTCGAAAACCACTCAGAAGAAGATTTACAAGGCCCAGGGGACGCCACTGCCACCAGGCCATGGCTCGACCCATAAATTCGGTGACCGACCGTCGGCACCGAAAAAGGCCCAAACAGTGCCGAGATCGTCCGACTCCGGTCGAGACACCGGCACGCAGCCTTCTTGGGACCGAGAAAGTGCTGGAGACAAGCATCGACACCGAGATACCGGTGTAGACACGGCTCGACGCCGAGACAGCGGCACCGAAGAAGATCGACGCCGAGAGGTTTCGGCCCCGAAAAAGAAAAAAGTCACCTCGGAGCCGAAAAAAGATGCAGACAGGGTTTCGGTGCCAAAACAAACTGCAACCGACCCAGTTTCAGGCTCTTATACAGAAGAGCACTCGCTAACCTCCCAAATGCAAAAGCATAGGTTTGAGGAAGAGCTACACTCAACTGATGTAGACCATACGCAAAAGCGTATTTTCATACAGCAGGGGACAGGAAAAATAAGCACCCTTCCCCCTATTAGAAGAAAGAGAAGATTGGAGTTCCAAACTGAACAAACACCACAAACAAAAGTGGTGAAAAAAGTTACCCCACCACCCTCTCCTCCACCTGTGATTAACGTCTCACCAGCACAAACTCCATCACATTCCCCAGCTCACACCACCATGAGCCAGGGTGACCAAGATCAAGACGCATGGGACTTATACGACGCCCCAGTGTCAGATAACAGTCCGGAGGCATACCCTACGAAGCCATCTCCACCAGAGGACAGCACTGCGTATTCTCAAGTGGTGGCTAGAGCAGCACAATTTCACAATGTAAGCCTCCACTCAGAACAGGTCGAGGATGACTTTTTATTCAACACACTCTCCTCCACCCACAGCTCCTACCAAAGCCTGCCTATGCTCCCTGGTATGCTCCGGCACGCAAAAGAAATCTTTAAGGAGCCGGTCAAAAGTAGGGCAATCACACCAAGAGTGGAAAAAAAGTATAAGGCGCCTCCTACAGACCCGGCTTTCATCACTACACAGCTGCCACCAGACTCTGTCGTTGTAGGAGCAGCTAGGAAAACGGCCAACTCCCACACATCTGGAGATGCACCACCCCCAGATAAAGAAAGCCGCAAGTTCGATGCAGCTGGTAAGAGAGTCGCAGCACAAGCTGCAAACCAGTGGCGCATCGCTAACTCCCAGGCACTACTTGCGCGCTATGACAGAGCCCATTGGGATGAGATGCAACATCTCATTGACCATCTGCCCAAGGACCTACAAAATAGGGCAAAACAAGTGGTTGAGGAGGGACAGACCATTTCCAACAACCAAATCCGCTCCTCCATGGACGCTGCAGATACAGCTGCACGGACACTTAATACATCTGTAACTATCAGAAGGCATGCATGGCTCCGAACGTCTGGATTTAAACCAGAGATTCAGCAAGCAGTTCTCAATATGCCTTTTAACGAAAAAGAACTGTTCGGTCCAGAAGTGGACACAGCGATTGAGAAACTCAAAAAAGATACGGACACTGCTAAAGCCATGGGCGCACTCTACTCCCCGCAGAGCAGAGGGAATTACAGCACATTCCGTAAAACACCCTTTAGAGGGGGGTTTCGGGGTCAGAGCACACAAGCCAGCACCTCACAGGCAACACCGTCCAGTTACCAGGGACAGTACAGAGGAGGTTTTCGGGGACAATATAGAGGAGGGCAATTCCCTAGGAATAGAGGAAAATTTCAAAGCCCCAAAACCCCTACTACTAAGCAGTGACTCACATGTCACTCACCCCCTCCACACAACACCAGTGGGGGGAAGAATAAGTCATTATTACAAAGCATGAGAGGAAATCACTACAGACACTTGGGTTCTAGCAATTATCCAACATGGTTATTGCATAGAATTTCTACAATTCCCTCCAAACATACTACCAAAAGCACAAAACATCATTCCAATCTCCTGGAGATAGAAGTGCAGGCACTATTGCAAAAGAATGCAATCGAATTAGTGCCAAACACACAAATAAACACAGGAGTTTACTCACTGTACTTTCTGATACCAAAGAAGGGCAAAACGCTGAGACCAATCCTAGACCTCAGAATAGTGAACACATTCATCAAATCAGACCACTTTCACATGGTCACACTACAAGAAGTATTACCATTGCTAAAACTACACGACTACATGACAACTTTAGACCTCAAGGACGCGTATTTCCATATACCAATACACCCATCGCACAGGAAATACCTAAGGTTTGTATTCAAAGGAATACATTACCAATTCAAGGTACTGCCTTTCGGATTAACAACCGCACCAAGAGTCTTTACCAAATGTCTAGCGGTAGTCGCTGCACACATCAGAAGGCAGCAAATACATGTGTTCCCATATCTAGACGACTGGCTAATCAAGGCCCATTCGTTAATAGAGTGCTCAAATCACACAAATCAGATCATACAAACCCTCTTCAAACTAGGGTTCACTGTCAACTTCACGAAATCCAACATTCTGCCGTGCAAGGTACAACAATACCTAGGAGCCATAATAGACACAACAAAAGGAGTAGCCACTCCAAGTCCCCAAAGAATTCAAAATTTCAACACCATCATACAACGCATGTATCCAACACAAAAGATACAAGCAAAGATGATATTACAACTCCTAGGCATGATGTCTTCATGCATAGCCATTGTCCCAAACGCAAGACTGCACATGAGGCCCTTACAACAGTGCCTAGCATCACAGTGGTCTCAAGCACAGGGTCATCTTCTAGATCTGGTGTTAATAGACCGCCAAACTTACCTCTCGCTTCTGTGGTGGAACAACATAAATTTAAACAAAGGGCGGCCTTTCCAAGACCCAGTGCCACAATACGTAATAACAACAGATGCTTCCATGACAGGGTGGGGCGCACACCTCGATCAACACAGCATACAAGGACAATGGAACGTACATCAAACAAAACTGCATATAAATCACCTAGAACTTCTAGCAGTTTTTCAAGCACTAAAAGCTTTCCAACCAATAATAGTTCACAAATACATTCTCGTCAAGACAGACAACATGACAACAATGTATTATCTAAACAAGCAAGGGGGGACGCACTCCATGCAGTTAAGCCTGCTAGCACAAAAAATTTGGCGTTGGGCAATTCACAACCAAATTCGCCTAATAGCACAATTTATACCAGGGATCCAAAATCAACTCGCAGACAATCTCTCTCGAGATCACCAATAGGTCCACGAATGGGAAATTCACCCCCAAATTCTGAACACCTATTTCAAACTCTGGGGAACACCTCAAATAGACTTGTTTGCGACGAAGGAGAACGCAAAATGCCAAAACTTCGCATCCAGATACCCACACAAACAGTCCCAAGGCAATGCCCTATGGATGAACTGGTCAGGGATATTTGCTTACGCTTTTCCTCCTCTCCCTCTCCTTCCTTACCTGGTAAACAAACTCAGTCAAAACAAACTCAAACTCATATTAATAGCACCAACTTGGGCAAGGCAACCCTGGTACACAACGCTGCTAGACCTATCAGTAGTACCCTACATCAAATTGCCCAACAGGCCAGATCTGTTGACACAACACAACCAAAAGATCAGACACCCAGATCCAGCATCGCTGAATCTAGCAATCTGGCTCCTGAAATCCTAGAATTCGGGCACTTACAACTTACCCAAGAATGTATGGAAGTCATAAAGCAAGCCAGAAGGCCATCCACCAGGCACTGCTATGCAAGTAAATGGAAGAGGTTTGTTTGCTACTGCCATATTAATCAAATACAACCATTACACACAACTCCAGAACATGTAGTGGGTTACTTGCTTCACTTACAAAAATCTTACCTGGCTTTCTCTTCCATTAAAATACACCTTGCAGCAATATCTGCATACCTGCAGACTACCTATTCAACTTCCCTATATAAGATACCAGTCATTAAAGCATTCATGGAGGGCCTTAGGAGAATTATACCACCAAGAACACCACCTGTTCCTTCATGGAACCTAAATGTTGTCCTAACTAGACTTATGGGTCCACCTTTTGAACCCATGCACTCCTGCGAAATACAGTTCCTAACCTGGAAGGTTGCATTTCTCATCGCCATTACTTCCCTAAGAAGAGTAAGCGAGATTCAGGCGTTTACAATACAAGAACCTTTTATACAACTACACAAGAATAAGGTCGTCCTAAGGACTAATCCTAAATTTTTGCCAAAGGTTATTTCACCGTTCCATCTAAATCAAACAGTGGAACTTCCAGTGTTCTTTCCACAGCCAGATACCGTAGCTGAAAGGGCACTACATACATTAGATGTCAAAAGAGCATTAATGTATTACATTGACAGAACAAAGAACATCAGAAAGACTAAACAACTATTTATTGCATTTCAAAAACCTCATGCAGGAAACCCAATATCAAAACAAGGTATAGCCAGATGGATAGTTAAATGCATCCAAATCTGCTACCTTAAAGCTAAACGACAGCTGCCCATTACACCAAGGGCACACTCAACCAGAAAGAAAGGTGCTACCATGGCCTTTCTAGGAAACATCCCAATGCAAGAAATATGTAAGGCAGCCACATGGTCTACGCCTCACACATTCACCAAGCACTACTGTGTAGACGTGTTATCCGCACAACAAGCCACAGTAGGTCAAGCTGTATTAAGAACATTATTTCAAACTACTTCCACTCCTACAGGCTGAGCCACCGCTTTTGGGGAGATAACTGCTTACTAGTCTATGCAAAACATGCGTATCTACAGCGACAGATGCCATCGAACTGAAAATGTCACTTACCCAGTGTACATCTGTTCGTGGCATCAGTCGCTGTAGATTCGCATGTGCCCACCCGCCTCCCCGGGAGCCTGTAGCAGTTTGGAAGTTACCTTCAACTATTTGTATATGTACCATCTCAACCTTAAATAGGTACATACTTAGTCACTCCATTGCATGGGCACTATTACTACAATTCAACTCCTACCTCACCCTCTGCGGGGAAAAACAATCGAAGATGGAGTCGACGCTCATGCGCAATGGAGACAAAAGGAGGAGTCACTCGGTCCCGTGACTCGAAAGACTTCTTCGAAGAAAAACAACTTGTAACACTCCGGCCCAACACCAGATGGCGAGCTATGCAAAACATGCGAATCTACAGCGACTGATGCCACGAACAGATGTACACTGGGTAAGTGACATTTTAATTTCTTAGTTTATTTTAAGAACCACAGGTTCAAATTCTACATGTAATACTTTGCATGAAAGGTATTGCAGGTAAGTACTTTAGGAACTTTGAATAACCACAATAGCATATATACTTTTCAAATAAAACACATATAGCTATTTTAAAACTAGACAGTGCAATTTTCACAGTTCCTAGGGGAGGTAAGTAATTGTTAGTTCTTGCAGGTAAGTAAACCACCTACGGGGTTCAAGTTTGGGTCCAAGGTAGCCCAACGTTGGGGGTTCAGAGCAACCCCAAAGTTACCACACCAGCAGCTCAGGGCCAGTCAGGTGCAGAGTTCAAAGTGGTGCCCAAAACGCATAGGCTTCAATGGAGAAGGGGGTGCCCCGGTTCCAGTCTGCCAGCAGGTAAGTACCCGCGTCTTCAGAGGGCATACCAGGGGGGTTTTGTAGGGCACCGGGGGGGACACAAGTTAGCACAGAAAGTACACCCTCAGCAGCACGGGGGCGGCCGGGTGCAGTGTGCAAACACACGTCGGGTTTGTAATAGGAATCAATGGGAGACCAAGGGGTCTCTTCAGCGATGCAGGCAGGCAAGGGGGGGGCTCCTCGGGGTAGCCACCACCTGGGCAAGGGAGAGGGCCTCCTGGGGGTCACTCCTGCACTGGAGTTCCGATCCTTCAGGTCCTGGGGGCTGCGGGTGCAGGGTCTTTTCCAGGCATCGGGATCTGGGAGTCAGGCAGTTGCGGTCAGGGGGAGCCTCGGGATTCCCTCTGCAGGCGTCGCTGTGGGGGCTCAGAGGGGACAACTTTGGTTACTCGGAGTCGCCGGGGAGTCCTCCCTGAAGCGTTGTTTCTCCACCAGTCGAGTCTGGGTCGCCGGGTGCAGGGTTGCAAGTCTCACGCTTCTGGCGGGAAATGCTGTTGTCTTTAAGTTGCTTCTTTGGAAACAAAGTTGTAGTCTTGGATGAACAGGGCCGCTGTTCTCGGGAGTTTCTTGGTATTTCTAGAGCAGGGCAGTCCTCTGAGGATTCAGAGGTCGCTGGTCCTGGGGAAAGCGTCGCTGGAGCAGTGTCTTTTCGAAGTTGGGTGACAGGCCGGTAGGGCTGGGGCCAAAGCAGTTGGTGTCTCCGTCTTCTCTGCAGGGTTTTTCAGCTTAGCAGTCCTCTTCTTCTTAGGTTGCAGGAATCTGAGTTCCTAGGTTCTGGGGAGCCCTTAAATACTAAATTTAAGGGCGTGTTTAGGTCTGGGGGGTTAGTAGCCAATGGCTACTTGCCCTGAGGGTGGGTACACCCTCTTTGTGCCTCCTCCCAAGGGGAGGGGGTCACATTCCTATCCCTATTGGGGGAATCCTCCATCTGCAAAAAGATGCATCTCTAAAAGTTAGAGTCACCTCAGCTCAGGACACCTTAGGGGCTGTCCTGACTGGCCAGTGACTCCTCCTTGTTATTCTCATTATTTCCTCCGGCCTTGCTGCCAAAAGTGGGGCCGTGGCCGGAGGGGGCGGGCAACTCCACTAGCTGGAGTGCCCTGTGGTGCTGGAACAAAGGGGGTGAGCCATTGAGGCTCACCGCCAGGTGTTACAGCTCCTGCCTGGGGGAGGTGATAGCATCTCCACCCAGTGCAGGCTTTGTTACTAGCCACAGAGTGACAAAGGCACTCTCCCCATGTGGCCAGCAACATGTCTCGAGTGTGGCAGGCTGCTAAAACCAGTCAGCCTACAGGGGTAGTTGGTAAAGGTTTCAGGGGGCACCTCTAAGGTGCCCTCTGGGGTGTATTTTACAATAAAATGTACACTGGCATCAGTGTGCATTTATTGTGCTGAGAAGTTTGATACCAAACTTCCCAGTTTTCAGTGTAGCCATTATGGTGCTGTGGATTCGTGTCTGACAGACTCCCAGACCATATACTCTTATGGCTACCCTGCACTTACAATGTCTAAGGTTTGGCTTAGACGCTGTAGGGGCACAGTGCTCATGCACTGGTGCCCTCACCTATGGTATAGTGCACCCTGCCTTAGGGCTGTAAGGCCTGCTAGAGGGGTGACTTATCTATACTGCATAGGCAGTGTGAGGTTGGCATGGCACCCTGAGGGGAGTGCCATGTCGACTTACTCGTTTTGCCCTCACCAGCACACACAAGCTGGCAAGCAGTGTGTCTGTGCTGAGTGAGGGGTTCCAAGGGTGGCATAAGGTATGCTGCATCCCTTAGAGACCTTCCCTGGCATCAGGGCCCTTGGTACCAGGGGTACCAGTTACAAGGGTCTTACCTGGATGCCAGGGTGTGCCAATTGTGAAAACAAAAGTACAGGTTAGGGAAAGAACACTGGTGCTGGGGCCTGGTTAGCAGGCTTCAGCACACTTTCAAATCAAAACATAGCATCAGCAAAGGCAAAAAGTCAGGGGGTAACCATGCCAAGGAGGCATTTCCTTACACTATATCATAATTTTACACATTTCCTGAAAGAGGTTTTTTTATAAATGAAGGTGTTTCTAAAGTTAAGCGGTGTAGGACACCCTTTCTTTAACTTCAATAAACCTTTAAATAAATGCTTGCCCATTTATTTAACATCTTTGTAATGATAGTGCTGAGCCGAGTAAATAGCAGCGCAGTACTGCTGTTGATCCGGGGCCTTCATGTAAAGGTTAGAAGGACTGCATGCGGCCCCAAGGCCATACTTTGAGTATCTCTGCTCTGGATTATAAAAAAGGAGTCCAGGACAACCATCCTAATAAGCATACGCCATGGGATTTTAGTCACATTATCTACTAGTAAACAATCCCTGAGCAGTAACATAGAAAAATCTGCTTCAGGTGTTTGCCAGCTCTTATGTCACAAAGCAAAATGAGTCACACCTCTCGCATCCACTAACTCATTCCGGTTTCATTGTGACAAATCTTGATAGCTGTACCCTGTGGAACTGAGAGCAGCCTACATATGAAGCTATCCTCCGCCCTCTGGAGGTGTTCAAAATGTATATTGCCCCAAACTCGTGCCCCATACAGTCCAACCGGTATACATTAATTTTTATTCATTGTAGCTTTCTCAACCTCTATGTTGCCCATCATAGTACCCAATTCCTTGTGTTGACAGTATCGAAAGCACAAGAGAGATCCATAAAAGCCAAATGGATGGGACCTCTCCTTGGATTCACATGTTTCCCTTTAACAAGGGAGAGCTTAAGGAATCACTCAACAGTTGCTATACCATGGAGAAAGCCACATTGAGTACCAGATAAAATGTTGTTGTATTCCGCACCTGTCTCCAAAATGGAGAGTAGAGCGCAATCCAAAATTTTAGTGGTGGAATCTAGTAATGAAAATGACTGGTAACAAGTTCAATGATTTCTGTCCCTTTTTGTAAATATAGGGACTATGACAGCCTCCTTCCAGGGCTCTAAAATAGGGCCCACAATGGGGGTATACAAAACATTTGTCACTAGTGGGGTCCAGAGTGTGATATTAATTGTAAAATTGCCAATTGGGACCCCATCAGGGCCCGGTGCTTTCCCTTGAATACTCTTATTAATATCTGTGTTGACCTCCTCAATATCAAGTGATTGGCTTAAAGCAGACGCTGCAGCAATGTCCTTAATTAGGCCCATTTCTTTAGCTAGTACATTGTGGTTCATACCTGCACTGCACCCAAGAATCCTCAGTTGCATGACAGACAAGCTTTGGTGTTTCATTGTTTGAAAAAAAATAGGACGATTCACTATGTGAGAAGAATCTCTTGCTGTCCCTTGCACTGCCTGCTGCTTTAAGATCTTCCCACTCTTTAAATCAGATCTCTTATTTGGGAGCCTCTAAAGTTGATTCATAAATATGTGTAGCATGGTTTATATCTTCCTTCTGCCTAGGGATTGCCTTCAGTGCTATCATTAGGGATTTATGAGCAGCATAACAGGCATAATTAAACTACAGAGAAATCTGTGGAGGTTTTTGTGATCACAGCATACTGGGTATGCTCCGACTCAAAAGACCGAAAACCCTTTGAGATAGTACAGGGTACGATATCAGAGCACAAGCAAGCATTAAAAAACTCATTATTTTTTAATAGATCGACCAAAATTGTGATTAGGGTCAATATGATCCCACTTAATTAAAATTCCCTTACTATTAGTGAATTGAATTGGCCTCACCTCTGGTAGCTCTTGATCATTTCTAAAATTTAAATTCCTAACTTACACCAAAGGATTATGGTCACTGACACAACTGGTAGTCACTTGAAAGTTTATAATCAAAGGGACATACTCTACTGATGTTAAAATAAAATTTGTGCTTTGCAGCATGAATCCTTTTCTGGATTCACGTGCTGTCCATCATTCCACCATCTAGTGGTTGGGTCTGGAATTGTCTCTTTTTTCAGTTTTTTGTTTTCTCTTGTTTTGGGCATCGTTGACCACCATTTGGTGTTAGATACGTCCCCCAGCATGACATCAGATGGTGCCCCGAACGTTACCGTGTTTGGTAGCCATCTTCAGATTATTTTTTTACACCGTTGGGTCTGGAAGCAAGGAAGGAGCTCCGAAGCTTTTCAATACAACGCCGAAAACATCAAGAAAAATTTGAACATTTTTTCAGGGTAAGATAAAGTCAAAATCAACAGAAGCCAAGGCTACTAGCAGAGAGCCAAGCACATACCCCGGCAGGGGTATGTCAGAGAAATCCACAGAGCAGGAGAATGAAAGTGCACCAAAAGTAGAGGGAGGAACATCAAACAGCAATGCTAAGCCAAAAGCACCACAAATCACTGAAGGGGCTAGGCCTATCTAGCAATGAGGAAGACAAAGTAGGAGGTGCAAAGTCAACACACGGGAGGCCGGACATTGAACTCCTCAAGGGGGATGCAGAGAAAAAAGTCCATGAAAGAAGACAACCAAGGACGTCAAATGAAACCCGAAAAGGTAAAGAAACCACTGAAAGGCTAGTAGGAGAAAATCCTGAGAAAATATACCACAAAGCAGCCCGACATCCAAGAAAACAATGATCGAGGGCCAGCCACAATCAAGAGAACCCCATGGATCCCAGATCAAGAATATCGAAAACGAAAGGCTGCCATGACCCCACTCGTGGGAAAGAGACCCCAAAACCATAGGGGAAAGAGACCCTGAAGCCATCGGAGGAACATACGCTGAAAAAACGACCTTCAATGGAAGTAGAAGTCGAAAAGGCATTGGATGTGGAGAAAAAGAGTTGTCGTCTGGAGGCTGAAAGGGCAGGTCTCCTGAAAAGGAAGAAGGAGTTTGACGATGCACTAAAACAATTCCGTATTCCACCCAAACCCTCGATGGCCTCAATGGACATGGACGCCAACGAGGAAGAAACCGCCCTCAATGCCCCGGCAACCCCTGACCCACATGAAGAAGAGGCTGAGGAGGAGTTCTGTGACCAGGAGCAAGAGGAAGCCACATGGAGTTTCGAGGACAAATGGAATGACCTCGAAATAGAGAGCTCAGAAGAGGATGTAGACAGCTAACCCTCGAAGCCTTCACCTCTCGACAACATCACATGCTACAACAAATTGGTAAAGAGGACAGCAGTCACATATGGAGTACCCCTGGAAGAAGAGAAAGAGGACTCCTGTTTCCTACTGGAAACCCTCATGCCTTCAAGCAAGGGGAATCTTTACCTGACCATGTTACCCAGCATACTGGACCAAGTGGACCCCAAATACATTCAGGAAAACACAGTGGCAGGCTCGATCACTGCCACAGCAGCAAGAAGGAAGAGCAATGCACACTCCTCCACAGGCCCCCTCCAGAAAGAGAAAGCAAGAGACTGGACAAGGTGGGAAGGAAGATGGAAAGAGAAGCAGCAACACCTTGGCGTATAGGCAACTCCAATGCCTTCCTAAACAGATACAACCACCAGCAGTGGGACGAAATTGAGGAACTCATAAAAAAGCTCCAAGAAGGAGATCAGAAGAGGGCAAAGGAGATAATACAGAAAGGAAAAACCATTGCAAACGCATACTTAAAATCAGCTCTGGATGCCACAGACACAGCTAGCAGGCAGATGTGCACATGGACAACACTCAGAAGGCTTGGCTTAGAATATCCAGCTTCAAAACCGAAGTGCAGGCCTCCAAAATCAACAAGCCCTTGACGGGAGAGGCTTTGTTTGGCCAAGAAGTGATTGAGTCTGTACAGAAAATTAAGAGGAACAATGATACAGCCAAAGTAATGGGGGCATTACAATTCAGAGGCAACTTCAGGAGAAGGAGAAGGAGCAACATCAGAAGGCCCACAGGAAGAGGAGCCTTTACCTCAGGACAACAGTAGCAGCAGCAGCAGCAATCAACCCAGGGAAGTACCCTACAGGGTTGCCAACAATCCGAATACCAACAATGGTAACACCCAATGAGACAGCCCTTTTGAGGGAGAGAGAGAGCAGGGGGCCAACCCCCCAGAGGAGGGGGACCAACCAAGTGACTCACAAAAGCCTTCAAGCACCCACACAACACCGGTAGGGAGCAGAGTAGCTCTGTTCCCACTAAGGTGGGAGAAAATTACTACAGACAATTGGGTACTTTAAAGAACTCTCAAAGCGACCACCACCAACTCCAACAAGGAAGAAAAGATATCAGAGGACAAAACTGGTTCAACTAAAAAGGGAGGTGAAAGAAGTTAAAACAGGCAATAGAAAGAGTACCAATGGAGGATTTAAACCATGGAAATTACTCACCCTACTTCCTGGTGCTGATGCAAGACCTTACTCTAAGACCTACCCTGGACCTCAGGTTCATAAACAAATTCATTCACACCCAGCATTTCAAAATGACAACCCTACAGGAGGTAATACCACTCCTGTAAAGAGGAGATCACATGGCAACCGTAGACCTTTAGGACGCCTAACTGCACATACCAATAAATCAGTGTAGGAAGTTGGCTCTGTATGTGCTATTTCAAAGTAAGGAATAGCATGCACAGAGTCCAAGGGTTCCCCTTAGAGGTAAAATAGTGGTAAAAAGAGATAATACTAATGCTCTATTTTGTGGTAGTGTGGTCGAGCAGTAGGCTTATCCAAGGAGTAGTGTTAAGCATTTGTTGTACATACACATAGACAATAAATGAGGTACACACACTCAGAGACAAATCCAGCCAATAGGTTTTGTTATAGAAAAATATATTTTCTTAGTTTATTTTAAGAACCACAGGTTCAAATTTAACATGTAATATCTTGTTTGAAAGGTATTGCAGGTAAGTACATTAGGAACTTTGAATCATTTCAATTGCATGTATACTTTTCAAGTTATTCACAAATAGCTATTTTAAAAGTGGACACAGTGCAATTTTCACAGTTCCTGGGGGAGGTAAGTTTTTGTTAGTTTTACCAGGTAAGTAAGACACTTACAGGGGTCAGTTCTTGGTCCAAGGTAGCCCACCGTTGAGGGTTCAGAGCAACCCCAAAGTTACCACACCAGCAGCTCAGGGCCGGTCAGGTGCAGAGTTCAAAGTGGTGCCCAAAACGCATAGGCTTCAATGGAGAGAAGGGGGTGCCCCGGTTCCAGTCTGCCAGCAGGTAAGTACCCGCGTCTTCGGAGGGCAGACCAGGGGGGTTTTGTAGGGCACCGGGGGGGACACAAGCCCACACAGAAATTTCACCCTCAGCGGCGCGGGGGCGGCCGGGTGCAGTGTTAGAACAAGCGTCGGGTTCGCAATGGAAGTCAATGAGAGATCAAGGGATCTCTTCAGCGCTGCAGGCAGGCAAGGGGGGGCTTCCTCGGGGAAACCTCCACTTGGGCAAGGGAGAGGGACTCCTGGGGGTCACTTCTGCAGTGAAAGTCCGGTCCTTCAGGTCCTGGGGGCTGCGGGTGCAGGGTCTTTTCCAGGCGTCGGGACTTAGGTTTCAGAGAGTCGCGGTCAGGGGAAGCCTCGGGATTCCCTCTGCAGGCGGCGCTGTGGGGGCTCAGGGGGGACAGGTTTTGGTACTCACAGTCGTAGAGTAGTCCGGGGGTCCTCCCTGAGGTGTTGGTTCTCCACCAGCCGAGTCGGGGTCGCCGGGTGCAGTGTTGCAAGTCTCACGCTTCTTGCGGGGAGATTGCAGGGTTCTTTAAAGCTGCTCCTTTGGATAAAGTTGCAGTCTTTTTGGAGCAGGTCCGCTGTCCTCGGGAGTTTCTTGTCGTCGTCGAAGCAGGGCAGTCCTCAGAGGATTCAGAGGTCGCTGGTCCCTTTGGAAGGCGGCGCTGGAGCAGAGTTCTTTGGAAGGCAGGAGACAGGCCGGTGAGTTTCCGGAGCCAAGGCAGTTGTTGTCTTCTGGTCTTCCTCTGCAGGGGTTTTCAGCTAGGCAGTCCTTCTTCTTGTTGTTGCAGGAATCTAGTTTCTAGGTTCAGGGAGGGCCCTTAAATACTAAATTTAAGGGCGTGTTTAGGTCTGGGGGGTTAGTAGCCAATGGCTACTAGCCCTGAGGGTGGGTACACCCTCTTTGTGCCTCCTCCCAAGGGGAGGGGGTCACAATCCTAACCCTATTGGGGGAATCCTCCATCTGCAAGATGGAGGATTTCTAAAAGTTAGAGTCACCTCAGCTCAGGACACCTTAGGGGCTGTCCTGACTGGCCAGTGACTCCTCCTTGTTATTCTCATTATTTTCTCCGGCCTTGCCGCCAAAAGTGGGGGCCGGGGCCGGAGGGGGCGGGCAACTCCACTAGCTGGAGTGTCCTGCGGTGCTGTGACAAAGGGGTGAGCCTTTGAGGCTCACCGCCAGGTGTTACAGCTCCTGCCTGGGGGAGGTGTTAGCATCTCCACCCAGTGCAGGCTTTGTTACTGGCCTCAGAGTGACAAAGGCACTCTCCCCATGGGGCCAGCAACATGTCTCTAGTGTGGCAGGCTGCTGGAACTAGTCAGCCTACACAGACAGTCGGTTAAGTTTCAGGGGGCACCTCTAAGGTGCCCTCTAGGGTGTATTTTGCAATAAAATGTACACTGGCATCAGTGTGCATTTATTGTGCTGAGAAGTTTGATACCAAACTTCTCAGTTTTCAGTGTAGCCATTATGGTGCTGTGGAGTTCGTGCAAAACAGACTCCCAGACCGTATACTCTTATGGCTCCCCTGCACTTACAATGTCTAAGGTTTTGTTTAGACACTGTAGGGGTACCATGCTCATGCACTGGTACCCTCACCTATGGTATAGTGCACCCTGCCTTAGGGCTGTAAGGCCTGCTAGAGGGGTGGCTGACCTATACTTGCATAGGCAGTGAGAGGCTGGCATGGCACCCTGAGGGGAGTGCCATGTCGACTTACTCGTTTTGTTCTCACTAGCACACACAAGCTGGCAAGCAGTGTGTCTGTGCTGAGTGAGAGGTCTCCAGGGTGGCATAAGACATGCTGCAGCCCTTAGAGACCTTCCTTGGCATCAGGGCCCTTGGTACTAGAAGTACCAGTTACAAGGGACTTATCTGGATGCCAGGGTCTGCCAATTGTGGATACAAAAGTACAGGTTAGGGAAAGAACACTGGTGCTGGGGCCTGGTTAGCAGGCCTCAGCACACTTTCAATTGTAAACATAGCATCAGCAAAGGCAAAAAGTCAGGGGGCAACCATGCCAAGGAGGCATTTCCTTACACAACCCCCCCCCCCAAACGAAAGAGGATGAGACTAACCTTTCCCAAGAGAGTCTTCATTTTCTAAGTGGAAGAACCTGGAAAGGCCATCTGCATTGGCATGGGCAGTCCCAGGTCTGTGTTCCACTATAAAGTCCATTCCCTGTAGGGAGATGGACCACCTCAACAGTTTTGGATTTTCACCTTTCATTTGCATCAGCCATTTGAGAGGTCTGTGGTCAGTTTGAACTAGGAAGTGAGTCCCAAAGAGGTATGGTCTCAGCTTCTTCAGGGACCAAACTACAGCAAAGGCCTCCCTCTCAATGGCACTCCAACGCTGCTCCCTGGGGAGTAACCTCCTGCTAATGAAAGCAACAGGCTGGTCAAGGCCATCATCATTTGTTTGGGACAAAACTGCCCCTATCCCATGTTCAGAGGCATCAGTCTGCACAATGAACTGCTTAGAATAATCTGGAGCTTTTAGAACTGGTGCTGAGCACATTGCTTGTTTCAGGGTGTCAAAGGCCTGTTGGCATTCTACAGTCCAGTTCACTTTCTTGGGCATTTTCTTGGAGGTGAGTTCAGTGAGGGCTGTCACAATGGATCCATATCCCTTCACAAACCTCCTGTAATACCCAGTCAAGCCAAGGAATGCCCTGACTTGAGTCTGGGTTTTTGGAGCTACCCAGTCCAG
This sequence comes from Pleurodeles waltl, assembly GCF_031143425.1. Lineage (NCBI taxonomy): Eukaryota > Metazoa > Chordata > Amphibia > Caudata > Salamandridae > Pleurodeles > Pleurodeles waltl. Next base: position 293,970,429 of record NC_090439.1, on the reverse strand, counting down.
AATAGTCTGGATCTTGGGTTGGAGTGGCTGAACTTGGCCTCCACCTACAAGGTGGCCCAAGTAAACCACAGTTCCCTGCCCTATCTGGCATTTGGATGCCTTGATAGAGAGGCCTGCAGTTTGCAGAGCCTTCAAAACCTTCTTCAGGTGGAGCAGGTGATCCTGCCAGGTGGAGCTAAAGACAGCAATATCATCAAGATAAGCTGTGCTAAAGGACTCCAAACCAGCAAGGACTTGATTCACCAACCTTTGGAAGGTGGCAGGGGCATTCTTTAAACCAAAGGGCATAACAGTAAACTGATAATGCCCATCAGGTGTGGAGAATGCTGTTTTCTCTTTTGCTCCAGGTGCCATTTTTATTTGCCAGTACCCTGCTGTCAAGTCAAAGGTACTTAAGAATTTGGCAGCACCTAATTTGTCTATGAGCTCATCAGCTCTAGGAATTGGATGGGCGTCTGTCTTGGTGACAGAGTTGAGCCCTCTGTAGTCCACAGAAAACCTCATCTCCCTTCTTTCCATCTTTGGTGTGAGGTTTGGGGACTAAGACCACTGGGCTAGCCCAGGGGCTGTCAGAGCGCTCAATTACTCCCAATTCCAGCATCTTGTGGACTTCCACCTTGATGCTTTCCTTAACATGGTCAGACTGTCTAAAGATTTTGTTTTTGACAGGCATGCTGTCTCCTGTGTCCACATCATGGGTACACAGGTGTGTCTGACCAGGGGTTAGGGAGAAGAGTTCAGGAAACTGTTGTAGGACTCTCCTACAATCAGCTTGCTGTTGGCCAGAGAGGGTGTCTGAGTAGATCACTCCATCTACTGAGCCATCTTTTGGGTCTGATGACAGAAGATAAGGGAGAGGTTCACTCTCTGCCTCCTGATCCTCATCTGTTACCATCAACAGATTTACATCAGCCCTGTCATGGAAGAGCTTAAGGCGGTTCACATGGATCACCCTCTTGGGGCTCCTGCTTGTGCCCAGGTCCACCAGGTAGGTGACCTGACTCTTTCTTTCTAGCACTGGGTAAGGGCCACTCCATTTGTCCTGAAGTGCCCTGGGAGCCACAGGCTCCAGAACCCAGACTTTCTGCCCTGGTTGGAACTCAACCATTGCAGCCTTTTGGTCATACCAAAACTTCTGGAGCTGTTGGCTGGCCTCAAGGTTTTTGCTTGCCTTTTCCATGTACTCTGCCATTCTAGAGCGAAGGCCAAGTACATAGTCCACTATGTCCTGTTTAGGCTCATGAAGAGGTCTCTCCCAGCCTTCTTTAACAAGAGCAAGTGGTCCCCTTACAGGGTGACCAAACAGAAGTTCAAAGGGTGAGAATCCTACTCCCTTCTGTGGCACCTCTCTGTAAGCGAAAAGCAGACATGGCAAGAGGACATCCCATCTCCTTTTGAGCTTTTCTGGGAGCCCCATGATCATGCCTTTTAATGTCTTGTTGAATCTCTCAACTAAGCCATTAGTTTGTGGATGGTACGGTGTAGTGAATTTGTAAGTCACCCCACACTCATTCCACATGTGTTTTAGGTATGCTGACATGAAGTTGGTACCTCTGTCAGACACCACCTCCTTAGGGAAACCCACTCTGGTAAAGATACCAATGAGGGCCTTGGCTACTGCAGGGGCAGTAGTCGACCTAAGGGGAATAGCTTCAGGATACCTAGTAGCATGATCCACTACTACTAGGATATACATATTTCCTGAGGATGTGGGAGGTTCTAGTGGACCAACTATGTCCACACCCACTCTTTCAAAGGGGACCCCCACCACTGGAAGTGGAATGAGGGGGGCCTTTGGATGCCCACCTGTCTTACCACTGGCTTGACAGGTGGGGCAGGAGAGGCAAAACTCCTTAACCTTGTGGGACATATTGGGCCAGTAGAAGTGGTTGACTAACCTCTCCCACGTCTTGGTTTGTCCCAAATGCCCAGCAAGGGGAATATCATGGGCTAAGGTCAGAATAAACTCTCTGAACGACTGAGGCACTACCACTCTCCTAGTGGCACCAGGTTTGGGGTCTCTGGCTTCAGTGTACAGGAGTCCATCTTCCCAATAGACCCTATGTGTTCCATTTTTCTTGCCCTTGGACTCTTCAGCAGCTTGCTGCCTAAGGCCTTCAAGAGAGGGACAGGTTTCTTGTCCCTTACACAGCTCCTCCCTTGAGGGTCCCCCTGGGCCTAAGAGCTCAACCTGATAAGGTTCAAGCTCCAAAGGCTCAGTTCCCTCAGAGGGCAGAACTTCTTCCTGAGAAGAGAGGTTCTCTTTTTCTGACTGTGTTGCAGTTGGTTTCCCAACTGACTTTCCTTTTCTCTTGGTAGGCTGGGCCTTTCTTCCAGACTCCAGCTCTACTTTTTCACCCTGTGCCTTGCACTGTGCTCTTGTTTTTACACATACCAGTTCAGGGATACCCAGCATGGCTGCATGGGTTTTTAGTTCTACCTCAGCCCATGCTGAGGACTCCAGGTCATTTCCAAGCAGACAGTCTACTGGGATGTTTGAGGAGACCACCACCTGTTTCAGGCCATTGACCCCTCTCCATTCTAAAGTTACCATTGCCATGGGATGTGCTTTAGTCTGATTGTCAGCGTTGGTGACTGTATAGGTTTTTCCAGTCAGGTATTGGCCAGGGGAAACCAGTTTCTCTGTCACCATGGTGACACTGGCACCTGTATCCCTCAGGCCCTCTACACTTGTCCCATTAATAAAGAGCTGCTGCCTGTATTTTTGCATGTTAGGCGGCCAGGCAGCTAGTGTGGCTAAATCCACCCCACCCTCAGAGACTAGAGTAGCTTCAGTGTGGACCCTGATTTGCTCTGGGCACACTGTTGATCCCACTTGGAGACTAGCCATTCCAGTGTTACCTGGATTGGAGTTTGGAGTGGAACCTTTCTTGGGACAGGCCTTGTCTCCAGTTTGGTGTCCAGGCTGATTACAGCTACGACACCAGGCCTTTTTGGGATCAAAGTTTTTACCCTTGTACCCAGGATTGTTTTGTGAAGAGGCTCTGGGCCCACCCTCCTGTGCAGGTTTTTGGGGGCCTGTAGAAGACTCTTTACTATTCTTATTTTTGGCTGTCTCACCACCTTTCCCCTGGGGAGGTTTTGTGACCCCTTTCTTTTGGTCACCCCCTGTGGAAGTTTTGGACACCCTTGTCTTGACCCAATGGTCCGCCTTCTTTCCCAATTCTTGGGGAGAAATTGGTCCTAGGTCTACCAGATGCTGATGCAGTTTATCATTGAAACAATTACTTAACAGGTGTTCTTTCACAAATAAATTGTACAGCCCATCATAATTACTTACACCACTGCCTTGAATCCAACCATCTAGTGTTTTTACTGAGTAGTCTACAAAGTCAACCTAGGTCTGGCTCGAGGATTTTTGAGCCCCCCTGAATCTAATCCTATACTCCTCAGTGGAGAATCCAAAGCCCTCAATCAGGGTACCCTTCATGAGGTCATAAGATTCTGCATCTTTTCCAGAGAGTGTGAGGAGTCTATCCCTACACTTTCCTGTGAACATTTCCCAAAGGAGAGCACCCCAGTGAGATCTGTTCACTTTTCTGGTTACACAAGCCCTCTCAAAAGCTGTGAACCATTTGGTGATGTCATCACCATCTTCATATTTAGTTACAATCCCTTTAGGGATTTTCAACATGTCAGGAGAATCTCTGACCCTATTTATGTTGCTGCCACCATTGATGGGTCCTAGGCCCATCTCTTGTCTTTCCCTTTCTATGGCTAGGATCTGTCTTTCCAAAGCCAATCTTTTGGCCATCCTGGCTAACTGGATGTCCTCTTCACTGGAGTTATCCTCAGTGATTTCAGAGTTGTTGGTCCCTCCTGTGAGGGAACCTGCATCTCTGACTATTATTTGTGGAGTCAGGGCTTGAGAAGCCCTGTTCTCCCTAAGTAGGACTGGAGGGGGGGAATTTCCCTCCAAGTCACTATCTTCATCCTCTGTGTTGCCATCCTCAGAGGGGTTGGCTTTTTCAAACTCTGCCAAAAGCTCCTGGAGCTGTACTTTGGTAGGTTTGGAGCCCATTGTTATTTTCTTTAGTTTACAGAGTGACCTTAGCTCTCTCATCTGTAGATGGAGGTAAGGTGTGGTGTCGAGTTCCACCACATTCACATCTGTGCTAGACATTATGCTTCTAAAAGTTGGAATACTTTTTAAGAATCTAAAACTAGTTCTAGAATCTAATTCAAACTTTTACAAACTTTTAAACTCTAAAAGAAATGCTAACAGGGACTAACACAAGGCCCTAGCAGGACTTTTAAGAATTTAGAAAACTTTTCAAATTGCAAAAAATCAATTTCTAATGACAATTTTGGAATTTGTCGTGTGATCAGGTATTGGCTGAGTAGTCCAGCAAATGCAAAATCTTGTACCCCACCGCTGATCCACCAATGTAGGAAGTTGGCTCTGTATGTGCTATTTCAAAGTAAGGAATAGCATGCACAGAGTCCAAGGGTTCCCCTTAGAGGTAAAATAGTGGTAAAAAGAGATAATACTAATGCTCTATTTTGTGGTAGTGTGGTCGAGCAGTAGGCTTATCCAAGGAGTAGTGTTAAGCATTTGTTGTACATACACATAGACAATAAATGAGGTACACACATTCAGAGACAAATCCAGCCAATAGGTTTTGTTATAGAAAAATATATTTCTTAGTTTATTTTAAGAACCACAGGTTCAAATTTAACATGTAATATCTTGTTTGAAAGGTATTGCAGGTAAGTACATTAGGAACTTTGAATCATTTCAATTGCATGTATACTTTTCAAGTTATTCACAAATAGCTACTTTAAAAGTGGACACAGTGCAATTTTCACAGTTCCTGGGGGAGGTAAGTTTTTGTTAGTTTTACCAGGTAAGTAAGACACTTACAGGGTTCAGTTCTTGGTCCAAGGTAGCCCACCGTTGGGGGTTCAGAGCAACCCCAAAGTTACCACACCAGCAGCTCAGGGCCGGTCAGGTGCAGAGTTCAAAGTGGTGCCCAAAACGCATAGGCTTCAATGGAGAGAAGGGGGTGCCCCGGTGTAGGAAGTTGGCTCTGTATGTACTATTTCAAAGTAAGGAATAGCATGCACAGAGTCCAAGGGTTCCCCTTAGAGGTAAAATAGTGGTAAACATAGATAATACTAATGCTCTATTTTGTGGTAGTGTGGTCGAGCAGTAGGCTTATCCAAGGAGTAGTGTTAAGCATTTGTTGTACATACACATAGACAATAAATGAGGTACACACACTCAGAGACAAATCCAGCCAATAGGTTTTGTTATAGAAAAATATCTTTTCTTAGTTTATTTTAAGAACCACAGGTTCAAATTTAACATGTAATATCTTGTTTGAAAGGTATTGCAGGTAAGTACATTAGGAACTTTGAATCATTTCAATTGCATGTATACTTTTCAAGTTATTCACAAATAGCTATTTTAAAAGTGGACACAGTGCAATTTTCACAGTTCCTGGGGGAGGTAAGTTTTTGTTAGTTTTACCAGGTAAGTAAGACACTTACAGGGTTCAGTTCTTGGTCCAAGGTAGCCCACCGTTGGGGGTTCAGAGCAACCCCAAAGTTACCACACCAGCAGCTCAGGGCCGGTCAGGTGCAGAGTTCAAAGTGGTGCCCAAAACGCATAGGCTTCAATGGAGAGAAGGGGGTGCCCCGGTTCCAGTCTGCCAGCAGGTAAGTACCCGCGTCTTCGGAGGGCAGACCAGGGGGGTTTTGTAGGGCACCGGGGGGGACACAAGCCCACACAGAAATTTCACCCTCAGCGGCGCGGGGGCGGCCGGGTGCAGTGTTAGAACAAGCGTCGGGTTCGCAATGGAAGTCAATGAGAGATCAAGGGATCTCTTCAGCGCTGCAGGCAGGCAAGGGGGGGCTTCCTCGGGGAAACCTCCACTTGGGCAAGGGAGAGGGACTCCTGGGGGTCACTTCTGCAGTGAAAGTCCGGTCCTTCAGGTCCTGGGGGCTGCGGGTGCAGGGTCTTTTCCAGGCGTCGGGACTTAGGTTTCAGAGAGTCGCGGTCAGGGGAAGCCTCGGGATTCCCTCTGCAGGCGGCGCTGTGGGGGCTCAGGGGGGACAGGTTTTGGTACTCACAGTCGTAGAGTAGTCCGGGGGTCCTCCCTGAGGTGTTGGTTCTCCACCAGCCGAGTCGGGGTCGCCGGGTGCAGTGTTGCAAGTCTCACGCTTCTTGCGGGGAGATTGCAGGGTTCTTTAAAGCTGCTCCTTTGGATAAAGTTGCAGTCTTTTTGGAGCAGGTCCGCTGTCCTCGGGAGTTTCTTGTCGTCGTCGAAGCAGGGCAGTCCTCAGAGGATTCAGAGGTCGCTGGTCCCTTTGGAAGGCGTCACTGGAGCAGAGTTCTTTGGAAGGCAGGAGACAGGCCGGTGAGTTTCTGGAGCCAAGGCAGTTGTTGTCTTCTGGTCTTCCTCTGCAGGGGTTTTCAGCTAGGCAGTCCTTCTTCTTGTTGTTGCAGGAATCTAGTTTCTAGGTTCAGGGAGGGCCCTTAAATACTAAATTTAAGGGCGTGTTTAGGTCTGGGGGGTTAGTAGCCAATGGCTACTAGCCCTGAGGGTGGGTACACCCTCTTTGTGCCTCCTCCCAAGGGGAGGGGGTCACAATCCTAACCCTATTGGGGGAATCCTCCATCTGCAAGATGGAGGATTTCTAAAAGTTAGAGTCACCTCAGCTCAGGACACCTTAGGGGCTGTCCTGACTGGCCAGTGACTCCTCCTTGTTATTCTCATTATTTTCTCCGGCCTTGCCGCCAAAAGTGGGGGCCGGGGCCGGAGGGGGCGGGCAACTCCACTAGCTGGAGTGTCCTGCGGTGCTGTGACAAAGGGGTGAGCCTTTGAGGCTCACCGCCAGGTGTTACAGCTCCTGCCTGGGGGAGGTGTTAGCATCTCCACCCAGTGCAGGCTTTGTTACTGGCCTCAGAGTGACAAAGGCACTCTCCCCATGGGGCCAGCAACATGTCTCTAGTGTGGCAGGCTGCTGGAACTAGTCAGCCTACACAGACAGTCGGTTAAGTTTCAGGGGGCACCTCTAAGGTGCCCTCTGGGGTGTATTTTGCAATAAAATGTACACTGGCATCAGTGTGCATTTATTGTGCTGAGAAGTTTGATACCAAACTTCTCAGTTTTCAGTGTAGCCATTATGGTGCTGTGGAGTTCGTGCAAAACAGACTCCCAGACCGTATACTCTTATGGCTACCCTGCACTTACAATGTCTAAGGTTTTGTTTAGACACTGTAGGGGTACCATGCTCATGCACTGGTACCCTCACCTATGGTATAGTGCACCCTGCCTTAGGGCTGTAAGGCCTGCTAGAGGGGTGGCTGACCTATACTTGCATAGGCAGTGAGAGGCTGGCATGGCACCCTGAGGGGAGTGCCATGTCGACTTACTCGTTTTGTTCTCACTAGCACACACAAGATGGCAAGCAGTGTGTCTGTGCTGAGTGAGAGGTCTCCAGGGTGGCATAAGACATGCTGCAGCCCTTAGAGACCTTCCTTGGCATCAGGGCCCTTGGTACTAGAAGTACCAGTTACAAGGGACTTATCTGGATGCCAGGGTCTGCCAATTGTGGATACAAAAGTACAGGTTAGGGAAAGAACACTGGTGCTGGGGCCTGGTTAGCAGGCCTCAGCACACTTTCAATTGTAAATATAGCATCAGCAAAGGCAAAAAGTCAGGGGGCAACCATGCCAAGGAGGCATTTCCTTACAATCAGGCACACAAAAAATACCTCAGATTCGTACTCAAAGAAGTGCACTATCAATTCAAGGTCTTACCTAAGAATCTGAGGCCAGTGTAAGAAAACGAATGCGGTAAAACACATCAATTTCATAGAACTGAAAAAAAATGTACTGGCCTTGAAAGCATTCCAAAGGCAACTATCAGGGAAGATGGTACTTATACAAATAGACAACACAACAGTAATGTTCTACCTGAACAAGCAATGGGGTACAAAATCGTTCATCCTAAGCAAGTTGGCCCAAGAAATGTGGAAGTGGATGATACCTCAGGGAATCAACGTACAAACAATACACCTACTGGGAAAGGAGAACATAGAGGCAGACAAACTAAGCAGGCAAGAAAACAGCTCACACGAATGGGATAAAAAAAACAAAGGAGCCTAGAAAAATCTTAAGGATTGGGGGAGCGCCAACAATTGACCTGTTTGCATCACCAGAAAACAAAAATTGACAACACTTCGCCTCCAGGTATCCACACCACCAGTCAGAAGGGAATGCCCTGTCACTAAACTGGTCAGGGAGATTTGATTATGTCTTTATACCAATTCCCCTAACACCAAAGGTACTGGAGAAGGCCAGGAGACAAGGAACAAACTTCATCCTTATAGTCCCTCAGTGTGCCATACAAGCATGGTACTCAGACCTACTCGAACTGTCCAAGGGACAGAGTATAAATATCAAGACGGAATGAGAACTACTCACAATACAAAGGGGGCAAGTGTTCCACCGAAGCCAGCAGCACTAAACCTATCATCATGGTGCCGGAATATATAGAATTCAGACACCTAAACCTACCACACAGAACCATGGAGGCTAGAACGCCAACAACAAGGAGATGCTATGCATCAAAATGGAAAAGATACCTTCTAGGGTGCACAGGAAACAATATACTAGAATGAAATTATCCAGGCAGGAGACAGTACTAACCTATCCTACACAACTGCTAGACAGTGGAATCAATTACTCTTCCCTCAAGGTACACTTGGCGGCAATCCTGGACTACACCAGTGGGGCATTATATAAAAGTTTCTTCATGGTACCTATTATAAAAAGTATTCTGAAAGGATGCCAAAGAATTGCCCCCGCCCCCAAGAATGGAGCTTAAACACAGTGCCAACACAACTCATGACAAAACCATTAGAACCCATACACAAGGCCGAACTGCAGCTTATCACATTAAAGACCACCTTACTAATAGCTATCACGTCTCTATGAAGAGAAAGCGAGATTCAAGCCCTAACAATACAAGAACCGTACATGCAAATCCACAACGACAAGGTAGTTCTCTGAACAAACCCACAATTCTTACCAAAGATGGTCTGCAAATTCCACGTCAATCAAACCATACAGTCACCAATTTTCTTTAAAATCCCGCAAACAGAAATGGAGAAAAGACTACATACTTTGGACTTAAGAAGGGCACTAATGTACTACTTGGAGGAGACCAAACAACTCCGCAAGGGAAACCAACTATTGGTAGCATGTGCTAAATCCAACAGGGGGACCCCAGTCACAAAGGGGACTATCGCGCAATGGATCGTGGAAACAATTGAAATGTGCTACACAGCAGCAGGCAAACATCTGCTGCACCGCCCAAAGGCGCACTCAACCCTGGCATTCATAGCAAACATGCCCATAGACACTGTTCGCTCAGCAGCAAAATGGACATCCCACAAACCTTCACAAACCTCTATTGTGTGGACATCCAGATGAATAAAGAATCCCTGGTGGGACAGAAAATACTACAACACCTGTTTGTAAGCTCATCATATCAACCCAGCCAACCCAAATGAGGTGGAAAATCTGATGCACAGCATGTGATTCCAGAAAAGGATTAATGCTGCAAAATGAAATGATTACTTACCAATAGGAGTAGTTTTGCAGCCTGAAGAGTTTTCTGGATTCACATGCAACCCACCCACCTCCCCAGAAATGCGAACAGGGCACACAGGTGTGGATAGATCAGAAAAAAAGGGAAAGGAGAAAACAGGTAACAAAAACATAATGAGAAAAAAAAACGACGATGGCTACCACACACAGGAACTTCTGAAAGGGGGCGTCTGACGCCATGCGGGGAGGGACCTAACACCAAATGATGGTCACCAACGCCCAAGACAAAAGAAAAAAAAGTGACAATTAGGACCCAACCAGCCGACGGTGGACTGATGCATAGCATATGAATCCCAAAAACTGTTCAGGCTGCAAAACTACTCCTACTGGTAAGTAACCATTTCATTACTACTTGACCCATTACTGATATAAGTGGGAATTAGAGAGCTGGACAATAAATCCATATAATAGGCAAGGATGCTATTGTATTAATATGCTTAAAATGAGTAATAACTTTGTGACATAAATGTATGAGGCCACATACTGACTGGCCACTAAATGTATAAGATGGAGTATTAAAATCACATATCCAGATGATGAAGGCTTGCATTTTAGGAGTCTCAATATACTTAGTAATAAAACTATCAGTTTGATCAACCATCTCACACCACCTCACTAGACCAATAGTAACAAATATTATAATAATTATTAAGAATAAAATAATGCAAAAGTTTGCAGGAAAAAAGTAAAATGTTATACCAAGTAACTTACTAGAATTCAGTTGAACTAAAATGAAAACTGCCAAACCCCCCTTTTCGCACCCGGCTGCAGATGGTATAGCAGGATTACAGAAGGATTTGTAGCCATTGGTCTCGAAATTCTCTAACATCAATGTTTCCTGACAGCAGACTAATCATACTTAGTAAAAAAGCCCAGCCAATCTTTATTTGATCATTTGGCTCGTGCACCTGCTATATTCCATGAATGAATCTTGATACCACAAGAACCAGAGTCCATCTTAGGTAGAGGAAGGTGAACAAAGCATGCACAGGAAGGTTGTGCCACTGAGGTTAAGTCTTGAAATTTAAATTTTCTGAAAGCCACATTAGAAGAATTGAAATGGTATTGATTCTTTTGTTTGTTTACTCTGTTAGTAATTGTCCCTGGTTCCACCCACTGAACCTACGCACAAAGAAGTATGCTTTTGAGAAAGTGGAATAATAACACACTCCTTTTGATGTGGTTATATTGTTATTGTAACTGCCTCCTCCAGTTTGGATTACAATGTGCTCTCTGTAATCCCAAATAAAAGGCCTCCTCAGAAAGGATTGTGTGAAACACATCCATTTTCCTAAACCTTTTCTCTTGAAAGACCTCATGTGTCAAGATGACCAACATTGATGGCCTCAATGTACTCTTACTGTTTAAAAATAAATAAGAAGCTAATATGTGGGATCTTGTAACCCAATATATTTTCCTTTCAGACTGCCATGGAAGTCATGAAGTTTGGACGTGAGGAAGTGCGAGAGGTTCTCCGGCTGCTTGCTGGCATTTTGTACTTGGGAAACATAGAGTTCGCCACGGCAGGCGGAGCACAAGTCTCTTCTAAAACAGGTGAGTTGGAAGCTACTTTTGTTTAATCTCTTGGAAAAGTTTGCGACATTACCATAGTTTGCGACATTACCATCGCACATAATTTTTATAAATGTTTTATTAAGTTTTTGATTAACCCAAACCATTGCATCATTGCGCATTTTATTAAAGCTTGTCAATACAGTAACATTCTTTGCTGTTGAATATTGGAACACAGTGTTTTTACCTACAACAAAATAAAGGAAAAACATGGAGGCTTGTGTAGCAATTAATCATATAGGTGTATTTGAGCAGTAGTTTGCTATTATTTCCACACCATACTCGGGTGCTATTAGTAGTATGCTATTAACAAGATTCATTTGACCAAAGAAGTATTCTGAGGGACTGTGGTAGCAAGGTGGGAAACCGGGTAGCAATGTCTTAATATAATGTTACAGCGCTCACTTTGCTAATGCCGAGTGTTCAAGATTAGTGTGTTTCAATGAGTAATGGGACCTGTATTTTCGGGGGTGGATTTCTTCGTTCTCCCTGGGTAAATTCAGCAGTTTTGTGTTCCGTTTAACTATTTGAAAGTGGTCACCATTTTGTTTTGCTGTTTGATGTACATTGAACATCCTTTTATATTTATCTATGATCTGGGGCCCAGGAAATAAGTGAGAGAACAGCGAGAAGTATATGAAAAGAAAGTGATTATGTATGCACTGAGAAGATTCCAAGAAAGCCCTTGAGAGGAAATCTTGTTGGTAAAAAGATTATTGTTGCAGTTTCAGTAATGGAGCGAAATTTTATAATAGCCAACAAACTGGATACAAATATGGCATAGTATATAAGATTTCAAGACCGTATATACATTTTAAAGATGTTAACATTGGTACTTGAGATAGCTTTTTAAATAAACTTATTGCACCACCAAATGTAGTCCATTGTCAAAGTCCTAAGTGAAATGCTTCTGCGACATAAAAGAGACCACTACCCATGCAGTGTAATAATGGGGTTGTCTTTTATAACAGATCAAATGTATGTGTTCCTTTGCTCACGTGTAAGGGCCAGATACACAAACAATTAGGCACACTTGAATGCGACATATACAAAAATGATAGTTCAGGACTATTTACAAATTAAATTCCCGTAGACTTTGAATTGGCCAACTGTGGATTTTAGATTTCGATTTAAACAAAAGATAAAATATAGTTTATACAGCTCGTTGCATCGTTTAGAGCAATATGGGTGTAAAATATATTCAAGCCTAATTCTAGTGATTCTGCCTACAATTTGCAATTATGTCCGTCGTTCAGGAAGGTGAGGGGGGTTAGATTTTCATGGAGGCGTGGTCCCTAGGACAATATGATGAAAAAACGTCATTTATGAGTTTAATGTTGGCTGAAGATCCGATGCCCTCTGTCATGTAACCTACGTTGAGCAATGTATGTGCTGCAGATTTCACAGGCAGGAGCATAGGTTCAGGAAATGCAATAGCCTTCCGTGTAAACAATGGATTTCAATTTGATATCCAAAGATTGTGAACAAAAACTTGTTCCCAAACTTCTATACAATTGCATGACTTTATGCACTTATGTCATGTCGTGGAGGCAAATAGACAACTTGCCTCCGAACTCATAATTTTTATATTTTTTCTAAAAAAATCAAAATGATGTTTTCCATGCCAAATGAAGAATGGTGAGTTAAGCAATAAAAAGTGAGAGTAAATGGTTACTCGGTGATAGATTAACAGAAGCTCATGAGGCAAAAGAGTTACCCAAGTAATTAAGATGTCAAAGCAAAATAAACAAATAATAACTTTCAATGGTAGACATTCATTAGATTAAGGTATTAGCGCAGGCACCTTACAGTGTTTTATTATACATTTAATATTATTGTTTGTTGTGAAGAATGGACTAGAAAATGTTAGGAACATTTAGAAAATAATTCAGAATGTGCTATTTTTTAAAAAAGGGGAGCTTTACGTTGCTATATTGTACTTACATTTTATTGCATCTAAATGTAGGCACTTGCAAGCACTAAGGTAATAAAATGAATCGTCCAAGTGCTACAACAGTGACAATATTCTTCAGAATGCTATGTTTAAATTTCAACTTCAATGTTGTAAGGAAATGCCTCCTTGGCATGGTTGCCCCCTGACTTTTTGCCTTTGCTGATGCTATGTTTACAATTGAAAGTGTGCTGAGGCCTGCTAACCAGGCCCCAGCACCAGTGTTCTTTCCCTAACCTGTACTTTTGTATCCACAATTGGCAGACCCTGGCATCCAGATAAGTCCCTTGTAACTGGTACTTCTAGTACCAAGGGCCCTGATGCCAAGGAAGGTCTCTAAGGGCTGCAGCATGTCTTATGCCACCCTGGAGACCTCTCACTCAGCACAGACACACTGCTTGCCAGCTTGTGTGTGCTAGTGAGAACAAAACGAGTAAGTCGACATGGCACTCCCCTCAGGGTGCCATGCCAGCCTCTCACTGCCTATGCAAGTATAGGTCAGTCACCCCTCTAGCAGGCCTTACAGCCCTAAGGCAGGGTTCACTATACCATAGGTGAGGGTACCAGTGCATGAGCATGGTGCCCCTACAGTGTCTAAACAAAACCTTAGACATTGTAAGTGCAGGGTAGCCATAAGAGTATATGGTCTGGGAGTCTGTTTTGCACGAACTCCACAGCACCATAATGGCTACACTGAAAACTGGGAAGTTTGGTATCAAACTTCTCAGCACAATAAATGCACACTGATGCCAGTGTACATTTTATTGCAAAATACACCCCAGAGGGCACCTTAGAGGTGCCCCCTGAAACTTAACCGACTGTCTGTGTAGGCTGACTAGTTCCAGCAGCCTGCCACACTAGAGACATGTTGCTGACCCCATGGGGAGAGTGCCTTTGTCACTCTGAGGCCAGTAACAAAGCCTGCACTGGGTGGAGATGCTAACACCTCCCCCAGGCAGGAGCTGTAACACCTGGCGGTGAGCCTCAAAGGCTCACCCCTTTGTCACAGCCCAGCAGGGCACTCCAGCTTAGTGGAGTTGCCCGCCCCCTCCGGCCACGGCCCCCACTTTTGGCGGCAAGGCTGGAGGGAACAAAGAAAGCAACAAGGAGGAGTCACTGGCCAGTCAGGACAGCCCCTAAGGTGTCCTGAGCTGAGGTGACTCTAACTTTTAGAAATCCTCCATCTTGCAGATGGAGGATTCCCCCAATAGGGTTAGGATTGTGACCCCCTCCCCTTGGGAGGAGGCACAAAGAGGGTGTACCCACCCTCAGGGCTAGTAGCCATTGGCTACTAACCCCCCAGACCTAAACACGCCCTTAAATTCAGTATTTAAGGGCTACCCTGAACCCTAGAAAATTAGATTCCTGCAACAACAAGAAGAAGGACTGCCTAGCTGAAAACCCCTGCAGAGGAAGACCAGAAGACAACAACTGCCTTGGCCCCAGAAACTCACCGGCCTGTCTCCTGCCTTCCGAAGAACTCTGCTCCAGCGACGCCTTCCAAAGGGACCAGCGACCTCTGAATCCTCTGAGGACTGCCCTGCTTCGACGACGACAAGAAACTCCCGAGGACAGCGGACCTGCTCCAAAAAGACTGCAACTTTATCCAAAGGAGCAGCTTTAAAGAACCCTGCAATCTCCCCGCAAGAAGCGTGAGACTTGCAACACTGCACCCGGCGACCCCGACTCGGCTGGTGGAGAACCAACACCTCAGGGAGGACCCCCGGACTACTCTACGACTGTGAGTACCCAAAACCTGTCCCCCCTGAGTCCCCACAGCGCCGCCTGCAGAGGGAATCCCGAGGCTTCCCCTGACCGCGACTCTCTGAAACCTAAGTCCCGACGCCTGGAAAAGACCCTGCACCCGCAGCCCCCAGGACCTGAAGGACCGGACTTTCACTGCAGAAGTGACCCCCAGGAGTCCCTCTCCCTTGCCCAAGTGGAGGTTTCCCTGAGGAAGCCCCCCCTTGCCTGCCTGCAGCGCTGAAGAGATCCCTTGATCTCTCATTGACTTCCATTGCGAACCCGACGCTTGTTCTAACACTGCACCCGGCCGCCCCCGCGCCGCTGAGGGTGAAATTTCTGTGTGGGCTTGTGTCCCCCCCGGTGCCCTACAAAACCCCCCTGGTCTGCCCTCCGAAGACGCGGGTACTTACCTGCTGGCAGACTGGAACCGGGGCACCCCCTTCTCTCCATTGAAGCCTATGCGTTTTGGGCACCACTTTGAACTCTGCACCTGACCGGCCCTGAGCTGCTGGTGTGGTAACTTTGGGGTTGCTCTGAACCCACAACGGTGGGCTACCTTGGACCAAGAACTGAACCCTGTAAGTGTCTTACTTACCTGGTAAAACTAACAAAAACTTACCTCCCCCAGGAACTGTGAAAATTGCACTGTGTCCACTTTTAAAGTAGCTATTTGTGAATAACTTGAAAAGTATACATGCAATTGAAATGATTCAAAGTTCCTAATGTACTTACCTGCAATACCTTTCAAACAAAATATTACATGTTAAATTTGAACCTGTGGTTCTTAAAATAAACTAAGAAAATATATTTTTCTATAACAAAACCTGTTGGCTGGATTTGTCTCTGAGTGTGTGTACCTCATTTATTGCCTATGTGTATGTACAACAAATGCTTAACACTACTCCTTGGATAAGCCTACTGCTCGACCACACTACCACAAAATAGAGCATTAGTATTATCTCTTTTTTACCACTATTTTACCTCTAAGGGGAACCCTTGGACTCTGTGCATGCTATTCCTTACTTTGAAATAGCACATACAGAGCCAACTTCCTACAAATGTTATTAGAATGCCTAGGAAATGAATCATTTCAGGAATAGAACGTTTTTGTTAAGGTCAACTACAGGAAGTAAACAGATTGTTCGATGGCATGTGTGGCTGAAAATACACATGCTCTGCATACTTCTGCCATGTATGCAGAGCTTGTGAATCTACAGCACTACATGCCACAAACTGATGTTCTAAAGGTTAAGTAACATAATCCGTTCAATGGCATTTGTGGCAGTAGATACACATGCTCTGCATAGATGGCAGAAGTGTGCAGAGCATGTTAATCTCCAGCATTCCATGGCACGAGCAGACGCCTACAGGGTAAGTAACATAATCCTTTCTGGATCTTTAATCTCAGATGATGACACCATATTTTGCTAAACTTTGGGGCCACAGCAATTAGTGCAATTAGTCAATGTATATAATTACATCATAACATACTTTGGGTTGACATCCACAGTGCCAGGTCATATCTTAATGTCTCTGTCTCTTGCATCGCTCACTAGCTCTGGGAAGAACATCGGACCTGCTTGGATTGGATGCGGACCAGCTGACGGAAGTACTGACTCACAAGTCCATGATACTCAGGGGAGAGGAGATCTCAACACCTCTCAGCATCGAGCAAGTAAGGAACATGGAAGATTCAATGTTCAGAAGAAATGTCGAAGGCAGTCATTTGCTCATATGCTTGAAGAACACTGAAATGTGTAGGATTTTTAAACTCCCATTTCCCTGTTTATTAACACTTTTATTCCTTTGAAAACAGCTATGTCACAATGTTGTTTTCAACAGATACCCTAGCTACAGCCTGTATTGCATTTGTATGGAGATTCTTTCCCTATATCTTGAGTTGTGCACTCATTAACCTCAGAAGTTCTGTACTGAAAACAAGTGACGTATTTGAACAATATCACATGGATGTGTTTGCTGCCAAAGAAATGTGAGCAGTGCAAACAAAACCATTGGTGGATGCCAGGCAGCCAGGGTTACAATTTATTAACACCCATGGCTATTTAGTAGCAATGAGGTGGCAGCATTAACCAGACACCCAGCCCCATCCAGATAGAGGTAGAATGGAAGAGCACATTGTTTGACTGAAAATACTACCATTTGTGGCACACTATTGTATTTTTGTGCAAAACAAGGACCCATGCTTTGAAGTCCTACCCAGACCACCTACCAACATGGAACCAGAGTGCAAGAGGTCTTCCTGCACTGAAGCAGCTTCCTCAGCATGTCTTGTGTGGTTGTGGCAGGCTGTCATAGCTCTAGCAGACATGCTGATTAACTCCTTCCGATGGAACTAAGGTGGAGTAACGCCGACATCTCCCCTCTCTCCGGGAATGTTTGCCCTGGCATGTGTGTATCAGTCTGAGACATACTGATGGATTAGATGTCTGGTGCCCAGGATGTCATCGGGTCTCATGATGCAATCATGGGAACCAATAATGGTGCGCTGGTTCTGGTGCCATAATGCTGCAGGGATCCCAGATACTGCGAGCTGTGGTAAAATCACTGACTCTGGCTCAAATGGCAGCAAAGACAACATGCCTGGTGGGGGGCGGTCAATATTATCCTTAAATGCGGATCAGGCACTGGATGCTGTCAGACCCAGATGTTGGCGGGGACTCAGGGTGCTGCAGGGCCCATGGCACCACATGCCAGTGGCACCCTTATACGAGGTGCAATCAGTTTCTATGCATTTCATTCGAAAGAAGATGCAGCTGGTGTGAGGCAAACAGAAGGCATCATTTTGGAGGATTCTGGGGCAAAGAGGCCAAATGGCAGCAAACAGGACTACTAAAAGTCGTTTTTTAAAGAAGAAAAAAAATAATTTAATAATTGATGCCTTTTTTTTAAAATAAAAGTGCTGATTTTGTAAGTTTCAAAACCCTGGAGAGGAGAGTCTGATATTCAGACAAAGAGGCCGCCTCCTTTGAAAGCTGTTCTTCACAGAGGTCGGAATGTATATGTAAAATAGAACATGTTTAGGGAGAAGCAGATTTTAGAGAAAAACAGTCCGTCGGAGCTACATTTTAAAAATGTGCCTTAAAAGACATTCATACAATTGGCCTTTGTGAAGCTGGGCTTTCTTCAAGGCTTCTAGGAGGAACACACGGCCTGGATGTATCAACGTTCCAAAATAATCCGTCTTAAAAGGAGGCAAAAGTTTTGGAGGTGTAAGAGTTTGTCTGCCAGGATCCAGTAGAATAGACAGCCACTACCTTTGCAACGCTCAGGGGCCAGTCAAAAATATGACTTTCACGAGTCCAAACATCATTTTTCATTAATATTCTTGTCAGTTTTCTTCTTTAATTTCCCTTTGAGTTTTAGTATATTTTCGGATTATATTCTTATTCGTCAGGTTTCTTTCTGTATTTCTGTGTGAATTTTAGTACTAACTTGCAGTTTGCTTGTGATGTACCAGATAGGGTGTTTTGTGGTGCTGCAGGAAGAGGGTTTTGTATTGTCATTGTTGCCTTTCTGGAAGAGTATTGCTAGCCCATTCCTACGACAAGCACCCCCTAACACCTATTTTCAGTAACGTGTCTCAGTAAGAAGCCAGCCCTGGTGTTTGCTTGGGTTAGGGCACGATACCCTGGTACTCGGTTACAAATGCACTAGCTTGTCCTTTCAAGAAACGTTTTCATGCTGGCAACTTGTTCTGCTTTGTCTCGTTGTACATTTTGCAGGCTGTGGACAGCAGGGATTCCATAGCCATGGCACTTTACTCCCAGTGCTTTGCGTGGGTTATCAAAAAAATTAACAGCAGGATCCGAGGCAAAGACGACTTCAAGTCCATCGGCATTCTTGACATATTCGGCTTTGAAAACTTTGAGGTGAGTTACAACAGCGTGGGCTTTCCACTTCATAAACAACGGAGATCAACATTCATTTCAAACGCATTTTACTAATTTGGCCGAAAGTTATTTTGACTGTTTTTTCAGGAGGTTGTGTGGGGATAAAAGCCATGGTGGAATATTATAATTCAAAAACCATGTACAGTCCAGCAAATCCTTCTAAATACGAGTATTAATGAAAAGCTCACTCTTTTGCTATGCCTTGCTTGTCAGGTCCATGCAGCTCCACAAGCATGTTCCCGCCTGTCTGCATTTCTAAAAAGAAGTTTGGGGCTTTGGAGGGGAGCTGAGGGGCAGGGAGGGCGGGGGAGACAAAGGTTGGAGCCTGACATCTCTTCTGAATGCAAAGTATCTGAATAAGAGCAACTCTCATTACTGAGTAACTACCCGAGCTCGCCTCATTGAGGCCAGTCAACCCAAGGAGCTACACCACAACAAACAGGCTAAGGAGTGCCCTCTATCCAGCCCCTGGCCTTCGTGTGATGTGGGGATTCAAGTAGTTGTCTCCATCCTCCGCAGGTCCATGTCATTATTTCGGGGGAATAATTTCAGAGTAATTAATGTCGAGATCGTAATTTTTTCCTTTATTTTGGAAAAATATTGCATTAAAATGTCACTTTAGTGTAATATTGTTTCCTCCTTCCTTTACTTTCATTTATTTTCTATTTTCACCCGTTTTCTACACAAATATATACATGCACACACCCTTTTCCCTATGATAATGTTTTGTGTTCCTGATCTTTTTGATCTTTTTTACCACGATGTTTTTGGTCGGCACAATGTGCATGTCACCGTCCCAGTTTCCAAGAGCATGGAAGAAAACGCTGTATACGCAAAAGCCATCCCTGTGAAGTAGAGTCGCTCAGATGTCTTTAGTGCATAAAAAAACAGCATTCAGACTGACAGTCATGCCAGTGAATGGGATCTGCTAGGAGCCCCTAGCCATCGTGAAGCCCGGCACAGCCCGCCCTTAGGACAGTCCCAGACGTTTCCACTATCTTAGCATGAAGTGGCTTCTGATGGCCTCTGTTTTGAAGCATTTCAAAAATGGTCATCAACGTTGCGTTAATGTTTTTACTCAATGGGTACATTTGTTTATTAATGTCTTACTTTGCAGGTAAATCGCTTTGAACAGTTCAACATCAACTATGCAAATGAAAAGCTCCAGGAGTATTTCAATAAACATATATTTTCACTGGAGCAGCTAGAATACAGTAGGTAAGAACCGCAGGCTCATTTATGTTCTCCTAAGTACTTTTTTCCCTAAAAAACTAAATGAATGCAATTTATTAATTAGTATATCACATACAGTAAGTGAATTGTTATGTTATGTTATGGTTATGTTATGTTATCAGACTGAAGCCTTCACTCAGGTGGGCATCTTAGCAGTAGTGAGTGCAGCATATTTTGGTGTAGGTGGCATGCTGGACACTTTCCTGCCATCTAATGTGTGATTTCGAATTTTATCACCTGCTTCCTTTTTAAAGTCCTTGTTTTGGTTTCAGGCATATGCCATATGATTAGCGACCAAACTATTCCAGCCCACCCACCATACCTACCTACAGGGACACAGATCCCACATTAAAATTGTTTTATCTGCCATCGAATTTGGCGCTATTTTCTTGACTGCACTGAATCACCATTGACTCATTGTAAAATAGCATTGAGTGCAGATGTTTCCTTTCCTCCCAAAAGGAAAGAATAACAGGTTAATCAAAGAGTTTAAAAAACATGGTTGACTTGCCAAAACATATGGCAAAAATGTTGTTTTGTTTATCCCTTTCCTTTTCCTTCGGCCAAGGCTGGACTGGCCGTAGTTAACATCAAGTGTTTTCCCGGGAGGCTGGAAGGGTAGGGGGCACTTTTGTTACTGGGAACCGTTTTGTAGCACTGCAGCAGTTTTAAAAGCACTGCAGAGTTCCTTGTATTTCCAACATTTTTCAGGCAACAATAAAAGTGCCAAGATCACTCTGGTAATTAATGCACAAGCTGGAGAGAGATCTGGTATTTTTCGAGTAGCAGTTTTGACTCGTCTAAGGTAGCACAGAGGGTTAATATGGCTGCTGTAAAGAATGTGTACTATGCATATCACAGAACAGTATTTTATGTGCAGTGCTCAGTGGGACACTGCTTTTGTCACAGAGAACCTTTTGTTACTGTGCAGTTCATGAATTACAATCATAAACTGGCACAGTGAGCTATGAACAGCCACCAAAGAGCTGAATGCAAACTGTACAGGACTGGTCAGAAAGTAATGTTTTTCCCACTCTTTGATTATCCTATTTCTGCTAAAAAGGGTTGGTTTGGGTAGAAATATTTTTTTATTAGTAAAGTCAACCCAAACCACTGTGTTACATTCTGAATCCTGAGTTTATGCTTCCCCATACCAATCACTCTTAAAAATTCCTAGCTGTATGTATGACAAGTGCATCCTACACCTTGTAGTCTCCATAGACAACATTTTCTATACATTGATTTTTTGCACATATGATTCATTCTGTGTGTGTTTGTGTGGGTGCGTGTGTTTGTGATGTAAAGTGTTCCAACACCATATGATGGTAAGAAAGGTGCTATAAAAGAAATGAAATACATGTGAGAGAGGGGCTATGGAGAGATGAGAGGCACTGAGGGTGATGGTGAGAGAATCACCGAAAAACCCCAATAAAGTTTGTCTTATCCTGGTGCACTGTAAAGTCATCATTTATTTGCCTTTAAAAACTAAATATAAGTAAAAACTAATACAGTTGACTATATAATGTGAAACGTGTTGTAGAATGCACTGTTTTGCCATTTTTTCCCCACATTGTCTTGGGGGTCCGAGTAGCCCCAAGCTCTGTTGTAGTGGTCAGACTCGCTCGCTATGCACCCTATGGGGGCTGCTCTGACAACTTTGGCCAGTGCTTCCCAGTCTGGCCCTGCCTCTGGCAGGCAGCAGCTAGCCATGTTCTCATAAAGTAGTGCGCCACTGGTGCATTGCTATGTAGCTGGCTACTGTCTCTCCTGACACTAATGGATACTTGATCTTCTACACCTCTTAACCTTAAACACCAATTGACAGAAAGGCAGTTTCATCAATGTCCAACACCAAGAGTCGTCTGAGCCACGAAGCACAGAGCAACTGTCGTAGTGCTGTGAAGCAGCCTTGATCCAGTGCAACCACAGTGCTTATATGGCGTGTGGAATGAGGACTTGTGGTGATGCCAGCTCTGGCAGGAGTATGCAGACACTTAAGATCATGTACTTTTTTGGAGCCCTGTTTGGCTTCCCCTGCTTTTAACAGCTTTACGGGTTATAGCAGTGAATGAATGTAAGACTCTTGCCAGTACAGCAAATGTGATGAATATCATCTTCTTTTCCACCAGCATTGCTTTCCGACCACACACTATTGAGACCGCCTAGTCATTTAATAAATTGGAGCAACAGTTTGTCGCGGTGAGTGCCTCCCTCTACAGAAGGAGGGATAACATGCTTCAGGGGCCTATTACTGAAGGGAAATCTGGCAAAGTGGCACAAACACAGCATGTTCATCATAAGTCAGCTCTCCATTTCATCCAAGGCCCTTGTTTTGCCTAACACTTCCATCCATTTAATTTTCTCTTTAGTTTAGTAACCTAGAATAGGGGCAAATCCTGGCTCAAAGGATGCATGCATGTATTTCACAATAACAATAAACCTGTTGGTACATGTATGGTTGTAGATCACACTGCACTCTAGTGTGGATTTTGATTCCTGCAACTTTGAAATAACCTATTCAATTTTAAATGTGAAAAGAATGACTTATGATCTTGCTCCTCAAAACCAATGTTCCTGGACACACGTTCCATGTTGATAAATGTTTCCACCATCTGGTTATGAAACGAATCTGCGTGCTGCGTGTCAATTGTGTCTCACAATTTGAAAATCCTCGCATCTAGACTATCAGCACAAATGAAACGGGGACAACTTTAGTGCATTAATGGGAGACCAAAAAGTCAGGACTTTTTAACATGGCATGTCAAATCTGTCACCCAAGAAATTATGGTTTTATAAGACTGGCACCCCTAGGGAGGTGGATTTCTAGCTTAAATGCCTTGTGAATTTGGAACAATCGGCATCCGGTTTGGAGTTTGTGCCTGCTGTGGGATTACATCAAATGCAAACCTATTGGCTTTGCCAATGTTTGTTTTTTGCAGCATCCATTTTTCAGATGCTTTGGTCACTCCTTTGTGCTTCCTGGTGCTGTCACGCTTTGGCAAACCAAGATGTGTTGACATTTGTCACTGCATGCATACTTGATCGCACACCAGACAAGTGTGAAACCTGTTGGCTTTGCCCATGCTTGTTGAAAGTGAATTGGAGGACTGTAAAACATTACCAACAGGCTATTAATAGGCTTGTGAGTTTTAAGAATGATTTATAACTTGATACACTAAAATAAAACGCTCTCTGCTCCTTTTTTCTTACAGAGCCATTTGCCTTTTAGTTTCTGGTTGTCCCAAATGTGTAACATTGACGTCATCCAGCTTTTGGTGGTCAGTGTTGTTGGGGAGCCCGTGTGACTCCACTGCCTTCATTAACTACTGCTTCTCTTACCTAGGTTACTACTGGAATCCAGAAACGGCACACGTTTGTGTAATTTTATTTAATCTTTTTTTAGTGCATACCAAAACTACATTCACTTTCTTTGTCTTTCGGTGTCTATGTAGCTGTCGCTACAGTTTTATTTTTGCGTTTATAAATCTCCATCTCCTATACAAGGCCTAGGTTCCCAATTTCTTACAAGAGATGTAACACACAGTAATGTGAAGATGCTGTTTTCTGCTTTAAAAACGAGAGTGATTCAGGTTTACTGGTATTGCTGTGTGGTGTTTGCAAAGGTTCAAACCAAGGGTTGGTGTAGTCTTGTAGTACTCTTGTGTCCGATAAATCTCAGGACGGAGTATGTCATCATGGCTGGGAGGAGTTTATGTTTGTACATAGACTTTGTTGTATGTTGTATGCATCAGGGCATGCTTGGTGTAAGGAAATGCCTCCTTGGCATGGTTACCCCCTGACTTTTTGCCTTTGCTGATGCCAAGTAATGATTTGAAAGGGTGCCAAGGCCTGCTAATCAGGCCCCAGCACCAGTGTACTTTCCCTAACCTGTACTTTTGTTTCCACAATTGGCACACCCTGGCATCCAGGTAAGTCCCTTGTAACTGGTACCTCTGGTACCAAGGGCCCTGATGCCAGGGAAGGTCTCTAAGGGCTGCAGCATGTCTTATGCCACCCTGGGGACCCCTCACTCAGCACAGACACACTGCTTGCCAGCTTGTGTGTGCTAGTGGGGATAAACAGACTAAGTCGACATGGCACTCCCCTCAGGGTGCCATGCCAAACTCACACTGCCTACAGGTATAGATAAGTCACCCCTCTAGCAGGCCTTACAGCCCTAAGGCAGGGTGCACTATACCATAGGTGAGGGCATAAGTGCATGAGCACTATGCCCCTACAGTGTCTAAGCAAAACCTTAGACATTGTAGGTGCTGGGTAGCCATAAGAGTATATGGTCTGGGAGTCTGTCATGCACGAATTCCACAGCACCATAATGGCTACACTGAAAACTGTGAAGTTTGGTATCAAACTTCTCAGCACAATAAATGCACACTGAGGCCAGTGTACATTTTATTGTAACATACACCACAGAGGGCACCTTAGAGGTGCCCCCTGAAACCTTAACCGACTACCAGTGTAGGCTGACTAGTTTTAGCAGCCTGCCACACACCAGACATGTTGCTGGCCACATGGGGAAGAGTGCCTTTGTCACTCTGTGGCTAGTAACAAAGCCTGTACTGGGTGGAGATGCTTCTCACCTCCCCCTGCAGGAACTGTAAAACCTGGCGGTGAGCCTCAAAGGCTCACCCCCTTTGTTACAGCACCCCAGGGCACTCCAGCTAGTGGAGTTGCCCGCCCCCTCCGGCCACGGCCCCACTTTTGGCGGCAAGGCCGGAGGAGATAATGAGAAAAACAAGGAGGAGTCACTGGCCAGTCAGGACAGCCCCTAAGGTGTCGTGAGCTGAGGCGACTCTGACTTTTAGAAATCCTCCATCTTGCAGATGGAGGATTCCCCCAATAGGGATAGGAATATGCCCCCCTCCCCTCAGGGAGGAGGCACAAAGAGGGTGTAGCCACCCTCAGGGCTAGTAGCCATTGGCTACTAACCCCCCCAGACCTAAACACACCCCTAAATTGAGTATTTAGGGGCTCCCAGAACACAGCAAGATAGATTCCTGCAACCTAAGACGAAGAAGGACTGCTGAGCTGAAAAACCTGCAAAGAAGACGGAGACACCAACTGCTTTGGTCCCAGCTCTACCGGCTTGTCTCCCCACTTCTAA
Organism: Pleurodeles waltl; assembly: GCF_031143425.1. NCBI lineage: Eukaryota > Metazoa > Chordata > Amphibia > Caudata > Salamandridae > Pleurodeles > Pleurodeles waltl. The sequence goes on along the minus strand of NC_090439.1, from coordinate 293,945,251 downwards.
AGACACTGCTCCAGCGACGCGTTCCACAGGGACCAGCGACCTCTGAAGCCTCAGAGGACTGCCCTGCATCTAGAAGGACCAAGAACTCCAGAGGACAGCGGCTCTGTTCCACAAAGACTGCAACTTTGCAACAAAGAAGCAACTTTGAAACAACAGACGTTTCCCGCCAGTAGCGTGAGACTTTGCACTCTGCACTCGACACCCCCGGCTCGACTTGTGGAGAACAAACACCACAGGGAGGACTCCCCGGCGACTACGCGACCATGAGTAGCCAGAGTTGACCCCCCTGAGCCCCCACAGCGATGCCTGCAGAGGGAATCCCGAGGCTCCCCCTGACCGCGACTGCCTGCTTCAAAGACCCGACGCCTGGTAAAGACACTGCACCTGCAGCCCCCAGGACCTGAAGGATCCGACCTCCAGTGCAGGAGCGACCCCCAGGTGGCCCTCTCCCTTGCCCAGGTGGTGGGTACCCCGAGGAGCCCCCCCCTTGCCTGCCTGCATCGCTGAAGAGACCCCTTGGTCTCCCATTGAAACCTATTGCGAACCCAACGCTTGTTTGCACACTGCACCCAGCCGCCCGTTGCGCTGAGGGTGTACTTTTTGTGCTGACTTGTGTCCCCCCCCCCCCCCGGTGCACTACAAAACCCCCCTGGTCTGCCCTCCGAAAACGCGGGTACTTACCTACTGGCAGACTGGAACCGGGGCACCCCCTTTTCCATTGAAGCCTATGCGTTTTGGGCACCACTTTGACCTATGCACCTGACCGGCCCTGAGCTGCTGGTGTGGTAACTTTGGGGTTGCCCTGAACCCCCAACGGGGGGCTACCTTGGACCCAACTTTGAACCCTGTAGGTTGTTTACTTACCTGCAAAAACTAACAAACACTTACCTCCCCCAGGAACTGTTGAAAACTGCAGTGTCTAGTTTTAAAATAGCTATATGCCATTTGTGTGAAAACTGTATATGCTATTTTGCTAATTCAAAGTTCCTAAAGTTTCTAAGTGAAGTACCTTTCATTTAAAGTATTGTTTGTAAATTTTGAACCTGTGGTTCTTAAAATAAACTAAGAAAATATATTTTTCTAAACAAAAACCTATTGGCCGGGAATTGTCTCTGAGTGTGTGTTCCTCATATATTTCCTGTGTGTGTACAACAAATGCTTAACACTACCCTCTGATAAGCCTACTGCTCGACCACACTGTAGGAAGTTGGCTCTGTATGTGCTATTTCAAAGTAAGGAATAGCATGCACAGAGTCCAAGGGTTCCCCTTAGAGGTAAAATAGTGGTAAAAATAGATAATACTAATGCTCTATTTTGTGGTAGTGTGGTCGAGCAGTAGGCTTATCCAAGGAGTAGTGTTAAGCATTTGTTGTACATACACAAGACAATAAATGAGGTACACACACTCAGAGACAAATCCAGCCAATAGGTTTTTATATAGAAAAATATCTTTTCTTAGTTTATTTTAAGAACCACAGGTTCAAATTCTACATGTAATATCTCATTCGAAAGGTATTGCAGGTAAGTACTTTAGGAACTTCAAATCATAAAAATTGCATGTATACTTTACAAGTTATTGACAAATAGCTGTTTTAAAAGTGGACACTTAGTGCAATTTTCACGGTTCCTGGGGGAGGTAAGTTTTTGTTAGTTTTACCAGGTAAGTAGGACACTTACAGGGTTCAGTTCTTGGTCCAAGGTAGCCCACCGTTGGGGGTTCAGAGCAACCCCAAAGTCACCACACCAGCAGCTCAGGGCCGGTCAGGTGCAGAGTTCAAAGTGGTGCCCAAAACACATAGGCTAGAATGGAGAGAAGGGGGTGCCCCGGTTCCGGTCTGCTTGCAAGTAAGTACCCGCGTCTTCGGAGGGCAGACCAGGGGGGTTTTGTAGGGCACCGGGGGGGACACAAGTCCACACAGAAATTTCACCCTCAGCAGCGCGGGGGCGGCCGGGTGCAGTGTAGAAACAAGCGTCGGGTTTTCAATGTTAGTCTATGAGAGATCTCGGAATCTCTTTAGCGCTGCAGGCAGGCAAGGGGGGGGTTCCTCGGGGAAACCTCCACTTGGTCAAGGGAGAGGGACTCCTGGGGGTCACTCCTCCAGTGAAAGTCCGGTCCTTCAGGTCCTGGGGGCTGCGGGTGCAGGGTCTCTCCCAGGTGTCGGGACTTTAGGTTCAAAGAGTCGCGGTCAGGGGAAGCCTCGGGATTCCCTCTGCAGGCGGCGCTGTGGGGGCTCAGGGGGGACAGGTTTTTGTACTCACAGTCTTAGAGTAGTCCTGGGGTCCCTCCTGAGGTGTTGGATCGCCACCAGCCGAGTCGGGGTCGCCGGGTGCAGTGTTGCAAGTCTCACGCTTCTTGCGGGGAGCTTGCAGGGTTCTTTGGAGCTGCTGGAAACAAAGTTGCAGCTTTTCTTGGAGCAGGTCCGCTGTCCTCGGGAGTTTCTTGTCTTTTCGAAGCAGGGGCAGTCCTCAGAGGATGTCGAGGTCGCTGGTCCCTTTGGAAGGCGTCGCTGGAGCAGGATCTTTGGAAGGCAGGAGACAGGCCGGTGAGTTTCTGGAGCCAAGGCAGTTGTCGTCTTCTGGTCTTCCGCTGCAGGGGTTTTCAGCTAGGCAGTCCTTCTACTTGTAGTTGCAGGAATCTAATCTTCTAGGGTTCAGGGTAGCCCTTAAATACTAAATTTAAGGGCGTGTTTAGGTCTGGGGGGTTAGTAGCCAATGGCTACTAGCCCTGAGGGTGGGTACACCCTCTTTGTGCCTCCTCCCAAGGGGAGGGGGTCACAATCCTAACCCTATTGGGGGAATCCTCCATCTGCAAGATGGAGGATTTCTAAAAGTTAGAGTCACCTCAGCTCAGGACACCTTAGGGGCTGTCCTGACTGGCCAGTGACTCCTCCTTGTTATTCTCATTATTTTCTCCGGCCTTGCCGCCAAAAGTGGGGCCTGGCCGGAGGGGGCGGGCAACTCCACTAGCTGGAGTGTCCTGCTGGGTTGGCACAAAGGAGGTGAGCCTTTGAGGCTCACTGCCAGGTGTGACAATTCCTGCCTGGGGGAGGTGTTAGCATCTCCACCCAGTGCAGGCTTTGTTACTGGCCTCAGAGTGACAAAGGCACTCTCCCCATGGGGCCAGCAACATGTCTCGGTTTGTGGCAGGCTGCTAGAACTAGTCAGCCTACACAGATAGTCGGTTAAGTTTCAGGGGGCACCTCTAAGGTGCCCTCTGGGGTGTATTTTACAATAAAATGTACACTGGCATCAGTGTGCATTTATTGTGCTGAGAAGTTTGATACCAAACTTCCCAGTTTTCAGTGTAGCCATTATGGTGCTGTGGAGTTCGTGTTTGACAGACTCCCAGACCATATACTCTTATGGCTACCCTGCACTTACAATGTCTAAGGTTTTGTTTAGACACTGTAGGGGTACCATGCTCATGCACTGGTACCCTCACCTATGGTATAGTGCACCCTGCCTTAGGGCTGTAAGGCCTGCTAGAGGGGTGTCTTACCTATACTGCATAGGCAGTGAGAGGCTGGCATGGCACCCTGAGGGGAGTGCCATGTCGACTTACTCATTTTGTTCTCACTAGCACACACAGGCTTGTAAGCAGTGTGTCTGTGCTGAGTGAGGGGTCTCTAGGGTGGCATAAGACATGCTGCAGCCCTTAGAGACCTTCCTTGGCATCAGGGCCCTTGGTACTAGAAGTACCAGTTACAAGGGACTTATCTGAATGCCAGGGTGTGCCAATTGTGGATACAATGGTACATTTTAGGTGAAGGAACACTGGTGCTGGGGCCTGGTTAGCAGGGTCCCAGCACTCTTCTCAGTCAAGTCAGCATCAGTATCAGGCAAAAAGTGGGGGGGTAACTGCAACAGGGAGCCATTTCTTTACACACACTACCACAAAAATAGAGCATTAGAATTATCTCTTTTTGCCACTATCTTACCTCTAAGGGGAACCCTTGGACTCTGTGCATGCTATTTCTTACTTTGAAATAGTACATACAGAGCCAACTTCCTACATTTGGAGTGTGTAGAAGTTTGTGACACATAGAGGTATTTACAGATTTAGCTTGCCAACGCTGTGTCATGTTTGCTGGCTCCTCTTCAGAGGCTCAGCATTGCTTGGGAGCTTGGTACCTCTAAGGTTAGTCATAAGCCCTGTGAAGTTATAGTGTGTTATCTCATTTCCTGAATGATTCAGGTCAGCATGAGGGATGAGTAGGGTTGGGGAGTCTACCCAAGGTCAGGACACGTGAAATAGGTAGGGTGAGGGCAAGTGCTTTCAGACTTTCTTTGGATCCATGCATGCTTCAGAGAGGAATAGCTCAACCGTCATGAAGACAAATAGCTGTTCACCAGCGCAAACTATGTTTTTAGCAGCCATCAGTCTACTGTTGCCAAAGGTAGCTGGGTCAGAATGGCAGCTGGAAGCCTTGGCTCAATATTTTGTTAAGGATTCCAAGAAAGGTTTGCTGTTGACCTAATATTGGAAGTACTTGTGAAAGGCAGGCTGAACGCAGTTATTGTCACACTCCAAGTCTTGTTTTAGTCTTTTTGTCGTTTGTGAACTTGAGTCAAGTATACTGTCGGGAATGGTTGTTGAAGTCCTTACCCTCCTAAAACGAAGTTAAATGTGCGTTGGTGGTATGATGTGTGGGTGAGGAGAGGCATTCATGTTCTTGAATGCAATGTGGTCATTTAGGTTTTATATGTGCACTGGGACTGAATTCCTTCTTGAACCATGAATGAGGAGGCCCAGGTTGGAGGTTCCTGAATGTAGGGATGCCCATTCATAATGTTAGTTTGGATCTAAAATCTGTATTTTACTGTTTTCGTTCTGTATAAATTGGAGGCTGGCTGTATTAGTGGTTCAATTAGCGATTAATAGCAATTAGAAATAGCGATCTACCTTCCAAACTCGAATCAGTGAAAAGGTTGTTTGACCATTGAAATGTGGTTCTATGGACATACTTGCAGGAGAAGTGTTGGTGCAGCATTTTGGCTTCTCTCTAACCTGTGAAAAATGGAGGCAGGGGATCCTGTGCTGAATTCAATATCATAGTCCAGTATGGATCAAACAAGAGTGATCATAGCCCAAAACATTAGAGGGAATTCATGCAAAGGAGAAGCCTTCATAATGCATAGGAAGCGATGATCTTACCAATGTGTTAACCTTTGAAGCCCATAAGACAATAGCACCCACAGTGACTTTTTTGGTGATTTTATCAATGGAATGCCAATCTGCAGTGGTCATTATAAGAAAACCTGTATGTAGTGTGTTCTCCTCTTCCACAAGCCAGGATTTACATTCTGGTTAAATTGAGTTTGATGTCTTTCTTCTCGTCCTGTTATTGACAGCCATCAAGCATGGTCCTAGACAACAGCTGTTCCTTTCAGAGGGTTTCTCGATAGTTACTAAAATATTTACAGGTTGAGCTAAAGAGGAGTGAGAGAATGTATGTGTGGTAAACTTCAGAGTATCCTGGAGACAGGTTCAAGTGTTTCAGCTGCTCTTAGACCATACAGAACAATATTTATTAAAAACTAGATACACTGTTTAGGACTGCCTGATGGACCTCACCCTTTCATTGTACCGTTGTCATTTCCACCTCAAGTTTGTCAATCAGTTATTGTCCCATTGTAGCACCGTCAATGTGAATTGGCGTATTTATGTAATATACTTCACACTGCCTTGTACTCTTTGTGCTAATTTATTTAAATATATAAAAGTATATAAATACAATAAAATTTATATTTTTTTACTGTTTCTAGAGAAGGGCTGGTATGGAAAGACATTCAGTGGACAGATAACAGCGAGTGTTTGGACCTGATTGAAAAGGTAAAAAATTAACACGTCCTTCTGTAGCCGCGAGTTTTATGTCTTTCTATGTTGCAAGTAACCGGTGCAGGAAAACAGTGTCCTTAAAAATCCCTTAGAATGACTTTGAAGCCATCATTCTTAGGCTGCTTACCCTGTTCCTAATGTTTTTTTAACTTATATATAATTAAGTAGCTGTACATTATATGTTTGACAGAACGCACCATAATTATTTATCAATTATTTTTCCTTATTGCGTGTAGTCAATTTGATAGAACGAAGGCAATTTTTTTGTGTGTCCTTTGTTGTAGGATGCTTTCTTTATTTTCAGTCCAATAGGCAACTAGCATTCCCAAATATTTATTTGTTTATTTATTCATTTATTTTTTTGTAGTTATGTATTTTTTGATCACTGGTCACAGTATTACGATCAGAATCCTTTCCGTATCCGTCTTTGAAGAACTGCACAGTGAACTTTCTCTAGGCCTCTTTTTCTTGTTAGTGGATCGCAGTCTTTAATGTTGCGGGTGATTCTATAGGTATATCTTCGGGCCGGTCTGTTCACTATTCTTGTAGGTGTTCAATCAGAGGCATTTGTCTTGCAAAATGATTAATTCTACCCAAAATAGGAAACCTACATCTTTTTTGATGACCAGAAGTACCTATAAAAGTCTTTGATGGTTTACATTTATATTCTGAAACTTGCATACCCACCCATTGAGCTAGAATGTAATGATTTTCACAAAATACCCACATTTCACAGCATGATAGTACAAAACACCACGAGATGGCAGTAAAACAGAAGGCCATTACGGATTGAACCTATGTGTCCCTATTACAGAACCTTTTTGCTAGTGGCATAAAAACAGGCCCAATTCATTAACACTTGTTTCTGCTTGTGTAGTATGAAATCGGGCAAATAGTGGTCGCTGCAGTACATATTACACAACGTTTTTTCAGCGAAGTGAAAATGGATTGTGAAACCACATGAAGCACATATACCACTCCTAAACCATTTTAATGAACAAACACATTCTAGCCCTAAGTAAGTTTTTTTAAATATAGCAAACACTGTACTTGCTACTTCTGTAAATAAAATTGAAACAAACCGAATTGGTGTCAAACAATCGAATCTTTGACATTCGACGAGTACATAAAAGGTATTTTCTCTGCTTCTTCTCTACTCATAACAAGAGTAGTGTTACATGAAATTGTGCTGTATTCGTACTGTGTGTGAATAGTGTTTGCTCTGATTCTAGTTATGCAAACAGCAGGAATTGAATGTATGAATTTGCCCTAAGGTTTCTTCTTTTATTAACCATTGAAAGACTTCTCTAATATGGTCCTTGACAGCATTACTAAAGTCAGAAAAACAATCTCAGTGCATCGGGGAAGGGATGTGTGTGAGGGGGAAGGTGATCTCAATATATGTGTTTTTGTAAGCAGAATGATCAAAAACAAGAAACAAGCAAAGCCACTAGGTCTGGCTTGAATGTGCTAATGCATTCAAATAGCATGTGGGCACGTCTGTGTTCCCTTTTGTTGCCACATTAAAGCCAGACCTGTTGACTTTCCCAGTGCTTGTTTTAGTGAAAGCAGCTGGATTTTGTGCCCTTACACACAGGTGTGTGTGTATAAACATATACCCATACCTGTGTCTGAGAAACGTGCACACAAGTTCATCTTAAAACTTTGAAATACAGCCTGCTGCAGTGAAAAAAAGAAATCAACCAAATGATTGCTTTCTATATACAGATAATTATGTGATCAAGAATGTAATGTGTGGTCATTCAGTGTGTTTTTCAGATGTAAAACTTCCCCTCGCGCATAGTAATGCAAGCACTCCATAGCGAGCGGAATAATACATCTAACAGCCTATAATCTGAGGTAAAAGAGGAATGCTCCTCTGGTGGAGCTAACGCCCACCCTCCCCAGAGAATTGATTACACTAGGGCCGGCAGGCATCTTTGCTGTGAAGCCACATCTAAAAATATCAAAAGAACCGTTTATTCTCAATAAAACCTGCTAATGAAATCTAGGGGCAATCTTAAGATAAAACATGGCCATGACGTACCAATGCTTGACAGTTGCTTTTTTATTCTTTAAACTCAGAAACTTGGCCTGCTTGCACTCATCAATGAAGAAAGTCATTTCCCTCGCGCTACAGATAGCACCTTGCTGGAGAAATTACACAACCAACATGCTGTGAGTGATTCCAGATCAAAGGTTTTTTAGTGGAATGCAAAATGTTATTTCTAACTTTAAGCATTTGAAAATTGTAAATGTGACTTTACTATCCTCCGGGAAGATCTTTGTCATGAATCTTTTTTTACATGAACGTCAAGTTTTATTAATTAATTGTTTTGTAAGAAGTCCTTGTAAACATACATTTTGTAAACACCCAAAAGTATAATGTGGCAGACATTCATTCATCACATCAAAATACTTGGACATTTGTGCTTTAAATAACTGTTGTTGGAATAAGCCACTAAGGGGTATTCTGTGCATTCGTCATTTTTTGATTGTGGCTAGGAACATAATAGTTGTTGGGAGAAGGGAAAACTTTTGAGGATGGGTGAATGCCTCAGAAATCAAAACTTTGTAAGTAGTCACAAACATTCCAAATGGTTTGCCACAACAAATTTGCACATTGAATGCTGGTGCTAGAAAATATCGAATTAAGCTTGCAAATTGGACGTGAAAAGCAGCTCAACATTTTCAGGCCATTTTAGGGGGGGAGAGTTCTCCACATGGAAAACGTTTTTACCTTTGCCAAAAAGCAAAACTAGTTTAATGAATATTGTCATATTGTTTGCTCCTCTGTAGATGGCAGTGTGCAAGGATATTTAACTCCTTACACAAGCGGTCATTTCACCAGTCCCATACACAGACATTCACATAACCTGCTCCCACATGTCCTCCTTCCCACAACAGGCTTACTATGCCCTTGTGTGTGCTACTCCCTCCACAATGAGGCATGTTAAACTTTCAAGTTGTGACATGGTAAAATAAAAGCACTCTGTCAAACATGATGATTACATGTGATATGCATTTCCTTTCCAATCATACTCCGCTCTGTATTTATGAAACAGATAGTTTGAACTTGCCAAGTTGCCTTGGAACACCTTCCTAGGTAGTAATAAGAAGAAATGATATATTCTCCAGCTAGCTGCCATGTCCAACTTAACACTCAGACCATCAAAGTCCCTCTCTACAATCTGTCATAGTAGACATGGAAAGAATTAGCCTAAAATGATAAATCTTCACTCCCTCTTCTTTCGTGAACTGATATGTTGTCATGCCTGGTTAGTACATAAGCGAATTATTAATCCCTTCCTTGGACTATATATACTGGGACACCTCAGCCCCTCCCCCCCCGAAACAAATTCTGACTCTCACCTTACGTTTCAGAGAACTTTCATATGCTACAGGACAGATCGCAAAACTCTGCCAAGAGATTCTAATCATGATATTTCATCCCTCCAAAAAATCCTAGGAGATTAATCTATGCCAATGTACCTCATGCTTTACCTTCAATACCTCAGCTTTCACACACCAGGGAAAATTGCAAAGTTCTTTCAGTGCTCCATAGACCTGATCTTCAGGACCTTCCCGTTCTTCATTGTGGCAGGGATCACAAAGCTCTGCCAAGCCATCTTGTCTAAGATATTCAGCACCCCAGTTGTCACACGCCTCGACCAAAGCACCCCAATCCTCAACATGAACATCCCTTGCTTTAACATGTCAGAACGTACCACTAAATTCTGCTAAAGATCCAATGTTGTGCCGATGAGCTGTTTTCACACAGTAATATGACGGTGTGTTTTCTGTCAAGTGACGGAGAGAGAAAATCTACACCTTCTCTCGGTAGCTCAATTCCCCTGATCTGGGGACGAGGGAAGAAGGGAACAGTCAACTACCTTATGTGCTGAACTCGCTATGTAATGCAGTAAACGTGAGGATAAAGTCCTGTCTCACGAAAACTGGGATCATTTCAGGATCTGTTCTTGAACTCACAGCAGGCTCTTTTATGGTTATAAGTTGTTTTTTGTCCAGATAATCAAGCTGATGCAGTCCAAAAGTTCCTGGAAAAAAATATACACATTTGGAGCACGTGCTATGCCTTTTATTCTAATATTAAATTTGATACATCATTTTGGTTTCTTCTCAGTCTGTATAAGTCTGTCCATAACTCCCCGCTCCCTGCAGACACAGCACTCCATAGTGAATAATGTACATCAGGTGAAACTTTGCAAACATTCCATTCGTCATAAAAAATAATTTAAGAAGAACATACAAAGTTGCATGCACATGCATGCTTGCAGATTCAAGGTGGATGCATTCTCATGCGCAGAATGATGCATTTACATGCATATACATATTTGCGTGCACATACAGATGTGCAAACATCTACGCACAAAAACACATACACATCCAAATGCACACCCACAACTTTCCACCAGCATTGCAAACTGATGTCCGAGTTTCTTTCTGATGTGTAATCAGAGTGATGCTCATTGGTCAAGGATGTTGTCTGCCTTTAGTACCATTTAACTTGAAGACCTTCTGGTAAAACAGCCTCTAAGAACAGGAAGAGACTAGAACAGATGCAGTCTAGTGCAAGATCCATTTAGCCTATGGCTTGCAAGAGCAGCACCATTGTGGGCAATCAGGGCAATAGACAGTGTGAGGCCTGCTGTCTCCTGGGACTTAACAGGATGAGACATCTTGCACCATCAGAAGTTAGGACCTAACTGGGAAAGGCAGCTCTGGCACTCAACATCCATGGTCAACAGCGATGCCAATGATGCCTGGAGGATTTTACCTTTGCCACCACCTGCCTGTACAGACGGGCATGCTAACCATGCTGCATTTCTTCTTCTGACCAATGTAAGGGTCACAGCAAAAATGAGACTGATAGGGCGCTTAAGGACAGAGTAGACCTGCCGGCCATAATCTCCGAGTCTCAAAATCCAGCAATTTCCTTACCTCTTTCTTGTCAGGTTTTCTTTGTGTTTTTGTTCAAGCTGCATGCTAATACATTGTAAGGTGTCTATGCATTTTCCTGCCCAAAGTTTGTGCAGACAAACAGGAGTTTGTGTTGTATTAAGAACTTGGCGTTCACCCTTTGTGATGGAGCGCAGGACGCTGCATTTCCATTGCTGCTCCTCAGTATGATGCAGTGGGTCATTCACCCAGGTTCAGTTATTAACTGTTAGTAAAAAAACATTTACACTCAAGTATTCCTGCTGTTAAACTCACAATTCTAATACCATCAATGCTCAGGGAGTACAATGTAAATATAATTTCCCTGGGGTTAAACATTGCATTTCATTTAGACTTATTTTTTCTCCCTTTTTCAATTAGAACAATCCTTCCTATGTGAAACCAAGAGTTGCTGTGCACAATTTTGGAGTGAAACACTACGCTGGGGAGGTAATTTACTTTTCTGCTGCAGCTGAAGTTCGTCCAAAAATTAGTCTAATACCAGTTTACTTTGGCCCGCGAACAGCCGTCTCACAAAAGGGACTGAAACAATTGTGTGTTGTTGTCAGCTTCTCAATTGTGGCTTCATTACAAGTCTTTTACATCTTTTTTTAGGTCCTGTATGATGCAAGAGGTATCTTGGAGAAAAACAGGGACACGTTCAGAGATGATCTGCTGAACCTGTTACGTGAAAGCAGGTATGCTCAAATTATTACTTTTGAAAGAAGTCTATGTGTTGGAGTAGATTTTATTTTTAAATCAGATTAAATGTACTCATCTTTTTTACCCGAGTTGGAAGATTCAATACTTACATGGAAACAGTGGAAAGAGTGTTTGTTTTTTAATCTATTAGCACGTGGTGGGGAAAGAAAATCTCTCTCTTACTCATCTCTGAGCTAAACCGAGAGAGGGGGAGAAACAAGGATGTAGGAGTCTGGCCTGGTTTTTAGTGGGTACCAAAGGTACTTACACCTTATACCAGCACCAGTTATCCCTCATTAGTGAAATGCAATCAGTGTCTAGAAGCCAGGCTGTCCAGAAGTAGCTGTAGGCAGAGCAGCCAAGGCTGAACTAGGTGACATGCAAAGCTCTTGCAATACCACTGTAGTCACACAGTACTCACACACATGAAAGACAATGCTCAGTGTTACAAAAATAAAGGCACTTTGTTTTAGTCACACAAGGCCAAAAATACTTTGGCGACTATACTCCCTTAGGAGGTAAGTAAGTCACACAATATATACACTAGTAACCAAAAACAGGTAAGTACACAGTAAGAAAACAGTGCAAATAGTGAAAATCACAATGTTTTGCAATGGGCCTGGGGGAAACACAAACCATATACTAAAATAGTGGAATGCGAAAGTCGTTTTCCCATCTAGGCAAGTGTAGTGTGTTGAGGGGTGCTGGGAGCACCAAAGGTAAGTAATAGGCCCCATCCCAGAGCCCAGAAAAGCAGGTGTAAAACACAGCAAGTTTCCTAAAACCCACTAGAAGTCGTGATAGAAGATGATGCAAGAACCAGAAGGGACGGTAAGACACCAATGATGGATTCTTGGACCTGAAGACCTGTGGAAGAAGGGGAGCAAGTCCAAGGAGCACTGAAGAGTCCATGGAGAACAGGAGCCCCTGCTAACCCAGATGAAGGTGCAAAAGAAGGACCTCTGTATGCACTATTTCAAAGTAAGGAATCGTATGCACAGAGTCCAAGGGTTCCCCTTAGAGGTAAGATAATGGCAAAAAGAGATAATACTAATGCTCTATTTTGTGGTAGTGTGGTCGAGAAGTATGCTTATCAAAGGCGTAGTGTTAAGCATTTGTTGTACATACACAAGCAATAAATGAGGAACACACACTCAAAGACAATTCCAGGCCAATAGGTTTTTGTATAGAAACATATTTTTTTAGTTTATTTTAAGAACCACAGGTTCAAGATTTACATGTAATACTTCAAATGAAAAGTATTGCTGGTAGGTACTTTAGGAACTTTGAATTAGCAAAATAGCATATACACTTTTCACATAAATCACATATAGCTATTTTAAAACTAGACAGTGCAATTTTCAACAGTTCCTGGGGGAGTAAGAGTTTGTTAGTTTTTGCAGGTAAGTAAACCACCTACGGGGTTCAAGTTTGGGTCCAAGGTAGCCCACCGTTGGGGGTTCAGAGAAACCCCAAAGTTACCACACCAGCAGCTCAGGGCCGGTCAGGTGCAGAGGTCAAAGTGGTGCCCAAAACGCATAGGCTTCAATGGAGAAAGGGGTGCCCCGGTTCCAGTCTGCCAGCAGGTAAGTACCCACGTCTTCGGAGGGCAGACCAGGGGGGTTTTGTAGGGCACCGGGGGGGACACAAGTCCACACAGAAAGTACACCCTCAGCAGCACGGGGGCGGCCGTGTGCAGTGTGCAAACACACGTCGGGTTTGTAATTGAAATCAATGGGAGACCAAGGGGTCTCTACAGCGATGCAGGCAGGCAAGGGGGGGGCTCCTCGGGGTAGCCACCACCTGGGCAAGGGAGAGGGTCTCCTGGCGGTCACTCCTGCACTGGAGTTCGGATCCTTCAGGTCCTGGGGGCTGCGGGTGCAGAGTCTTTACCAGGCGTCGGGATCTAAGGAGCAGGCAGTCGCGGTCAGGGGGAGCCTTGAGATTCTCTCTGCAGGCGTCGCTGTGGGAGCTCAGGGGGGGCAACTCTGGCTACTCACTGTCTCGCAGTCGCCGGGGAGTCCTCCCTGAAGTGTTTGTTCTCCACAAGTCGAGCCGGGGGCGTCGGGTTCAGAGTAGCAAGTCTCACGCTTCCGGCGGGAAACGCAAGTTGTTTTAAAGTTGCTCCTTTGTAACAAAGTTGCAGTCTTGGGTGAACAGAGCCGCTGTCCTCGGGAGTTCTTGGTCCTTCTAGAGCAGGGCAGTCCTCTGAGGATTCAGAGGTCGCTGGTCCCTGGGGAAAGCGTCGCTGGAGCAGTGTCTTTAGAAGTGGGGAGACAGGCCGGTAGAGCTGGGGCCAGAGCAGTTGGTGTCTCCGTCTTCTCTGCAGGGTTTTTCAGCTTAGCAGTCCTCTTCTTCTTAGGTTGCAGGAATCTGAGTTCCTTGGTTCTGGGGAGCCCTTAAATACTAAATTTAAGGGTGTGTTTAGGTCTGGGGGGTTAGTAGCCAATGGCTACTAGCCCTGAGGGTGGGTACACCCTCTTTGTGCCTCCTCCCAAGGGGAGGGGGTCACATTCCTATCCCTATTGGGGGAATCCTCCATCTGCAGGATGGAGGATTTCTAAAAGTCAGAGTCACCTCAGCTCAGGACACCTTAGGGGCTGTCCTGATTGGCCAGTGACTCCTCCTTGTTTTTCTCATTATCTCCTCCGGCCTTGCCGCCAAAAGTGGGGCCGTGGCCGGAGGGGGCGGGCAACTCCACTAGCTGGAATGCCCTGTGGTGCTGTAACAAAGGGGGTGAGCCTTTGAGGCTCACCGCCAAGTGTTACAGTTCCTGCAGGGGGAGGTGTGAAGCACCTCCACCCAGTACAGGCTTTGTTACTAGCCACAGAGTGACAAAGACACTCTCCCCATGTGGCCAGCAACATGTCTCTATTGTGGCAGGCTGCTAAAACCAGTCAGCCTACACGGATAGTCGGTTAAGGTTTCAGGGGGCACCTCTAAGGTGCCCTCTGTGGTGTATGTTACAAGAAAATGTACACTGGCATCAGTGTGCATTTATTGTGCTGAGAAGTTTGATACCAAACTTCACAGTTTTCAGTGTAGCCATTATGGTGCTGTGGAGTTCGTGCATGACAGACTCCCAGACCATGGGGGTCATTCTGACCCCGGCCGGCGGCGGAAGCCGCCGGCCTGGCTGGAACTGCCAGAATACCGCTGCGCGGTCACAAGACCGCCACAGGTATTCTGGGTTTCCCGCTGGGCTGGCGGGCGACCGCCAGAAGGCCGCCCGCCAGCCCAGCGGGAAACACCCTTCCATGAGGATGCCGGCTCCGAATGGAGCCGGCGGAGGGGAAGGGGAGCGACGGGTGCAGTTGCACCCGTCGCGATTTTCAGTGTCTGCATGGCAGACACTGAAAATCTTTGTGGGGCCCTGTTACGGGGGCCCCTGCAGTGCCCATGCCACTGGCATGGGCACTTCAGGGGCCCCCAGGGGCCCCACGAAACCCCATACCGCCATCCTGTTCCTGGCGGCCAAAACCGCCAGGAACAGGATGGCAGTATGGTGGTCAGAATCCCCATGGCGGCGCAGCAAGCTGCGCCGCCATGGAGGATTCCCCAGGGCAGCGGGAAACCGGCGGTACACCGTCGGTTTTCCCTTTCTGACCGCGGCTGTACCGCCGCGGTCAGAATGCCCATGGGAGCACCGCCAGCCTGTTGGCGGTGCTCCCGCGGTCGTTGGCCCTGGCGGATTTTACCGCCAGGGTCAGAATGACCCCCATATACTCTTATGGCTACCCTGCACTTACAATGTCTAAGGTTTTGCTTAGACACTGTAGGGGCACAGTGCTCATGCACTTGTGCCCTCACCTATGGTACAGTGCACCCTGCCTTAGGGCTGTAAGGCCTGCTAGAGGGGTGACTTATCTATACTGCATAGGCAGTGTGAAGTTGGCATGGCACCCTGAGGGGAGTGCCATGTCGACTTACTCGTTTTGTCCTCACCAGCACACACAAGCTGGCAAGCAGTGTGTCTGTGCTGAGTGAGGGGTCCCCAGGGTGGCATAATACATGCTGCATCCTTTAGAGACCTTCCCTGGCATCAGGGCCCTTGGTACCAGGGGTACCAGTTACAAGGGACTTACCTGGATGCCAGGGTGTGCCAATTGTGGAAACAAAAGTACAGGTTAGGGAAAGAACACTGGTGCTGGGGCCTGGTTAGCAGGCCTCAGCACACTTTCAAATCAAAACTTAGCATCAGCAAAGGCAAAAAGTCAGGGGGTAACCATGCCAAGGAGGCATTTCCTTACAACGGGGTACTGTCTTGTTTGGGGGAGGAAAGCTCTTACCTACACCAAAGTTGGCAAGCTGGACTTTGGGACCGTCTGAGTCACTTTAGTCCATCACCCGTGTTGCTGGCTACACACCTGTCATCTGTAGAGGGGACCCAAGCCACTGCTCGTCGCTGCAGAGAGGTGCCTGCTGAAGCAGGGAAGTGAGTCTGTCACTCCACTGGAGATTCCTTCAGTTCTTCTGGTGCAGGCTGAAGACAGGCAGTCCTCAGAGGATGCATAACCTGGAAACTGTTGCAGTTTCTGTCAGGAGCTGAAGATACAATGTTGCAGAAGTTGTCTTAGCTTCTTTGTTGCAGTTTTGTAGAGTTCCTGGAGCGGTCAGCAGTTGTGCTGTCGGTAGAAGATGAAGTAAAGGATGCAGTGGATTCCGGCTGGAGTCTAGCAATCCAAATCTGAAGAAACACCCAGGGGAGAGACCCTATTTAATCCTGAAAGGGGGATTGGTCACCTAATTAGGCAAGCACCTATCAGGGGAGGGCTCTGACGTCACCTGCTGGCACTGGCCACTCAGATGCTCCCACAGTGCCCCACCACCCTGGAATCCAAGATGGCAAAACCCAGGGACACTCTGGAGGAGCTCTGGGCACAACCCCTGGGGTGGTGATGGACAGGGGAGTGGTTCCTTTGTCCAGTTGCATGCCAAAGCAGGGTCTGGGGGTCCCTAAACCGGTGTAGACTGGGTTATGCAAGGAAGGCACCATCTGTGCCCTTCAAAGCATTTCCAGAGGCTTTGGGAGGCTACCCCTCCCAAGACTGTAACACCTATTTCCAAAGGGAGAAGGTGTACCACCCCTCTCCCAAAGGAAATGCGTTGTTCTGCCTTCCTGGGCTTGAGCTGCTCAAGCAACAGGAGGGCAGAAACCTGTCTGTGAGGTGGCAGCAGCTGGGGCTGCCTGGAAAACCTCAAAAGGCTGGTACGGCAGTACTGGAGGTCCATAGTGGAGCCCCCAGAGTGCATGGAATTGTGAAACCAATACTAGAATCAGTTTATGGGTACAATTCCCAGTTTTTAGACACCTTACATGGCCATATTCAGAGTTACCATTTTGAAGCTGGACATAGGTATTGACCTATGCCCAGTGCACATGCAAAATGGCGACCCCGCACGAAATCTGTGGAAATGGTCCTGGACGACGTGGGGGCATCTCTGCTAATGCAGGGGTGCCCTCACACAGAGGTACTTTACACCTAGCCTTCAGGGTAGGAAGGCCTGACATTTAGATGACTTATAAGTGACCTGGTGCAGTGTAAATGGCTGTAAAATGGTGCATGTACCATTTCACACAGGCTGCTATGCAGTCCTGTAAAAGCCTTTGCATGGTCTCCCTATAGGTGACAAAAGTAATGCTGCAGCCGATAGGGATCCCCTGGAGCCCCAATGCCTTGCATACCTAAGTACCATATACTAGGGACTTATAAGGGGGCACCAGTATGCCAATTTGAGATTTTTACAAAACTGGGTTACCAGTATTTAGTGACAAATTTGGGATCAGAGAGAGCATAAGCACTGGGGTCCTGGTTAGCAGAATCCAAGCGGAACAGTCAAGCGTACTGACAAAAACAGTGAAACAATCTGACAAGTAGGCCACGAACCATAAGCACTGGGGTCCTGACTAGCAGGATCCCAGTGACACAGTCAAAACACACTGACAAACAGGCCAAAATGAGGGTAACCATGCTAGAAATAGGCTACTTTCTCACACAAAGAATGTGTATGTTATCAGTAAATATGCTGGAAAGACATTTTGGGTCATTCATAAATGCATTAGAATGGCAAAGTGTTTATCACAGGGTATCTAGGAAGATAGATTGGGGAAAAACATATGTAGCAGTGTTGGGAAATTTGATGCCAACTTGCTATTTTGGGGCACTCACTGATTCACTAACTTAATCAATAAGTGAGGTGCACTTGTAAGCAAAAGGTGCAAAATAACTTGTTTATAAAGGATCCGGTGCTCAGACAGGTGGTGACAATAGAAGAAGGTGATGAAAAGATGAAGAGACAAAGGATGGAGGGTGGGTGTGGATTGTAGTGAGATAATGGATGGAGTCTAACGAGAAGAGATCAGTGGGTTTCCTGTGGAAGGCAATGAAGAAACAAAACCGGAAAATGTCAAAGGAATTACAAGGAAAAGAAGGTGCAGAAAGATGGAGTAAAAGGAAAATGTTTCAGATATGGCAATTCCATGCCATGTGTCAATAAGCAGTATGTGTTTTAATAGTTGGATTCCAAGTTCGAGTTTGTAGGGAATTCAAAACACAGAATGGGGTAGATGTAGAAGAAGAAATAGGGATTTTGTAAGTAAATACATATTGTTGTAGTGATGAAGAATATGCCTGAGTGTGAAGTTATCTTTGATGGACGAAGGTTGTGGTTCTTGTGGTCTCAGCCTCTCTGTATAGTAAATTAGAAGAGCAAATGTTCAAAATATTTTTTTATAAATTGGAAGAAATCAATGACAGAATTATTTGCCATGGCAAAAAAGGAAATATTTTAAAAAGGCATCTAAAGTTGGGAAAGTTCATGTTGCAAGGGTGTTGTCAGCATAGCCTTGGAATCGAGCTAGATTCCAAGTTTATTGCACCTTTGATTTGGTGTAACATTCAGAAGGAGTGGGAAGTGTGGTGAAGTTTCACAGGATATTTGAGGACAGCTTGATTACTTTAAGAAGCGAGAGATTGCGGTTAACCATAAGGGCTGTCTTGGTCCTTATTGTATTGGAACAATTTTAAAAAGTCTTTGAACAATTAGTGAAAGGAAGAGTAGTGGTTTCTGAAATAAGGATTTGTGTTTATATAATTGATTTTAGAAGCAAAATCTGAGTGAATCACCAACCACTCCCAGAAAATTTGAGAGGCACTGACTGTACTGACTGAAGAAAGTGTATTTAGTGTCCTTCACGTAGTTTCTGCACAACATGAAGTGGACTACATGTATATTTGAGGCATCTAACCTTGTCTATAGCACCTTTAGGACTTATAGATTTAAAAGGATGACTATTGAACTTGTGCTGGCTTCGGCCATCTTCCAAAGGGCAACAAGGATGGTAACCAACCAAGGTGAATTAATCCTTATTTGTTGAAAACAAAGTAAGATTGAATCCATAAGTGCAGAAAGCAATTTTTTAAGTTTTTATAAACTGCTGGAATAGCATATCCACTCAGGGAAATGATGATGACAGGATGCAAGTGTCAGTGACCAGGAGACTGTCAGGTGCCAGTTGAAAATATGAAGAAAGGCGTGAATAAGAAGACAGTACAAATATACCAGCTCCTAAGGGCTAGAGGAAGTGTTTTCCCAGTGGTGAATGGGAAAGATTGAGTACTAACATTTGAGTGAAGGGCTTTGGATGCGGTAAAGAGTAACTGCTCAGATTTTGAACAGGAAGCACTTGCTTGTAAGTTTGGAATTAAATATTTCAGATTTGATTTGTGGTATTTGCCTTTAGTGATTATTAAATATTTTTACTAAGTTTTTGTATTCATATCTTTTGTGTTAAAACAACTTTTCAACTGGGTTTATAATCTTGTGCTCTACACCTGATTACACATCACATAGCATGAATCACCTTTTAATCACAGTTTAGTATTGTGGGCACAATTACAGGGCTGATCGCGTGACTTGCAGAACGTTGCTATAACACACCTTGCACACTGTTTTTAACCTCAGTGTTACTGAAAATGGATTCTGTGTGGAACATCCAACTTGTTGTGGAGGTTATTTTTACACCTTAATATTACCTTAACTTCGAGTATCACCGCAGTTTTTGGATTTGGGCTCAGAGGCACGGTATGTCTAAATGTTAAATGTTTATAATTTGTTTAACACTGCTGTATTTGCAAGGACGGTCCCCCTGGATTCTGATAAAGTCATGGCATGTCTAACATTATGGGCGATTGAACGCCATAGTGCGGGTTTCTTTGGTTTTTAACCTACCCACTATGACTGTTATTACCTTCTTGTTTGTGTTTTTTTGGTTATTTATTGTCTGGATTTGCCGAAGGTTTTAGCAGTTTTATGAATTTTGCATTTCTAGTTATTTTATCTCAGGATCTTACTATTTTACATTTTATTTATTGTGAGTTTGATGAACTTTGACGGCAAATTGCCGAATAACATTTTTTGTATGTAAATGGAATAGGTGTCTATCATTTCTTAACACCATAGTATAAGTTTTCAATACCAGTCCCTCCAGATTCGTATTTTCGCAGTATGACCGCATTGCGATGGTGATTTACCAGTTGTGATTTTTAAGGTACTTGTGTTTTTTTCCTTTCTTCACTGGTGAAAGAGGCAACACCGGTTTTGTTACACATTTCACTTGCTAAAAAACTGTTCTTTACCCTCCTCTATCCTTTATCCCGCCTCTGGATGGGCTATATGGTATGAAGGAATTCAAAACGATATTGCCATCCTGTTAATTAGGGGGAATTGGGGGGACACCAAAAGGAGGCTATTATGAATGGTGAGTTCCACGGGTGTCACATTGCAAATCCCTGCAGATATGTCGGGCAGCATCCCCCCAGACCCCATATAAGTCAACACCACAGGCAGGCTGCTCATTAACATATCATGCTGTCTGTAATTACAGTTTAATTCGAACATGAATTCCCCCTTATCAATGACTCATGTCCGAAATACATTTGGGTTTCATTGGAGCACAATAGAAGAATATGTGCTTGTGAGCATACACTATCATCATATGCAATTGTGTGAGAGTAATGCAATAGTTGAATGCTAAAAAGAATCATAGAACGACAAGCAGTCTAATGTATTTACTCTTAAAAGCCCAAATATATGCTAACATTACATTGCGTAGTGGAACTATACTCAGCATTCGAAGTATGGCTTATCCCTTAAGATCGACGTGGAATTTGTTGGACCTATTAGAAGTCTGCCACAAAATGATCAATTATGTCTTATGTTACTGTTTTCCATATGGTTGACTTTAAAATGTGTTGGGCACTCGACACAAGAACTGTGGTGGATTTTTAAAAAAAGTGTATTTGCAAGAAAGGGTATTGCTGAAGAAATGTTAATGGACCTTAGTGTTTTGTATAACTTAAATGAAACGGGAGCTTTGTGCAACAGACAGGAGTATAGTGCCCAGAAACGGCATTATATTCACCACAAGAGAGTAGAATGACTGGAAGGAATGAATAGGCAGGTGAATGGTAGTAAACAGTTGACATTATAAAGAAGGGTGTCGGTGGAGAGACTGTACAGAAATATAATATGCCCTGAGCCTACAATTACAACATCGCCCTTTGAATTGATGAAGGAAAGATGTTCAGGTACCACAGTTTACACAGTGTGGTTGATGTCTGGAGTTAAAGATGAGAAGGAGTATGGGGAGAATGTGAAAAAAAGGATCTGAAACAATCAGGAGAAATATAGGCTGTGGTATGAGGGGCTGGTTGATGTGAGAATGTGGAACTGAATAGTGGGGGCATGTGAAATCTTAAGACATCTGGAGAAGAGGATATCAAAGTAATCTGACCCTAAATGGATATATAAGGTGAATAAAATGTGGTTCTGATGGATGGACATAGAGAAGCTGATGAACATGCAGTTCTTGGGCGATGGACACCCAGAATTTAGGTTTCTGCAAAGAAGATATTCCAATGCACATGAGAGATGAGAGCACTAGTTTTGCATTTTAACACTAGTAATAAAGTGGTGGCAAAGGCAATAAGTCTGGTGCTGGTTGCCAGTCTTTTGACCTGACACTTATTGTTTTGTTTTGTCATAGTTTTGAAAAAACATTCTTATTCGGGAGGTCTGGGCCCTCGCTGATCTAAACAAAAGCTTGGCTTAAATCAAAAATATGTTTCTGATTTCAAAAACATACATGGCCTTTGTACTACCTAGTGTTGAAGGAAACTACTTTGTGTGTGGACGTGGCATTTGTAAAAGAGCAGAATGCCAACATTCTGAGTAAAGTTAACAGGTAGCTGTAGTGGGCTGAGCCACTTCTCCATGCATCATGCTGTAATGGGAGGACGAAAATGTGAATGACACAACAACAGACCAATGAATGGAGAAGGTCTATTCGTTTGTATAATTACATATACAGTTTTAGCTAAATCAAAAAGTCGTGGCGAATGCCAGAGCTAATTTAAAAAAGACAACTGCTGTAATTGCCTATTGTCATTAAATTATGTCAAGTCTATAACTGTGCTGAGTTCTTAGGCGTACTCCTTGGTATCCTGGTTATTTCAGAAGGACATGGATTCTCATATATTCTCATATATATGTATACTCACATCATGCACTAATATGAATCAAGCGATGCTCCAAGCACTGGCCTTATCACAGGCCAGAAAGAATAGTTTAATTGGAAATTGTGGTCAAACTGTCTTTTTGAAATGTTTAAGGGAATTTTCTGATCGCAGAGTAATGATTTCATTTTTATAGCACATAGGTACTCACAGCTAGTGATCTATTTTTCAAGTCATAGCGAGTCATTTATTAAAAATACATATCCCACATATTTAATTTCTTTAACAGGTCAGGTCAGTGTGCAATATTAGCACTCCTCTGTATCCATCACATACCTTGTTCAGCACACTGTAATTTCAATAGCATTAAAATCTACTGATGACGCTAAAATGTCAAGTATGAGACGTCATAGTTCGAATGTTAAAATGCCAAAAGCATCTCCATGTTGGTTTCTTCTTTAGAGGTAGATAACCATTTCCACAGCAGCCAGTGTTTCTTCATGGAACGATGAACATTCGACAACTCAATGTATAATCATCATCATTTTGTGTTTGACAAAGTATTCAAGTCGATATTTTGCTACTGTTATTTACTGCCCGTTACCGCGATTTCCAATAAAATTTGGAAACCTGCAGTGACAGGTTTGTGATCTTGCATGAGTCAGACTTCCGAATTAGTTCACAAAGATTTTTCATGTAATGCGTTGAAACCTCAACAGTTACAGGTTTCTGGACTTATCCCTGGAACACGTCTGTGAATTCTGAAGTACGTAGCATTCAACTGTGAATGTCAAACTGCATTCTCGTGAATTCAGTTGCACGTTTATTTCTCTGCAGTGAAAATATGTTTCCTTGCAATGAAACCCCATCAGCTATACTTCACTAATTCTACATGTGTGCCATTCCATTTCCCACCCTGGAACTGGCTTTACACCTGCCCTTCACAGGAGTAAATCTGTAACCTTTCCCTGGGTGATAGTCAACAAAAATCATTGTGAATACCCTAAATGTACTCATTTGTTCATAGTCCGAATCTTTTAGGGCATTCTTGCCATAAGACACCCACTCCCTGCTCCCACAGGTTGGTTCACACACACAAAAAATTGTTTAGCAGTGTAAACCCACAAACTCACAGACCCTGAACAGGAGTTTTAACGTCAGAACAGGCATATAACCTGTAACTACAAATCTTCTCTCTTTAAGGAAGGAGAAGAGTAGCATCTTGGTCCATGGGGTGGCTCCTGCATCATGCAGGCGCGTACTTGCACGTACACTTCTTCATGGTTACCGTAGCATTTGTTCGTAGGACGTGAGTATCAACAGAAGGAAGCTGGGGTTGATATGGGGGAAGCCCGAGGAAAGGACCAATATTTACTTCAATAATTGAATCCCGGCTGTGTTGCGTTTGAGTAGCATATCTGCCCCGTGCAGCGTCTCTAGAAGGCCAACATGCTCTTCTTCAAAGCAGTTACCCACAAAGATTATGATAAAATGCAACAACGGGGCTACATTAAGCGTGTGACCAGGACAGCTGGAAATATGAGAAGGTGATAAAAGGGAAGGCAGCTCACAATATTGATTTTTGGAAAAGGTCAGCAGGACGGCTCCTTTGTGTGAGGTGTCAGCTGCAGAATGTAAGCATATAAAGGTGATGGGTTCATCCAGCAATCCCTCCCTCCCAGAGAGATGAAATGAGAACCTAACAGTAATGACTGCATTTGTTATGGAAATACACTGAGGCGAATTGCTGCCTTTTCAAACCTTAAGCCTGATTACTGAACATTACATTTCGTGGTCCTTCCTAAGTGTTCAACAGAAGCAGCTTCAAGAATATATTATCCATCATGTCACTGTTAAAAGGATTGAGGGGAGTTTACGTCACTTGGCTCCTTCTGATAAATGATGTGTCCATACTTGGGTATTTATACTGTGCTATCTTGCAAAATCAGGATTATTGTCTCTAAACAATGTTCTCGAAAGGCTCTAGTCGAATTAACAAATCAACAAAACTCTGCTAGGGCATTGAGGAAGAATGGATAATAGGAGATAAAAATAATATATCAGAACGTAATCGGTAGATAGAGAGCTGGCCAGACATCTCTCTGATCAATTAAGGCTTGAACTGAGAATGTTATTTTACGTTATATTATTTGCAATGCATTCATTTAAGGGAGCTATCAATGGGATCATCTGTAGATTTCGTTCTTTCTTTGGTATCCACAACTGTAGGGTAATGGGGAAGTGTAAAGGTTAGTTGACTACTAAGGTTTGAGAGTGCTTTTATGAATGACAGTCAACAGTGAGAATGGCAGGATGTCTAGTGTAAAGAAATGGCTCCCTGTTGCAGTTACCCCCCACTTTTTGCCTGATACTGATGCTGACTTGACTGAGAAGTGTGCTGGGACCCTGCTGACCAGGCCCCAGCACCAGTGTTCTTTCACCTAAAATGTACCATTGTTTCCACAATTGGCACAACCCTGGCACCTAGGTAAGTCCCTTGTAACTGGTACCCCTGGTACCAAGGGCCCTGATGCCAGGGAAGGTCTCTAAGGGCTGCAGCATGTCTTATGCCACCCTAGGGACCACTCACTCAGCACAGACACACTGCTTGCCAGCTTGTGTGTGCTGATGGGGAGAAAATGACTAAGTCGACATGGCACTCCCCTCAGGGTGCCATGCCAACCTCCCACTGCCTGTGGCATAGGTAAGTCACCCCTCTAGTAGGCCTTACAGCCCTAAGGCAGGGTGCACTATACCACAGGTGAGGGCATATGTGCATGAGCACTATGCCCCTACAGTGTCTAAGCAAAACCTTAGACATTGTAAGTGCAGGGTAGCCATAAGAGTATATGGGCTGGGAGTCTGTCAAAAACGAACTCCACAGCTCCATAATGGCTACACTGAATACTGGGAAGTTTAGTATCAAACTTCTCAGAATAATAAACCCACACTGATGCCAGTGTTGGATTTATTAAAAAATGCACACAGAGGGCATCTTAGAGATACCCCCTGTATTTTACCCAATTGTTCAGTGCAGGACTGACTGGTCTGTGC
The DNA here is from genome assembly GCF_031143425.1 of Pleurodeles waltl. Lineage (NCBI taxonomy): Eukaryota > Metazoa > Chordata > Amphibia > Caudata > Salamandridae > Pleurodeles > Pleurodeles waltl. The sequence continues at coordinate 293,920,180 of NC_090439.1, read as the reverse complement.
CAGCCTGCTGCTGAGAGACGAGTGTCTGACCTCATGCGGTGAGAGCCTTTGTGCTCTCTGAGGACAGAAACAAAGCCTGCTCTGGGTGGAGGTGCTTCACACCTCCCCCCTGCAGGAACTGTAACACCTAGCAGTGAGCTTCAAAGGCTCAAGCTTCGTGTTACAATGCCCCAGGGCACTCCAGCTAGTGGAGATGCCCGCCTCCTGGACCCAGCCCCCACTTTTGGCGGCAAGTCCAGGAGAGATAATGAGAAAAACAAGGAGGAGTCACTGGCCAGTCAGGACAGCCCCTAAGGTGTCCTGAGCTGAGGTGACTCTGACTTTTAGAAATCCTCCATCTTGTAGAAGGAGGATTCCCCCAATAGGGATAGGAATGTGACCCCCTCCCCTTGGGAGGAGGCACAAAGAGGGTGTACCCACCCTCAGGGCTAGTAGCCATTGGCTACTAACCCCCCAGACCTAAACACGCCCTTAAATTTAGTATTTAAGGGCTTCCCTGAACCTAAAGATTCAGATTCCTGCAACAACAAGAAGAAGGACTGCCTAGCTGAAAACCCCTGCAGAGGAAGACCAGAAGACAACAACTGCCTTGGCTCCAGAAACTCACCGGCCTGTCTCCTGCCTTCCAAAGAACTCTGCTCCAGCGACGCCTTCCAAAGGGACCAGCGACCTCTGAATCCTCTGAGGACTGCCCTGCTTCGACGACGACAAGAAACTCCCGAGGACAGCGGACCTGCTCCAAAAAGACTGCAACTTTATCCAAAGGAGCAGCTTTAAAGAACCCTGCAATCTCCCCGCAAGAAGCGTGAGACTTGCAACACTGCACCCGGCGACCCCGACTCGGCTGGTGGAGAACCAACACCTCAGGGAGGACCCCCGGACTACTCTACGACTGTGAGTACCAAAACCTGTCCCCCCTGAGCCCCCACAGCGCCGCCTGCAGAGGGAATCCCGAGGCTTCCCCTGACCGCGACTCTCTGAAACCTAAGTCCCGACGCCTGGAAAAGACCCTGCACCCGCAGCCCCCAGGACCTGAAGGACCGGACTTTCACTGCAGAAGTGACCCCCAGGAGTCCCTCTCCCTTGCCCAAGTGGAGGTTTCCCTGAGGAAGCCCCCCCTTGCCTTCCTGCAGCGCTGAAGAGATCCCTTGATCTCTCATTGACTTCCATTGCGAACCCGACGCTTGTTCTAACACTGCACCCGGCCGCCCCCGCGCCGCTGAGGGTGAAATTTCTGTGTGGGCTTGTGTCCCCCCCGGTGCCCTACGAAACCCCCCTGGTCTGCCCTCCGAAGACGCGGGTACTTACCTGCTGGCAGACTGGACCCGGGGCACCCCCTTCTCTCCATTGAAGCCTATGCGTTTTGGGCACCACTTTGAACTCTGCACCTGACCGGCCCTGAGCTGCTGGTGTGGTAACTTTGGGGTTGCTCTGAACCCCCAACGGTGGGCTACCTTGGACCAAGAACTGAACCCTGTAAGTGTCGTACTTACCTGGTAAAACTAACAAAAACTTACCTCCCCCAGGAACTGTGAAAATTGCACTGTGTCCACTTTTAAAATAGCTATTTGTGAATAACTTGAAAAGTATACATGCAATTGAAATGATTCAAAGTTCCTAATGTACTTACCTGCAATACCTTTCAAACAAGATATTACATGTTAAATTTGAACCTGTGGTTCTTAAAATAAACTAAGAAAAGATATTTTTCTATACAAAACCTATTGGCTGGATTTGTCTCTGAGTGTGTGTACCTCATTTATTGTCTATGTGTATGTACAACAAATGCTTAACACTACTCCTTGGATAAGCCTACTGCTCGACCACACTACCACAAAATAGAGCATTAGTATTATCTCTTTTTACCACTATTTTACCTCTAAGGGGAACCCTTGGACTCTGTGCATGCTATTCCTTACTTTGAAATAGCACATACAGAGCCAACTTCCTACATTGTTGGATCAGCGGTGGGGTACAAGACTTTGCATTTGCTGGACTACTCAGCCAATACCTGATCACACGACAAATTCCAAAATTGTCATTAGAAATTGATTTTTGCAATTTGAAATTTTTCTAAATTCTTTAAAGTCCTGCTAGGGCCTTGTGTTAGTCCCTGTTAGCATTTCTTTTAGAGTTTACAAGTTTGGTAAAAGTTTGAATTAGATTATAGAACTAGTTTTAGATTCTTAAAAAGCATTCCAACTTTTAGAAGAATAATGTCTAGTACAGATATGAATGTGGTGGAACTCGACACCACACCATACCTCCATCTCCAGACGAAAGAGCTAAGGTCACTCTGTAAAATAAGAAAAATAACAATGGGCTCCAAACCTACCAAACTACAGCTCCAGGAGCTGTTGGCAGAGTATGACAGAGCCAACCCCTCTGTGGATGGCAACACAGATGAAGATGATAGTGACTTGGAGGGTGATTCCCCCCCACCAGTCCTATCTAGGGAGAACAGGGCTTCTCAAGCCCTGACTCCAAAAATAATAGTCAGAGATGCTGGTTCCCTCACAGGAGAGACCAACACCTCTGAAATCACTGAGGATAACTCCAGTGAAGAGGACATCCAGTTAGCCAGGATGGCCAAAAGATTGGCTTTGGAAAGACAGATCCTAGCCATAGAAAGGGAAAGACAAGAGATGGGCCTAGGACCCATCAATGGTGGCAGCAACATAACTAGGGTCAGAGATTCTCCTGACATGTTGAAAATCCCCAAAGGGATTGTAACTAAATTTGAAGATGGTGATGACATCACCAAATGGTTCACAGCTTTTGAGAGGGCTTGTGAAACCAGAAAAGTGAACAAATCTCACTGGGGTGCTCTCCTTTGGGAAATGTTCACAGGAAAGTGTAGGGATAGACTCCTCACACTCTCTAAAAAAGATGCAGAATCTTATGACCTCATGAAGGGAACCCTGATTGAGGGCTTTGGATTCTCCACTGAGGAGTATAGAATTAGATTCAGGGGGGCTCAAAAATCCTCGAGCCAGACCTGGGTTGATTTTGTGGACTACTCAGTGAAAACACTGGATGGTTGGGTAACTGGAAATGAAGTGCATGACTATGTTGGGCTTTATAATTTGTTTATGAAAGAACACATTTTAAGTAACTGCTTCAATGAAAAGTTGCATCAGTATCTGATAGACCTAGGTCCAATTTCTCCCCAAGAATTGGGAAAGAAGGCAGACCACTGGGTCAAGACTAGGGTAACCAAAACTTCCACTGGGGGTGACCAAAAGAAAGGGGTTACAAAGCCTCCCCAGGAGAAAGTGGGTGACACTAGAAACAAAGAAAAAGAGTCCTCTGTAGGCCCCCAAAAACCAGAACAGGTGGGTGGGCCCCAAGACACAACCCAAAACAAAGGTGGGTACCAGGGTAAGAACTGGGATGCCACTAAGGCATGGTGCCATAACTGTAGACAGACAGGGCACCACACCAAGGACACTTCTTGTCCCAAAAACAAACCCCCTAGCAAAATCCCAGGAGTAGCCATTGGGGATGACTCCTCAGATGAGGAGGTCTTCATAGCCTTCAACTGGAAAAAGGGCCCAACAGGTGAGTTGGAGATTCCAGAGGGAAGTAGACACTTCCACCACCTACTGGTGAATGGAATCCCAGCCACTGCCCTGAGAGACACTTGTGCCAGTCACACTATTGTGCATGACAGGCTGGTGTTCTCAAACCAGTACATCCCAGGTGAGATGGCCAGAGTAAGAGTTAGCCCAGACAGGGTCACTGATAGGCCTGTGGCTTTTGTGCCCATAGAAGTGGGTGGGACTTTTAGCTGGAGAAGGGTGGTAGTCAGTACAGACCTCCCCCTTGATTGTCTCCTTGGAAAAGACTACCCAGAGGTTAGTCAGAGCCCAAGAGAGGAACTGGTCCAGTGCCAGTCCTCTCCCAAGGATTCTGGAGGTCCTGCCCCTGCAGTAACTGCAAGTAGGCCTGTAGGAAGTTGGCTCTGTATGTGCTATTTCAAAGTAAGGAATAGCATGCACAGAGTCCAAGGGTTCCCCTTAGAGGTAAAATAGTGGTAAAAAATAGATAATACTAATGCTCTATTTTGTGGTAGTGTGGTCGAGCAGTAGGCTTATCCAAGGAGTAGTGTTAAGCATTTGTTGTACATACACATAGACAATAAATGAGGTACACACACTCAGAGACAAATCCAGCCAATAGGTTTTGTTATAGAAAAATATATTTTCTTAGTTTATTTTAAGAACCACAGGTTCAAATTTAACATGTAATATCTTGTTTCAAAGGTATTGCAGGTAAGTTCATTAGGAACTTTAAATCATTTCAATTGCATGTATACTTTTCAAGTTATTCACAAATAGCTATTTTAAAAGTGGACACAGTGCAATTTTCACAGTTCCTGGGGGAGGTAAGTTTTTGTTAGTTTTACCAGGTAAGTAAGACACTTACAAGGTTCAGTTCTTGGTCCAAGGTAGCCCACCGTTGGGGGTTCAGAGCAACCCCAAAGTTACCACACCAGCAGCTCAGGGCCGGTCAGGTGCAGAGTTCAAAGTGGTGCCCAAAACGCATAGGCTAGAATGGAGAGAAGGGGGTGCCCCGGTTCCGGTCTGCTTGCAGGTAAGTACCCGCGTCTTCGGAGGGCAGACCAGGGGGGTTTTGTAGGGCACCGGGGGGGACACAAGCCCACACAGAAATTTCACCCTCAGCGGCGCGGGGGCGGCCGGGTGCAGTGTTAGAACAATCGTCGGGTTCGCAATGTAAGTCAATGAGAGATCAAGGGATCTCTTCAGCGCTGCAGGCAGGCAAGGGGGGGCTTCCTCGGGGAAACCTCCACTTGGGCAAGGGAGAGGGACTCCTGGGGGTCACTTCTGCAGTGAAAGTCCGGTCCTTCAGGTCCTGGGGGCTGCGGGTGCAGGGTCTTTTCCAGGCGTCAGGACTTAGGTTTCAAAGAGTCGCGGTCAGGGGAAGCCTCGGGATTCCCTCTGCAGGCGGCGCTGTGGGGGCTCAGGGGGGACAGGTTTTGGTACTCACAGTCGTAGAGTAGTCCGGGGGTCCTCCCTGAGGTGTTGGTTCTCCACCAGCCGAGTCGGGGTCGCCGGGTGCAGTGTTGCAAGTCTCACGCTTCTGGCGGGGAGTTGCAGGGTTCTTTAAAGCTGCTTCTTGAAACAAAGTTGCAGTCTTTTTGGAGCAGGTCCGCTGTCCTCGGGAGTTTCTTGTCATCGTCGAAGCAGGGCAGTCCTCAGAGGATTCAGAGGTCGCTGGTCCCTTTGGAAGGCGTCGCTGGAGCAGAGTTCTTTGGAAGGCAGGAGACAGGCCGGTGAGTTTCTGGAGCCAAGGCAGTTGTTGTCTTCTGGTCTTCCTCTGCAGGGGTTTTCAGCTAGGCAGTCCTTCTTCTTGTTGTTGCAGGAATCTAAAATCTTAGGTTCAGGGAAGCCCTTAAATACTAAATTTAAGGGCGTGTTTAGGTCTGGGGGGTTAGTAGCCAATGGCTACTAGCCCTGAGGGTGAGTACACCCTCTTTGTGCCTCCTCCCAAGGGGAGGGGGTCACATCCCTAATCCTATTGGGGGAATCCTCCATCTGCAAGATGGAGGATTTCTAAAAGTTAGAGTCACCTCAGCTCAGGACACCTTAGGGGCTGTCCTGACTGGCCAGTGACTCCTCCTTGTTATTCTCATTATTTTCTCCTGCCTTGCCGCCAAAAGTGGGGGCCGGGGCCGGAGGGGGCGGGCAACTCCACTAGCTGGAGTGTCCTGCGGTGCTGTGACAAAGGGGTGAGCCTTTGAGGCTCACCGCCAGGTGTTACAGCTCCTGCCTGGGGGAGGTGTTAGCATCTCCACCCAGTGCAGGCTTTGTTACTGGCCTCAGAGTGACAAAGGCACTCTCCCCATGGGGCCAGCAACATGTCTCTAGTGTGGCAGGCTGCTGGAACCAGTCAGCCTACACAGATAGTTGGTTAAGTTTCAGGGGGCACCTCTAAGGTGCCCTCTGCGGTGTATTTTACAATAAAATGTACACTGGCATCAGTGTGCATTTATTGTGCTGAGAAGTTTGATACCAAACTTCCCAGTTTTCAGTGTAGCCATTATGGTGCTGTGGAGTTTGTGTAAAACAGACTCCCAGACCATATACTCTTATGGCTACCCTGCACTTACAATGTCTAAGGTTTTGCTTAGACACTGTAGGGGCACAGTGCTCATGCACTGGTACCCTCACCTATGGTATAGTGCACCCTGCCTTAGGGCTGTAAGGCCTGCTAGAGGGGTGTCTTACCCATACTGCATAGGCAGTGAGAGGCTGGCATGGCACCCTGAGGGGAGTGCCTTGTCGACTTACTCATTTTGTTCTCACTAGCACACAAGCTGGTAAGCAGTGTGTCTGTGCTGGGTGAGGGGTCTCTAGGGTGGCATAATACATGCTGCAGCCCTTAGAGACCTTCCCTGGCATCAGGGCCCTTAGTACCAGAGGTACCAGTTACAAGGGACTTATCTGGATGCCAGGGTGTGCCAATTGTGGAAACAATGGTACATTTTAGGTGAAAGAACACTGGTGCTGGGGCCTGGTTAGCAGGGTCCCAGCACACTTCTCAGTCAAGTCAGCATCAGTATCAGGCAAAAAGTGGGGGGTAACTGCAACAGGGAGCCATTTCTTTACACAAGCCCCCCCCAGCCCACAGGCCAGGAGACTCAGCCAGAGCTGGGAGAGTCTTCCTAGTCTGTCAGGCGAGGAAGAGTAGAGGAAATAGGCTGGTTTGTTGCAGGGCCTACTCTGTCTTACATCCTCCTGTTCAGGTCATTCCCTCTGGGGAACTGACCCACTTCCACAGTGATAGGACCTAGTCTGAACTGCCTCTTGTCTGTGCTTTTTATGTCTTCACCCATTCTCTCTATTTTGGGGTTAGAGGTATCCACCTCTGCTAATCTTATCTTAGCCAGGGTCACCCCTAGCTTACCCAAAGAGGTTACCCAGAGCTGGAGTAACCCCACCATGACCAACAGGGTCAGGGGGCCTAACTTGCTATTTGGCATGGGGTCAGACCACCATGCCAAGGATAGTGCAGCCATAAAGGCTAACACCCAGCAGAGGCCACTGACAGCTATCAGTGCCCAGAACCACACCTTTAGCTCTTCACCTACAAGGGAAGGGGCTAAGTTACAGGCTTCTTTGGGTTCAGGGTGCCTGTCTGCTGTATTAGAGTGGGGGGTTACCACATCTTGTAGTAAACACCCTTCTTCCACTCTTTCTTCTGTTAGCTGAGGAGCCACCCACTCAGGCTTAACAGTTGCCTGACTAGCCAGGACTTCTTGTGGGTCAGGTTGGACTTTATCAGAGCCACTTTTGGAGTTCTCCCCTACTGGAGCAGAATCTCCTTGGCTTGCTGGAACCTTGGCTAAAGGTTGTCCACCTTTCCTACTCTGTTTCCTTTTCTTTTTCTCCTGGGGCCTACTTGCATTTACTGCAGAGGCAGGCACTCCAGAATCCTTGGGAGAGGACTGGCACTGGACCAGTTCCTCTCTTGGGCTCTGACTAACCTCTGGGTAGTCATTTCCAAGGAGACAATCAAGGGGGAGGTCTGTACTGACTACCACCCTTCTCCAGCTAAAAGTCCCACCCACTTCTATGGGCACAAAAGCCACAGGCCTATCAGTGACCCTGTCTGGGCTAACTCTTACTCTGGCCATCTCACCTGGGATGTACTGGTTTGAGAACACCAGCCTGTCATGCACAATAGTGTGACTGGCACAAGTGTCTCTCAGGGCAGTGGCTGGGATTCCATTCACCAGTAGGTGGTGGAAGTGTCTACTTCCCTCTGGAATCTCCAACTCACCTGTTGGGCCCTTTTTCCAGTTGAAGGCTATGAAGACCTCCTCATCTGAGGAGTCATCCCCAATGGCTACACTGGTCACCCCTGGGATTTTGCTAGGGGGTTTGTTTTTGGGACAAGAAGTGTCCTTGGTGTGGTGCCCTGTCTGTTTACAATTATGGCACCATGCCTTAGTGGCATCCCAGCTCTTACCCTGGTACCCACCTTTGTTTTGGGTTGTGTCTCTGGGCCCACCCACCTGGTCTGGTTTTTGGGGGCCTACAGGGGACTCTTTTTCTTTGTTTCTAGTGTCACCCACTTTCTCCTGGGGAGGCTTTGTAACCCCTTTCTTTTGGTCACCCCCAGTGGAAGTTTTGGTTACCCTAGTCTTGACCCAGTGGTCTGCCTTCTTTCCCAATTCTTGGGGAGAAATTGGACCTAGGTCTACCAGATACTGATGCAACTTTTCATTGAAGCAGTTACTTAAAATATGTTCTTTCATAAACAAATTATAAAGCCCAACATAGTCATACACTTCATTTCCAGTTACCCAACCATCCAGTGTTTTCACTGAGTAGTCAACATAATCAACCCAGGTCTGGCTCGAGGATTTTTGAGCCCCCCTGAATCTAATTCTATACTCCTCAGTGGAGAATCCAAAGCCCTCAATCAGGGTACCCTTCATGAGGTCATAAGATTCTGCATCTTTTTTAGAGAGTGTGAGGAGTCTATTCCTACACTTTCCTGTGAACATTTCCCAAAGGAGAGCACCCCAGTGAGATTTGTTCACTTTTCTGGTTTCACAAGCCCTCTCAAAAGCTGTGAACCATTTGGTGATGTCATCACCATCTTCATATTTAGTTACAATCCCTTTGGGGATTTTCAACATGTCAGGAGAATCTCTGACCCTATTTATGTTGCTGCCACCATTGATGGGTCCTAGGCCCATCTCTTGTCTTTCCCTTTCTATGGCTAGGATCTGTCTTTCCAAAGCCAATCTTTTGGCCATCCTGGCTAACTGGATGTCCTCTTCACTGGAGTTATCCTCAGTGATTTCAGAGGTGTTGGTCTCTCCTGTGAGGGAACCAGCATCTCTGACTATTATTTTTGGAGTCAGGGCTTGAGAAGCCCTGTTCTCCCTAGATAGGACTGGTGGGGGGGAATCACCCTCCAAGTCACTATCATCTTCATCTGTGTTGCCATCCACAGAGGGATTGGCCTTTGCAAACTCTGCCAACAGCTCCTGGAGCTGTAGTTTGGAAGGTCTGGGGCCCATTGTTATTTTCTTTATTTTACAGAGTGACCTTAGCTCCCTCATCTTAAGATGGAGGTAAGGTGTGGTGTCGAGTTCCACCACATTCACATCTGTACTAGACATTATGCTTCTAAAAGTTGGAATACTTTTTAAGAAACTAAAACTGGTTCTAGAATCTAATTCAAACTTTTACAAACTTTTAAACTCTAAAAGAAATGCTAAACAGGATCTAACACAAGGCCCTAGCAGGTCTTTAAAGAATTTAGAAAACTTTTCAAATTGCAAAAATCAATTTCTAATGACAATTTTGGAATTTGTCGTGTGATCAGGTATTGGCTGAGTAGTCCAGCAAATGCAAAGTCTTGTACCCCACCGCTGATCCACCAATGTAGGAAGTTGGCTCTGTATGTGCTATTTCAAAGTAAGGAATAGCATGCACAGAGTCCAAGGGTTCCCCTTAGAGGTAAAATAGTGGTAAAAAATAGATAATACTAATGCTCTATTTTGTGGTAGTGTGGTCGAGCAGTAGGCTTATCTAAGGAGTAGTGTTAAGCATTTGTTGTACATACACATAGACAATAAATGAGGTACACACACTCAGAGACAAATCCAGCCAATAGGTTTTGTTATAGAAAAATATATTTTCTTAGTTTATTTTAAGAACCACAGGTTCAAATTTAACATGTAATATCTTGTTTGAAAGGTATTGCAGGTAAGTACATTAGGAACTTTGAATCATTTCAATTCCATGTATACTTTTCAAGTTATTCACAAATAGCTATTTTAAAAGTGGACACTTAGTGCAATTTTCACAGTTCCTGGGGGAGGTAAGTTTTTGTTAGTTTTACCAGGTAAGTAAGACACTTACAAGGTTCAGTTCTTGGTCCAAGGTAGCCCACCGTTGGGGGTTCAGAGCAACCCCAAAGTTACCACACCAGCAGCTCAGGGCCGGTCAGGTGCAGAGTTCAAAGTGGTGCCCAAAACGCATAGGCTAGAATGGAGAGAAGGGGGTGCCCCGGTTCCGGTCTGCTTGCAGGTTAGTACCCGCGTCTTCGGAGGGCAGACCAGGGGGGTTTTGTAGGGCACCGGGGGGGACACAAGCCCACACAGAAATTTCACCCTCAGCGGCGCGGGGGCGGCCGGGTGCAGTGTTAGAACAAGCGTCGGGTTCGCAATGTAAGTCAATGAGAGATCAAGGGATCTCTTCAGCGCTGCAGGCAGGCAAGGGGGGGCTTCCTCGGGGAAACCTCCACTTGGGCAAGGGAGAGGGACTCCTGGGGGTCACTTCTGCAGTGAAAGTCCGGTCCTTCAGGTCCTGGGGGCTGCGGGTGCAGGGTCTTTTCCAGGCGTCGGGACTTAGGTTTCAAAGAGTCGCGGTCAGGGGAAGCCTCGGGATTCCCTCTGCAGGCGGCGCTGTGGGGGCTCAGGGGGGACAGGTTTTGGTACTCACAGTCGTAGAGTAGTCCGGGGGTCCTCCCTGAGGTGTTGGTTCTCCACCAGCCGAGTCGGGGTCGCCGGGTGCAGTGTTGCAAGTCTCACGCTTCTGGCGGGGAGTTGCAGGGTTCTTTAAAGCTGCTTCTTGAAACAAAGTTGCAGTCTTTTTGGAGCAGGTCCGCTGTCCTCGGGAGTTTCTTGTCGTCGTCGAAGCAGGGCAGTCCTCAGAGGATTCAGAGGTCGCTGGTCCCTTTGGAAGGCGTCGCTGGAGCAGAGTTCTTTGGAAGGCAGGAGACAGGCCGGTGAGTTTATGGAGCCAAGGCAGTTGTTGTCTTCTGGTCTTCCTCTGCAGGGGTTTTCAGCTAGGCAGTCCTTCTTCTTGTTGTTGGAGGAATCTAAAATCTTAGGTTCAGGGAAGCCCTTAAATACTAAATTTAAGGGCGTGTTTAGGTCTGGGGGGTTAGTAGCCAATGGCTACTAGCCCTGAGGGTGAGTACACCCTCTTTGTGCCTCCTCCCAAGGGGAGGGGGTCACATCCCTAATCCTATTGGGGGAATCCTCCATCTGCAAGATGGAGGATTTCTAAAAGTTAGAGTCACCTCAGCTCAGGACACCTTAGGGGCTGTCCTGACTGGCCGGTGACTCCTCCTTGTTATTCTCATTATTTTCTCCGGCCTTGCCGCCAAAAGTGGGGGCCGGGGCGGGCAACTTCACTAGCTGGAGTGTCCTGCGGTGCTGTGACAAAGGGGTGAGCCTTTGAGGCTCACCGGCAGGTGTTACAGCTCCTGCCTGGGGGAGGTGTTAGCATCTCCACCCAGTGCAGGCTTTGTTACTGGCCTCAGAGTGACAAAGGCACTCTCCCCATGGGGCCAGCAACATGTCTCTAGTGTGGCAGGCTGCTGGAACCAGTCAGCCTACACAGATAGTTGGTTAAGTTTCAGGGGGCACCTCTAAGGTGCCCTCTGCGGTGTATTTTACAATAAAATGTACACTGGCATCAGTGTGCATTTATTGTGCTGAGAAGTTTGATACCAAACTTCCCAATTTTCAGTGTAGCCATTATGGTGCTGTGGAGTTCGTGTAAAACAGACTCCCAGACCATATACTCTTATGGCTACCCTGCACTTACAATGTCTAAGGTTTTGCTTAGACACTGTAGGGGCACAGTGCTCATGCACTGGTACCCTCACCTATGGTATAGTGCACCCTGCCTTAGGGCTGTAAGGCCTGCTAGAGGGGTGTCTTACCTATACTGCATAGGCAGTGAGAGGCTGGCATGGCACCCTGAGGGGAGTGCCATGTCGACTTACTCATTTTGTTCTCACTAGCACACACAAGCTGGTAAGCAGTGTGTCTGTGCTGGGTGAGGGGTCTCTAGGGTGGCATAATACATGCTGCAGCCCTTAGAGACCTTCCCTGGCATCAGGGCCCTTGGTACCAGAGGTACCAGTTACAAGGGACTTATCTGGATGCCAGGGTGTGCCAATTGTGGAAACAATGGTACATTTTAGGTGAAAGAACACTGGTGCTGGGGCCTGGTTAGCAGGGTCCCAGCACACTTCTCAGTCAAGTCAGCATCAGTATCAGGCAAAAAGTGGGGGGTAACTGCAACAGGGAGCCATTTCTTTACAAGGCCCCAGAAGAAAAAGAAAAGAAAACAGACTAGGAAAGGTGGGCAACCTTTAGCCAAGGTTCCAGCAAGCCAAGGAGATTCTGCTCCAGTAGGGGAGAACTCCAAAAGTGGCACTGGTACAGTCCAAACTGACTCACAAGAAGTCCTGGCTAGTCAGGCAACTGTTAAGCCTGAGTGTGTGGCTCCTCAGCTAACAGAAGAAAGAGTGGAAGAAGGGTATTTACTACCAGATGTGGTAACCCCCCACTCTAATACAGCAGACAGGCACCCTGAACCCAAAGAAGCCTGTAACTTAGCCCCTTCCCTTGTAGGTGAAGAGCTAAAGGTGTGGTTCTGGGCACTGACAGCTGTCAGTGGCCTCTGCTGGGTGTTAGCCTTTATGGCTGCACTATCCTTGGCATGGTGGTCTGACCCCATGCCAAATAGCAAGTTAGGCCCCCTGACCCTGTTGGTCATGGTGGGGTTACTCCAGCTCTGGGTAACCTCTTTGGGTAAGCTAGGGGTGACCCTGGCTAAGATAAGATTAGCAGAGGTGGATACCTCTAACCCCAAAATAGAGAGAATGGGTGAAGACATTAAAAGCACAGACAAGAGGCAATTCAGACTAGGTCCTATCACTGTGGAAGTGGGTCAGTTCCCCAGAGGGAATGACCTGAACAGGAGGATGTAAGGCAGAGTAGGCCCTGCAACAAACCAGCCTATTTCCTCTACTCTTCCTCGCCTGACAGATTAGGAAGACTCTCCCAGCTTTGGCTGAGTCTCCTGGCCTGTGGGCTGGGGGGGGCTTGTGTAAAGAAATGGCTCCCTGTTGCAGTTACCCCCCACTTTTTGCCTGATACTGATGCTGACTTGAGTGAGAAGTGTGCTGGGACCCTGCTAACCAGGCCCCAGCACCAGTGTTCTTTCACCTAAAATGTACCATTGTTTCCACAATTGGCACAACCCTGGCACCTAGGTAAGTCCCTTGTAACTGGTACCCCTGGTACCAAGGGCCCTGATGCCAGGGAAGGTCTCTAAGGGCTGCAGCATGTCTTATGCCACCCTAGGGACCCCTCACTCAGCACAGACACACTGCTTGCCAGCTTGTGTGTGCTGATGGGGAGAAAATGACTAAGTCGACATGGCACTCCCCTCAGGGTGCCATGCCAACCTCCCACTGCCTGTGGCATAGGTAAGTCACCCCTCTAGTAGGCCTTACAGCCCTAAGGCAGGGTGCACTATACCACATGTGAGGGCATATGTGCATGAGCACTATGCCCCTCCAGTGTCTAAGCAAAACCTTAGACATTGTAAGTGCAGGGTAGCCATAAGAGTATATGGGCTGGGAGTCTGTCAAAAACGAACTCCACAGCTCCATAATGGCTACACTGAATACTGGGAAGTTTAGTATCAAACTTCTCAGAATAATAAACCCACACTGATGCCAGTGTTGGATTTATTAAAAAATGCACACAGAGGGCATCTTAGAGATACCCCCTGTATTTTACCCAATTGTTCAGTGCAGGACTGACTGGTCTGTGCCAGCCTGCTGCTGAGAGACGAGTGTCTGACCTCATGCGGTGAGAGCCTTTGTGCTCTCTGAGGACAGAAACAAAGCCTGCTCTGGGTGGAGGTGCTTCACACCTCCCCCCTGCAGGAACTGTAACACCTAGCAGTGAGCTTCAAAGGCTCAAGCTTCGTGTTACAATGCCCCAGGGCACTCCAGCTAGTGGAGATGCCCGCCTCCTGGACCCAGCCCCCACTTTTGGCGGCAAGTCCAGGAGAGATAATGAGAAAAACAAGGAGGAGTCACTGGCCAGTCAGGACAGCCCCTAAGGTGTCCTGAGCTTAGGTGACTCTGACTTTTAGAAATCCTCCATCTTGTAGAAGGAGGATTCCCCCAATAGGGATAGGAATGTGACCCCCTCCCCTTGGAAGGAGGCACAAAGAGGGTGTACCCACCCTCAGGGCTTGTAGCCATTGGCTACTAACCCCCCAGACCTAAACACGCCCTTAAATTTAGTATTTAAGGGCTTCCCTGAACCTAAAGATTCAGATTCCTGCAACAACAAGAAGAAGGACTGCCTAGCTGAATACCCCTGCAGAGGAAGACCAGAAGACAACAACTGCCTTGGCTCCAGAAACTCACCGGCCTGTCTCCTGCCTTCCAAAGAACTCTGCTCCAGCGACGCCTTCCAAAGGGACCAGCGACCTCTGAATCCTCTGAGGACTGCCCTGCTTCGACGACGACAAGAAACTCCCGAGGACAGCGGACCTGCTCCAAAAAGACTGCAACTTTATCCAAAGGAGCAGCTTTAAAGAACCCTGCAATCTCCCCGCAAGAAGCGTGAGACTTGCAACACTGCACCCGGCGACCCCGACTCGGCTGGTGGAGAACCAACACCTCAGGGAGGACCCCCGGACTACTCTACGACTGTGAGTACCAAAACCTGTCCCCCCTGATCCCCCACAGCGCCGCCTGCAGAGGGAATCCCGAGGCTTCCCCTGACCGCGACTCTCTGAAACCTAAGTCCCGACGCCTGGAAAAGACCCTGCACCCGCAGCCCCCAGGACCTGAAGGACCGGACTTTCACTGCAGAAGTGACCCCCAGGAGTCCCTCTCCCTTGCCCAAGTGGAGGTTTCCCCGAGGAAGCCCCCCCTTGCCTGCCTGCAGCGCTGAAGAGATCCCTTGATCTCTCATTGACTTCCATTGCGAACCCGACGCTTGTTCTAACACTGCACCCGGCCGCCCCCGCGCCGCTGAGGGTGAAATTTCTGTGTGGGCTTGTGTCCCCCCCGGTGCCCTACGAAACCCCCCTGGTCTGCCCTCCGAAGACGCGGGTACTTACCTGCTGGCAGACTGGACCCGGGGCACCCCCTTCTCTCCATTGAAGCCTATGCGTTTTGGGCACCACTTTGAACTCTGCACCTGACCGGCCCTGAGCTGCTGGTGTGGTAACTTTGGGGTTGCTCTGAACCCCCAACGGTGGGCTACCTTGGACCAAGAACTGAACCCTGTAAGTGTCTTACTTACCTGGTAAAACTAACAAAAACTTACCTCCCCCAGGAACTGTGAAAATTGCACTAAGTGTCCACTTTTAAAATAGCTATTTGTGAATAACTTGAAAAGTATACATGCAATTGAAATGATTCAAAGTTCCTAATGTACTTACCTGCAATACCTTTCAAACAAGATATTACATGTTAAATTTGAACCTGTGGTTCTTAAAATAAACTAAGAAAAGATATTTTTCTATAACAAAACCTATTGGCTGGATTTGTCTCTGAGTGTGTGTACCTCATTTATTGTCTATGTGTATGTACAACAAATGCTTAACACTACTCCTTGGATAAGCCTACTGCTCGACCACACTACCACAAAATAGAGCATTAGTATTATCTATTTTTTACCACTATTTTACCTCTAAGGGGAACCCTTGGACTCTGTGCATGCTATTCCTTACTTTGAAATAGCACAAACAGAGCCAACTTCCTACATCTAGCCACACAGTTCTTTTGTTAGCTTGGACGCTTAGGGCTTTCTACACGATATGGTTAGCTTGTGGAGGCAGAGTTGACGACACTTAGGTGAGTAAACATCGTGTTTTTGTGCAGCTAAGTGGGGGCAATCGACACAAGCATGTGGATGAAGGACTGAAACTGTTAATTTCATCCCCGGTTCTCGCTAGACTGCAGGTCACTTCCATTATGGACTTGGTGAAAAATGCCTAATTCTTAGGCCCTAGTTGAAAGGCCTTGTTGCATTTCCGACTTCTTGAAGCCTCTCAAATTAGTAGTCTAGCAGACCATCCATAAGTGGAATAGTTCAAATTGGGGTTGATCAGATAGTGTGCCTCCGTAATGCTTTTAATGCTTTCTGTGTGTTAGAGAAGCCTTGAGGTTTGACTAAGCTGAGAGAAGTAATTTATTGACATCACTGATTTGAGTAGTCATGCTGAGTTTATGGAACAGAAAACAAAATAAGATAATTTGTTTTACCTGTGATGTTCAACAAACTTATCGGATGACAGAAGAAGAGGGAATAGGTTTTGGCAAAGCCTATAGGTCTCGCATATACAAAAGTTGTTGGTTTTACCAATTTCTTTTAGCCAAGTTACACAGCAGTGTGATAGCTCTCTCATGGAAAACACAATCACCTCCATCCGTTGCCCAGAGGTTCACTCGCCTATGGCATATCATGGCTATGGAACTCCTCTCCCTCCATCTCCTATACCCGGAAAGCAAATTCTGAACTATATAGCAACCACTAACTCAAATTTTACCTGCCTCTGAAACATATGTTTCAACCCACCACGTCTGTAAGCCCTACAGCTCTTTGACTGATCTATCATCGAGGAGCCCTGCGCTCAAATCACTCACCCCACCCTACGCTTCTTGAGCCGCTCCACTGCTCTCCCCCTAACTACAACTTGTGATGCCCACTCTCTCTGACATATACAAATGGATATGCTTAGTATTAGCGACCTTGATAAGGCACATTCTGTTTTTTCTTTTTTTTATGTTATTGTCACTCCGGCCAACCAAGTATGACGTGTGGGAATAACTGAATCAAGGCTTTGCACTCTCCCACTTTGATGTGCCCATCAAATCTCCACACCTCCTGGGAGAAGACCACAACAAACTTAATATTCCCTATCATACAGTCTATTTGATGTATGCTTGAACTGTTGTTGTGCTGTTAAAACAAAATTTCAATAAAAAGATTCTGAATAATACAACAGCGTGGCTGTGTAGCATGGCTAACAGTAAAGTTTAAAAAGTAATTTGGCTCCTAAATTTACTGTAATTTTTAGCTAAGCATGCATTCTAAAGGTTTGTTGTCAATTATCAAAAAGATAACAGGGGAGGTTGTACGGAGAAATATGAGCTCTGTATTTTAGAGGTGTTAACAGTGTAAAATAACATAATAGTTACCATTGTTTTGCTTGTACTTTCAGCAAAGCTAGAAACGGCGATGTTCTGAAGCAATGCTTAGGGGAGAGGTGTATTGGTCAGAACTGCTGACTTTGGAGCTTGGGAACCAGGTTCAAGTCTCAGCGTCCGCTCAACATCCTGTAATTGCAGGCAAATCACTTATTCTCCCTTTGCCTAGAAAAATGAATGTTTCCTTATTTAATGTGAATGGTGCTCATGTAGAGCCCTCCAATACCTTCAGATTGAGTTTGCCCTATATAAAACTGCAAATCAAAAAAATAATTCAGAAGGAATGCGAAATGTGAGAATGATGATATGACTGCTGGTGCACGTGGAGGGTTTTAGACCATAACCCTTATTAATCATCACACAAAAAAGTCACTGCACTCCTGGGGGCTCCATGACAGCTTCATTTATTCGGACAGATTTTCATACCCCACGACGCGTTTCGACAACCATGTCTTTCTCAAGTGGTATCGTCTGTTCCTTCCTGCCATCACACTATTTATATTGCATTCTGGGATTAAAAGTCACATGTCTCTCACCTGTAAGATATTCAAACGTGATTGCTGTTAACATGATTCCTTAATTCAATAATTTGATTATAGTCATTGATAGTTCAATCCAATATTATTCGTTCATCATGTTAAAAGGAATACGTGCATCAATTATATTCAGCATATTTTTTCAAACAGGTTTTTCCGTAATTTCCTTTTTACCAGTTCTTTCTCTCTGTGGCAAACTGTCTTATATTTGAAATCCTTGTCACAGCACCCAGACCCCAAGCAACTGAGGCGTTCCTCAGCAGCAGGGCCGCATCGGCATCCATATCAATTTAAAGACACCCTCATCGTTGTTCCTCGATTAGACTGTTGCTCAGAGTTACGTTAAGCGTTGTTGAAAGTTCCTTATGATAAATACGTCTTCCAGTGCTTCGTGCACATGCCGGAGATCAGTATCTCCTCGCCCACTCAAAGTCTGTTCCAAATTGTACGCGGATGCCGGGTGCCATTGCTGTTAATGTAAATCCAACCCAAATTTTCTACAATAGTGAGGCACTGAACTGCTGGTGCACGTGGAGGGTTTTAGACCATAACCCTTATTAATCATCACACAAAAAAGGCACTGCACTCCTGGGGGCTCCATGACAGCTTCATTAATTCAGACAGATTTTCAGACCCCCCAGGAGTGCAGTGCCTTTTTTGTGTGATGATATATATATATATATATATACAGTATGTGTGTGTGTGTGTGTGTGTGAATATATTCGGGGAGAGGGATGGGGCAAGCAGCAGCGACGAGAGAGATGGTGGTTGGGGCACAGGTCAAGCAGTGAAGTGGGAGGGAGAAGACAGGCAGGCAAGCAATGACAGGGAAGGGCAGGAGGTAGCAACAGTGAAAGGGAAGCAAAAAAAAAAGTGCCTCAATCGGACCACCCCACTGGGCCTCGGCAGTTGTGCCTTTATACGAGGTTCCGTGTTGCTTCCATCTGATAGAGACAGCTAGTTGCAGATTTCTTACCTTAGTTTCTCCCAGGCATCAGTCTGGATCCGGAGATTTTTCTCGAGCAGTACCCCTGCGTGCCATTAGGTGGCATTGATCAGGTCTGCGCCTGTGTTGTTGACATCAGATATGATGTCGCGGGTCCTATATAGGCACCACCCCAGCACACTGATGTCAATTTTTTTTCTTTCCACACCAGCCAGCGCTGATCAACGAGAGTTACCCCTCAGTCAATTTTTGACCTGCCATTTTTTTACTTTCCCCATTCTCATTTCTGACTTCAGCATGGAGCTGATGGATGTTGTGCGATGCTGACTTTGATGCCAGCAGTGACTTTGCCTCCTATGGCAAATCCTGAGCCCCTTTCTTTTGTGCTATGTTATGGTGAGGAATGGGAGGGGCCGCTGGACCCTTTAGAATACCAGCTCCAAGACCCTATGGACTGGCATACAGACTTGGGTGAACCCAGTGGACCAGATACCTCCCCAGATATTATCATGCTTTCTCCCCCTAACGTGGCAGCAGAGGAGGGAATGTCATATAGGTGCAGTGGTGCGAAGAGCAGCTGAGGTCCTGGACCTTGAGTTGCCTTTGGTGGCAATCAGGACTAACCTTCTGACAGAGGTCTTTCCACCTGAAGCTTCGTCCTTCAAACCCCTGCTCCCCTTTGATGATGCCCTTACAGATGTCCAACTGGGTACCTGGTCCAAACCTGCAAAAGGGCTACTGTGAACAGGAGAATTGCCTGCTGCCATTGACATGCCCTGTGCAAACCCAAGTTTTCTTACGCAACACCCCACCCCTGAGAGCTTAGTTATCCAAGCCTCCACCTCCCATGGCACATTGCCTTCCGCACCCCTGTATAGGAAATCCAAGAGGCTGAACACACTTAGGGAGAAGTTTTCTTCTGCCAGTCTGGCATTGCGGTCTATGAACACTACATGCTTTTTTGGGATGTTACTTCCCCACACTGGGGGATACAGTTGGACAAGAGCTGCCACAGGTCCTGGAGGAGGCCTGGGCTGTACTTTTCTAACAGTTGCTGATGGGAGAGACTCAGCAAAATTCATGATCCGATGTGAACTGGACACAACCAACTCACTGGGTTCAGCCCTTTAATCAACAGTGTCCCTGAGGCCAGACACCTGGTTGAGGATGTCTGGCTTTTCAGAGGATGTCCAAGCCAAATTTGTGGGCATGCCTTTTGATGGCACCTCTCTCTTTGGAGAAGAAGCAGACTCGACTCTCAAGAACTTCAAGGATTCTTGTGCTACGGCCAGGTCCCTGGGCCTCGCTGTGGCCCCTTGCCCCCCTCAGTCTGCTTTTCACCCCTTTTGTGGCTACAGAAGGGGCACCCAACTGTGTCTGTTCCTGTTCAGCCACTGTGCCGCATATGCTGCTCAACTTCTGCGTGGCCGGGGATGTGGGATCTACTGACCTCGTGGATCAGGGAGCCAGTGGTCTGGCCAGTCCACTGCTCCCCCTGCTACATTTACCTCCAACCCTTTCTAGTCTGACTCTTCCCTACCAGGGACCTGTCGAAGGCAGGATCTTCATTCGCCTGCTCCGCTGACAATCTATGATATCAGACAGGTGGGTTTTGCAATAAGTCTGAAGGGGATACTCCCTCCCCTTTGAGACTACCTCTTCATCATGTCATCATCCTACAATTGGATGACGGAGGATCACTTGGCACTTCTCTGAGAGGAAGTTATGGCCCAAAGAGAGGGGTTCCTGTGCCACAAGTAGGTCCTGGCTGCTATTCTTGCTACTTTCTGGTGCCCAGAAAGGACAAGGGCTTCTGCCCTATCCTAGACCTCAATCTCTTCCCCAAGCAGGATAAGTTTAAAATGCTCACTATGGCTCAGATTCTTTCTGCCTAGAAGCAGGAGACTGAATTGTTGAGTTGGACTTGCAGGAAGCTTACTTCCACATCTTCACCATGTCTGCCCAAAGATGTTACTTGCAGTTCACAGTAGGCTTCAGGCACTTTCAGTTAATCAAGCTCCCCTTTGGCCTTACCAGCACCCCTCAGGTGTTCACCAAGGTGATGGTGGTGGTCGCAGCTTATCTGAGCATATTAGGGGTTTCAGTCTTCCCCTATCTTGATGACTGGCTGCTGGAGGCGGGCTCGCCCCAGGCTGTCGTCTCCCACTTCCACACTATGAGGGACCTCCTCCTTTCATTGGGGTTCACTACAAATGTGCTGAAATTAAATTACACCTGCTCCCTCTCAGACTCTCCCTTTCGTCTGAGCTGTTTTAGACACAGTGCAGTTTTGGGATTATCCTCCTGAGCGGCGAGTTCAGGATATTCAGTCTATGATACTAATGTTTCAGCCTCTATCCTGGGTTTTGGTGAGAATGGCTCTGAGGCTGCTGGGCCTCATGGCCTCCTACATCCTACTGGTGGCTCATGCCAGATGGCGTATGCGGGCTCTGCAGTGGGACCTGAAGTTCCAGTGGGTGCAGCATCAGGGGAATCTCTCCGACATGGTCCAGATCTCGGAGGGAACTGCACAAGATCTTCAGTGGTGGGCAACGAACATCAGTTGGATCAGAGACAGATCCCTCTCCCTTTCTCAAGTAGATCTGACAGTAGTGACAGATGTGTCACTCTTGGGCTTTTGCCCCTAGGGACCGCCACCCACTGGAGCACAGCCAAAACAAAAAAGTGGAGGGGGCCACATGGTCCGCCTCTCCTGGCCGTTTTAGGAAACTATAACTCATGCCGTAAAGTAACTTTAGGCCACAAGGTATAATTTCTCAACATAGGTATAACTATCACTGCAGAATTTCTGTGGTTTTCTTGTGTATAATGTCAACCTCAATATAACTTCTCTGTAACCTTTGTTTTTGTGAGTGAATTTATAAGATTTTTTTTAATTCTATTTCCTAACTATAACATCCCTGTAACCTTTGTTTTTTTCAGTGAAAATACAAGTCCCATAATACACTATTTAAGTGTTTCATCTCTACTGCAGTGTTTAATCTCCATGTAGCTTAAATGGTGTCTTGAATAATACAGTACAATCTTATTATTAATTTTTTCAATGTGCATTATGGATAAATCAATGTCCTTATTCCTATATTTGTATGTGAACTGCTGCTCACTCTGATAATGGTAACTGCTGGAAGCCAGTGAACAGCTAGAAGAGAGGTAAATACCTCCCTTGCTCACCTTCATCACAGTACAATTCTGGATAAATGCCATCTCTTGGAAAAAAGGTGAATGGGTCGGGCCCCCTTCCCTTAACAATATTGTTTCCACATTGCTTCATTATGGGGTTACAGACCATGAAGGGCGGCCTCATCACAGGCGTGAAGTGTCCCACTGCAGTACAAATCTACACAAAACAACAGCACCAATCCACAGTGACATCCATGCATGAATTATATGATTGTACTGTATCGTTCAAGGTGCTATTTAAGCTACATGGATGATTGATAAGCACTGGCTGAAGATCACACCTGTTTGTATTTGCCTGTGAGCTAGGGCATTACACACCGAAACGTGTTACGATCGCTGCTCTGAGGTTCATTAAACGCATGGATGTCACTGTGAATTGGCGCCTCGGCTGTTGTTTCGTGTGGATTTGTACTGCAGTGGGACGCTTCACCCCTGTGTATAAGAAATAAGTAAGCAAGAAAATGACAAGTGAAAAACAGTGTTAAAATATTTGACACACCTTTTAAAAGAAGGTCTAACATACACATCTTTAAAGGTACATCTAGGAGCTATTCTGGCATATACAGTGGTCAAAAGATTTTTAGAGGGGGCGAAGAGAATAGCACCTTCAAAAAAAGTACCAACTCCTATATGGAACTTAAACCTGGTTCTTACACAGCTCATGAAGAAACCCTCTGAAGCACTTACCAAAGCCTTTTTACAGACGCCAACCCTAAAGACTGCCTTTTTGGTAGCTATTACGTCTTTTCAAAAAGTCAGTGAGCTTCAAGCACGCACAATCCTTATTTACAAATTCACAAAGACAGAATTGTCATGAGAACAGATCCATAATTTATTACCAAAGGTGATTTCACAGTTTCGCATTAATCAGTCAATTCAAATACCAAGTTTTTTCCAAAACCTGAAGACTTGCTGAAAGAACATTGCACACATTAGATGCAAGATGTGCCATTATGTATACATTGAAAAGACAAAGGATATTAGAAGGACTCAGCAATTGTTTTTCTCCTTTTCAAAAGGTTACTGGGGAAAACCAGATACAAAGACCACAATAGAAAGATGTATTGCACAATTAATTAAATTGTGCCACAACAGTTCAGGACAAACATTAACAAGGACATCTAGAGCACCCTCCACTGAAAAGAAGGGTGCAACTATCACATTCCTGCAAAATTAACCATTACGAGATATCTGCATGGCAGCAACTTGGTCTTCTGTACACACCTTTAGAAAACATTACTCTGTTGTTGTTCAAATGAATAAGGAAGTTCAAGTAGGACAAAACGTGTAAAGACATTTATTTGCAAAACGCTACCCATCTTCAACCCAGCCTAGTCAATAAAAAGAAAAGGTTTAAAGTTGTGAAATATTGAATGAATTTCTCATCTGAATTTTTCATAAAACTTATGGCTTTTTAGCTTCTAGCTAGCGGATGATTTTGAAAAATCTAAACATATTGCAGGATGCGTCCAAAAGCAAAGAAACCAAGCACTGGCAAAGAAAACAGGTCTCACCTTTGGGACCTATTGACTTTACCATTGGTTTTTAGTGATGCTGTAGAGCATGTCCAATCCTGTGCATTATGGCTAAAGCAGGACCTAAAACCAAGAAAGGAGCTATGATGCTGTGGTTGATCATTTTGTAGGTTCATGCACCACGCATTTGCACACCTACAGAATCATGTAGATACTTTTTTTCTTTTTTCTTTACTGATTTAGATGGGTAAATAAAAAAAAGTAGTGCAAGTGTGTGTGTTTTATTCAAAGCAGGTGGAAAAGTAACACAGAGGGTGTGAGTGGGGGAAAACAGCACAGAGGGAGGAAGCAAAATGAAGGACAGGAGGGTGAGAAGTACACAATATGGTTGAGATAGAGCATAGAGGAACACAGGGGAAGGTAGGAGCAGGGCCTGCTTTAGGGTGTAGTGTCCAGAAAGGGGGGGGGGACTGACCTCAAAAGAGGGCACTCGGGTTAGCCATATCATACGATTTAAAAGCACCTGCTGCAGAGTTCCTTGTTCATCCAGCTTTCAGGCAGCAATGAAAATGTCAAGATACCTCTTGTGATTAATGTTCTTGCCAGAGACAGAGATAGAAGTTTTGTCCAATAGCAGTTTTGACACATCATAAAGTAGCTCAGAGGGTTAATATGCCTGCTGCAAAGAACCAATCTGTATTTTATGTGGATAGCTGAGTGGATTAGTAAAGCCAGCCTTTACCAGCGATTTTAAACAAATTAAATGTATGTTAGAGAGGGGCTATGGAGAGATGAGTGGCACTTTTGCTGGGTGGTTGTGAGAGAAGTGGAGTAGGAGGTCATGAAGGAGAAGGGGTGCCATACAATATTGTCACACCCGTGCATCCAGCGCTAAAGCCGGTCCTAGGTATAAGCATACAGACGAGAAAGCAACAGGGGAGAAGCATACGTGGGCAAGCCCAACACACAGGCAGTGATGATTAAGAGAGCAACATGTTTCGTGAAGGAGGAGCAAGAAAAGTACTTATGGGACAAAGCTGGAAAACACATGCCCTCTTATGAAGTGCTTAACCAAAAATAGTGCTGCAAAGTGTAGAACACAAGTAATATGCCATGAATCTTTCGAGGGACAAACATAACAAGAGAAAAGAAATCTTACACAATAATGAAGCAAATCATGCAAATAAGAGTGGCAGTAAAGCCAACCAGTGGCAAGCAATAGGTGGACCCTAAGCCCATTTTAAACTCACAATAGGTCTTTTCACGAACAGACAGCTTGTACCGTCTGGTAGGTGACAACTATTAAAACGATGCCTTGTAAATAGTGTGAGTAACCTCTCCATTGAAATAGAGGGGTGCTTTTGAGCTCACAAACGAGCCCTGCTTTAGGAAGAATGACGTGATGTGTATCTTTAAGTGAGGCCGTACTATCTCTGAATTTAGGCATAGACTCACTCCTCTGGACAGGCGGGCCTCGTCCAATTTGGGATTTCATTCTGAGTCTTAACAGAATCCTTATTCAGGCACAAACAAGCGTTGGTACCAGAAATCGGATTCTGAGTTTTGTAGAATTTTGTGCACGTCTGAAATGCCTCCCTCTCACATTTGCCAGAAAACCTTATGAATGTGAATGGAAAAAAATGCATGAAACAAGGCAAGATCTGTGGTATCGAGTCCACTCAATTTAGATTCTGAAGATTGGCCCACAGGAGAAAAACTTGGAATCTGGAGTGAATATGGCACATGGTTAATACTGCACCTGCTGTGTCTGAATTTTCAGGGTACAGTATTACCACAGTAAAATCCAAGAAAATAGGAACGAGGCCATTGGTATTCAAATATTGTATTTGATACTGTTCATCCGCAGCAGTACACTATGTCCAGACCTCCTATTATGTCAGGTCCACACTGAACAACTCCTAAAATTAAAAGGAGGGACATATGTGGGTAAGTCGAAAAGACTTAGGGCCTGATTATAACTTTGGAGGAGGTGTTATTCCGTCCCAAAAGTGACGGTAAAGTGACGGATATACCACCAGCCGTATTACGAGTCCAATATATCCTATGGAACTCGTAATACGGCTGGTGGTATATCTGTCACATTTGAGACGGATTAACACCTCCTCCAAAGTTGTAATCAGGCCCTTAGTCTAATACTAAACACATCAGATTTATAGACAGGGAAATTGGATATAAAAGGAATTGTAAATTATAGGTTTGAAATTCAGGTTCCTAAACTGGGCCAGTCAAAGAGTGCGCTACTGCACAGGTCAGCATGAAACTGCAGTTTACAAATGTTGTTTCTGAGGCTGTTCTATACGAATCATTTGAATTGATGGAGAGCTTTTTATTAAAGGAGGAGGTGTTGGCTCAGCGAAAAGACATGAAGAAGTCCTTGATTACTGCAGTTTGTTTGCCATCGTAAGTGTTTCTGCTCGTTGTGGTTAGATGATATCAACTTTGATTCTTTTTGTTTTCCGCTTGTTTTCAGACTTGATTTCATCTATGACCTGTTTGAGCATGTTTCAAGCCGCAATAGCCAAGACACGCTTAAAGGCGGGAGCAAGCATCGGAAGCTTACAGTCAGCCTCCAGTTTAAGGTTTGTACATGCACTCTGTTTCACCTTCGAAGTGTCCGCATTGAATGAACACGGGAAGAGACATGCATTCAGCCTTCACCCAAGCAGTGACGGTTGTGACTTCCTGGCCCTGCCATTAGATGGTCCACTGGGAGTTAGCTGCAAATATGAAAACGCTGGAAACCAAGGGCGATTAATGGCAGACATTGTTCAATGAATGCTATTAACCTTTAGCAAAATATGCAATGGGTTTGTCGAATGAGAGTGCTGCACGCCTGTTGCTAATTTTGGACTTTTTTCGTATATTAGTAGATTGCTAAGGGAGTATTATTTGTCACGAAAAAGTAATGACTCATTGGGGGAAGCTACAAAGTATGTGATTGAAAAAGCTCGCCACAAAGTAAATATGTTTGCACAAGGCCTTCTCCCTAATTCCTGGTGTTCCTTATCGCAGGACTCGCTGCATTCCTTAATGGGCACACTGAGTTCTTCTAATCCGTTCTTTGTCCGCTGCATCAAACCCAATTCACAGAAGGTAAGATACTTTTGCAGCAGGCTGCTGTATTTTTTTTTACAATGAAATTCGGCGTTATGTCAAGCCTTGCTGTTGGTTCCTTATGTCTTAATCCAGGTTCAGCTTTGTAGTGCTCTGTGTCCCAAAACCATTCCAGTGGTGTCCTATTTTAGCTGTTTCTTTTCACGGACATGAAACTGGAATCTAGCAGAGTCAGATGCATTCTTAACACGCGCGTGAAAATTGGTTACTGCTATACAAGATTTGTACGCCAGGAAAGTGATAAGATCAGTGTTATAGCTACAACATGTTAGTGTTCAGCAGTTTCCAAAAACTTTTAGACGCTTATGCCTACAAGAGTACATTTTAATTTCGGTTTATGTCGTTGAGTGTATTTAAAAAGGGGAAACATATCCCCAAAGGGTTGAAGAACTCTGTAGGTAGCTGCAGACTATGTAACCAACACATGAGGGTTTAAAGATGTTTAGGTGCATAAACAATGCAAACCGAGAATGATAGAAAGATCAGAAGTAAAACACCACAGTGGAGCAAGCTGAGTAAGGGAAGCAATTCTTGTGTAGGGGGTGAATAAATGAAGGAATTTAGAAAACACTGAACTGCTTATATAATGGTATGTTTTAAAACATCTTGTTCCCTTTTTAGATCTTCGCTAGACACCATTTGTGCTGTCTCTTCAGTACTATTGTAATCTTACCAGAGGGCTTAGAGCCCGCCTGTTGCTTCCCATTTGTTGACTTGCATGGCACTCATCTTTACTACCTCGTAATTGGTCACTGCAGGCCTAGCATCACTTCCGTTTGTTTCTGTGGAGCTGGGACCAAGCACTGATTGAGTAAACTTAATCAGTGCCTGTCCACTGCTCCCAACATGATTGAGGTACTTCTTTTTAACGTCTAGGGCCCTGCAAATAGAAGGCATATGACTGGAAAAAACGTGCACAGCAGGACAAACAAAAGTCCAAAGTTTTACTCTCTATAGTTAACTTGTTTCTTTTATTTTGCCAAGTCTTCTTTCCACACTTTGCACTCATGTTTTATTTTGCTCAAAGGAACTGTTCTGACAAGATGATGATTATCTTGTTCTAAATGTTGCAGTGCAACATTGTTTCTTTTCTATGTGTAATTTCCAAAATAATTTTTTAACACATAATTGTGCAGTAACTCCAATCCAGTCCAGCCCACTATTTATGCCAGTCCAACCCAACTCACACCAATTCACCCCACTCAATCCAATTCAGTCTAACCCACATCAATCAAATCCACCCCAGACTAATCCAATCCAATCCAATCCACCTCACTCTAGTCCAACCCATCACACTCCAATCCTCCCAACCCAGCCCACTCAAATCTGCCCCACTCTAATCCAAAACAGTTTTCCCCACTCCATTCGAAAACAATCTGCCCCACTCCAATCATCCCCATACAGTTCTAAAAAAATTGCCCCAGTCCAATCTAAAAGAACCTGCCCGCTCAATTCCAAAACAATTAGTCTCACTCCAATTCAAAACTTTCTGCCCATACCAATCCAAAACTGTCTGCCCCACTACCATCCAAACAATCTGCACACTCCAGTCCAAAATAATCAGTCCCACTCCAATCTGCGCTACGCCAATCCCAAACAACCTGCCCTACACCAATCCAAAAAAATCTGCCACAGTCCAATCTAAAATAATTTGCCCCACTCCAATCTAAAACAGTTAGTCTCACTCCAATTCAAAACAATGTGTCTCACTCCAGTTCAAAACAGTCTTCCCCACTCAAGTCCAAAGCAGTCTGCCTCGCTCAAATATAAATCAATCTGCCCCACTCCAGTCCAAAACAGTTTGCCTAATCCAATCTGTGCCACTCCAGTCCAAAACAATCTGCCACATTCCTATTCAAAACAATCTGCCCCACTCCAATCGAAAACAATCTCCCCTCTTAATTCTAAAACAATTACCCCAAGCCAGTCTGCCCTACTCCAATCCAATACAGTCTGCCTCACTCCACTCCAACACATTCTGCCCAAAACAATCAGTCCTACTCCAATAAAAACAATCTGCACCACTCCGATCCAAAACAATCTGCACCACTCCAATCCAAAACAATCTGCCCCACTCCAATCTACCCCATTCGAGTCTCCACCACTCAAGCCAAAAACAATCTGCCCAACTCCAGTCTGCTACACTCCAGTCTGATGCACTCCTATATAAAAATGTGCCAACTCCAATCCCCACAAATCTGCTCCACTCCAATTCAAAACAATCTGCCCCACTCAAATCCAAAACAATCTGGTCCTCCCCAATCCAAAACAATCTACCTCACACTAATCTGCCCTGCTGCAATCCAAAACAATCATCCCCACGCCAATCCAAAACAATCTGCCCCACTCCAATCCAAAACAATCTGCCCCACGCCAATCCAATCCACCCACACCAGTCCAATCCACCCCAGCCAGCCCATCCAATCTAGCCCACTCCAATCCATTCCACCTCACACCAATCCAACACACTCACCCCACTCCACCCCGTCCCCACTCCACCCACCCCAATCCAATCCAGCCTACCGCAATCCACACCTTTCCAATCCTATCCACCGCACTTCAATTCAGTCCACCCCATTCCAATCCAACCCACCCAATTCCAATCCAACCCACTCCTCTACAATTGATTCCACCCATTCATATAATTTCACCACATTCCAGTCCACCCACTCCAGTTCAATCCACTGCAACCCAATCCACCCACTCAGTCCACTCACCCCACTCCAATCAAATTCACCATAATCCACCGTACTCCAGACCAATCAGTCCACCTCAATCCACCCCACTCCAATCTACCCCATGCCAAACTACCTTAATCCAATACACTACAGTCCAGTACAACCCACACAAATCCAATTCAGCCCACTCCAAAAAGTCCACCAAACTGCAAAACTTCCACCACTCTAATCCAGTCCACCCCACTCCAATCCAATCCACCCCACACCAGTCTAATTCACCCCACTCCAATACACCCCACTTCACTCCAGTCCAATCCACCACAACACACCCATCTCAAATCCAGTCTACCCCACTTCAATCCACCCCATTCCAGTCCACCCCACTCAAGTCCACCCACCGACTCCAATCCACCCACTTCATTCCACCCCACCCCAGTCTTCCCTTCTTCAATCCCATCCACCCATCCAGTTGACCCCACTCAATCCAATTTACCCCACTCCAATCCAGTCACCCACTCCAATCTACCCTCACCCAATCCACCCCACTGCATGCAGTCAACCCAACCCCACTCAAATCCAATCCACCCCACTCCAGTCCACCCCACCCTAATCCACTTTACCCCATTTCAATCCCCCACTCCAATTCATTCCACCCCATCCAGTCTACTGCATTCCAGTCCACCTACTCCAGTCCACCCCACTTCACTCCAGTCCACACCACTCCAGTCTAATCCACTCCACTCTACCCCATTCAAATCCACCCCGCCCCAGTTCAGTCTACTCCACTCCAACCCAGTCCACACAACTCTAGTCCAAACCACCTCACTCCAGTCCAGTCCACCCCACTCCAATCCAGTAAATCCAATCCACCCGCTCCAGTTCAGTCTAATCCACTCCACTCTAATTCACCCCACTTCAAACCATCCCACTCCAGTCCACCCCTCCACTCCAATCCACTCCACCTTACCCCAGTCTTTTCACTTCGATTCAATCCACCCACCCCAATCTGATCTAATCTACCCCACTCCAATCCACCCCAGTCCGCTAAATCCACCCCACTCTACCACAATCCAATCCACTGTGCGCTACTCCAGTCCAATCCAGCCCATTACCTTAATCCTTTCCAACCCAATCCACCTTATTCCACCCCACTCCATTTCACTCTACACCACTCCACTCTACAACAGTGCACTCTGTGACACTCTTTACCACTTAACCATTGAACTCTGCAACACTCTACTCCCCCACTACACTCTACAACAATGTGCCCCAACAAATCCACTCCACAACAGTACTCCCATGCCCTATGACACACCACACCTCTAACTTTTAGCCATGATGAACAGCAGCCACACTGGTGTAAAACTTGCCAAAAACACATTGTCAAACCAATAGCACTTGTATAGGCGAGACCTACTAGCTTTGTGTAGGAAGTTGGCTCTGAATGCACTATTTCAAAGTAAGGAATAGTATGCACGGAGTCCAAGGGTTCCCCTTAGAGGTAAGATAGTGGCAAAAAGAGATAATACTAATGCTCTATTTTGTGGTAGTGTGGTCGAGCAGTAGGCTTATCAAAGGAGTAGTGTTAAGCATTTGTTGTACATACACACAGGCAATAAATGAGGAACACACACTCAGAGACAAATCCAGGCCAATAGGTTTTGTTATAGAAAAATATCTTTTCTTAGTTTATTTTAAGAACCACAGGTTCAAATTCTACATGTAATATCTCATTTGAAAGGTATTGCAGGTAAGTACTTTAGGAACTTTGAATAATCACAGTAGCATATATACTTTTTACATAAAACACAATAAGCTATTTTAAAAGTGGACACAGTGCAATTTTCACAGTTCCTGGGGGAGGTAAAGTAATGTTAGTTTTTGCAGGTAAGTAAACCACCTACGGGGTTAAGATTGGGGTCCAAGGTAGCCCACCGTTGGGGGTTCAGAGCAACCCCAAAGTCACCACACCAGCAGCTCAGGGCCGGTCAGGTGCAGAGTTCAAAGTGGTGCCCAAAACGCATAGGCTTCATTGGAGAGAAGGGGGTGCCCCGGTTCCAGTCTGCCAGCAGGTAAATACCCGCGTCTTCGGAGGGCAGACCAGGGGGGTTTTGTAGGGCACCGGGGGGGACACAAGTCCACACAGAAAGTACACCCTCAGCAGCGCGGGGGCGGCCGGGTGCAGTGTGCAAACAAGCGTCAGGTTTCCAATGGGAGTCAATGGGAGACCAAGGGGTCTCTTCAGCGGTGCAGGCAGGCAAGGGGGGGCTCCTCGGGGTAGCCACCACCTGGGCAAGGGAGAGGGCCTCCTGGGGGTCACTCCTGCACTGAAGTTCCGATCCTTCAGGTGCTGGGGGCTGCGGGTGCAGGGTCTTTTCCAACCGTCGGGATTTTAGAGTCAGGCAGTCGCGGTCAGGGGGAGCCTCGGGATTCCCTCTGCAGGCGTCGCTGTGGGGGCTCAGGGGGGACAACTTTGGTTACTCACAGACTCGGAGTCGCCGGAGGGTCCTCCCTGAGGTGTTGTTTCTCCACCAGTCGAGTCGGGGTCGCTGGGTGCAGTGTTGCAAGTCTCACGCTTCTTGCGGGGATTGCAGGGGTCTTTAAATCTGCTCCTCTGTAACAAAGTTGCAGTCTTTTTGGAGCAGGTCCGCTGTCCTCTGGAGTTTCTTGTTCCTCTTGAAGCAGGGCAGTCCTCTGAGGATTCAGAGGTCGCTGGCCCTTGAGAAAGCGTCGCTGGAGCAGGGTTCTTTAGAAGGCAGGAGACAGGCTGGTAGGTCTGGGGCCAAAGCAGTTGGTTTCTTCTTCCTTCTTCTGCAGGGGTTTTCAGCTCAGCAGTCTTCTTCTTCGGTAAGTTGCAGGAATCTAAATTCTTAGGTTCAGGGAAGCCCTTAAATACTAAATTTAAGGGTGTGTTTAGGTCTGGGGGGTTAGTAGCCAATGGCTACTAGCCCCGAGGGTGGGTACACCCTCTTTGTGCCTCCTCCCAAGGGGAGGGGGTCACATTCCTATCCCTATTGGGGGAATCCTTCTTCTACAAGATGGAGGATTTCTAAAAGTCAGAGTCACCTCAGCTCAGGACACCTTAGGGGCTGTCCTGACTGGCCAGTGACTCCTCCTTGTTTTTCTCATTATCTCTCCTGGACTTGCCGCCAAAAGTGGGGGCTGGGTCCAAGGGGCGGACATCTCCACTAGCTGGAGTGCCCTGGGGCATTGTAACACGAAGTTTGAGCCTTTGAAGCTCACTGCTAGGTGTTACAGTTCCTGCAGGGGGGAGGTGTGAAGCACCTCCACCCAGAGCAGGCTTTGTTTCTGTCCTCAGAGAGCACAAAGGCTCTCACCGCATGGGGTCAGAAACTCGTCTCTCAGCAGCAGGCTGGCAGAGACCAGTCAGTCCTGCACTGAACAATTGGGTAAAATACAGGGGGCATCTCTAAGATGCCCTCTGTGTGCAGTTTTTAATAAATCCAACACTGGCATCAGTGTGGGTTTATTATTTTGAGAAGTTTGATATTAAACTTCCCAGTATTCAGTGTAGCCATTATGGAGCTGTGGAGTTCGTTTTTGACAGACTCACAGACCAAATACTCTTATGGCTACCCTGCACTTACAATGTCTAAGGTTTTGCTTAGACACTGTAGGGGCATAGTGCTCATGCACCTATGCCCTCACCTGTGGTATAGTGCACCCTGCGTTAGGGCTGTAAGGCCTGTTAGAGGGGTGACTTACCTATGCCACAGGCAGTGTGAGGTTGGCATGGCACCCTGAGGGGAGTGCCATGTCGACTTAGTCATTTTCTCCCCACCAGCACACACAAGCTGGCAAGCAGTGTGTCTGTGCTGAGTGAGGGGTCACTAGGGTGGCATAAGTCATGCTGCAGCCCTTAGAGACCTTCCCTGGCATCAGGGCCCTTGGTACCAGGGGTACCAGTTACAAGGGACTTACCTGGGTGCCAGGGTTGTGCCAATTGTGGAGACAATGGTACATTTTAGGTGAAAGAACACTGGTGCTGGGGCCTGGTTAGCAGGGTCCCAGCACACTTCTCAGTCAAGTCAGCATCAGTATCAGGCAAAAAGGGGGGGGTAACTGCAACAGGGAGCCATTTCTTTACACTTTGCCAATGCTTGTTATATTTTAGAGGACAGATACAGAGCTGAAGTATCTATGACTATCTATCCCTGTTGGCCTTGCCTCAGTTTATTACCTAAACCTCCCAAGCTCAACCTTACTATCCAGTATTATGGAGTGTCTAAATAGGTGCAGCCTGGTTTACACCTCTTTATTTGGTTGAATTCACATAGGGAAGGTGTGACTTGTTCATGTTCACCATGTTGCCTGTTGCAGTCTTCCTATTCTCCTCCTTAAATGTATCCAATGTAATCATTGGGATTGCAGCATGAGATGTTGTAGATCATATGTAGTGACATTTTTTGCCTTCTAGGAATGGGGTTGTAATATTACAGTTTTGTTCCTTCACAGATGTGCTTTCAGTTTTGAGCTTGTTCTGAATGACTTGACACAAAATGCACCAGGACACAGATTTCACCTTAGAATGTTTTTTCAGGTTCAGGTTTGGCTCTTTTTCAGACTGCTCCCATTGGCTTTATATGGAGTGGGATAGAATCTAAGCATTCAAACGGGGCACCAGTGCCTCCTAAAGATGATGGCGGGTACAAACTTTGTGATTTCCTAGTGTATTACAGGAAAATGTAGCCCTACATATGTAATAATAACTGTAATAACTTTGTTGAATGCTGTAAATGGACTACAGAGTTAAGTATGGAGTTTCAAGAACTGTTACTGGCTAGAACAGAGCACCTGACCACCAGAATGTCAATCCTTGAATACAATGGATGAAATTAAAGCTTGCACTGGCAGATCTGCTTAGGGTAAGGGACTCTTCCAAGTCCCCAGTGGTAAATGCCCTGAGACAAGTAAAAGAACATCTTTTTCACACATCCACATCACTGTTCTTCCCAAAACGTTAACTAGGCCATCACTCCCACAATCCCCATTCTCATTCCTTGGGTGAACACACTTGGCCTTCAACTCAAAGGAACCAGGTATTTTTGAGGAGAGAAACCTTGGTGTCAAGTGTAAAAAAAACTGATGTACAGGTGTCCCTCCATATGCATCCTCCCTTACGGCTTGCTAAAGATCTTTAACCACTGCCAATTGACCAGTCATCTTGGGGGTGTCGCCTGGTAGAGTAAATCAGTGAAGAATCTTCCCCCATTCGTAGAAATTTTGCAAGAGACATAGGGCGTGATTTATAATTTGGCAGGTGGGTTTACTGCACCTCAAACGTGACGGATATTCCATCCGCTTTATTACAGCTCCATTATAGCCTAAGGAATTTGTAATACGGCGGATGGGATATCAGTCACGTTTGTGGTGGAGTAACCCCTCGGCCAAACTCTAAATCGGTTCCATAAATTCAAGACTCTAGTTCAAGAGTATCAGAAGCACTGATGAACCTGTCATGTCAGATGAGGCGCAGTCAAAACGAAGGAAAGTGAAGAAAAAAAAATAATAACTTGCTTTTTATATAGTGCTTTGTACCACACTACTATAGACTTTAAGCCCTGTAGTATAAATAACAGGTGTTAGTATAACCTAATTTAATAGTATTCAGTTTACCAATCTTGGAACTAGTGAATCTACAGATTAATACATGCACCATACATGACCATTTAAGTTTTCAAGTCATTTTGTTAGCACCTAGGGAACTAACTACATGGAAGAACAGCGGAAGCTTACAGGAGACAGAGTTACTCATTCTTCCATAAAGTGTTAGTCAAAGTTCTCCGCACGTGGCACTTAACTCCAGAGGCCTTTCTAGGATGCACAGGTAAAAATGTATCTTCATACAAAACCCCTTTTATATTTATTCTGTAAGGAAGTAGTTAGTTGACTTAAGGTCTTAGTAGGCACGATCATTTCTCTTGCACTTAGTGAATCACACAAATACAGACATTCCTGCTTTGTTCTGCTGTGATTATTTGTATACTTGTAGCAGGTCAGCTCTGGCTTCCAGGTGGAATGATATCCTGATACCCCCATGTTAGGAATGGATGGGTAAGTTGCTGCGTCTCTGCAGACCGCAGTAAGAATGAGCTAGAATTTGAAAGAAAGGATTTGTTTGGAGTAGCTCAAAGCGCAAAGTAAAGGCTGAAGCAGGTTGCAATAATTTGTCCTCCAGCTTTGTATATATTAATTTTATCTCATACAAATGAAGTGTTTTCATTTCTTATGGCCATGTTCACCTATCATGTAGACATGAGCTATATACGTTCCTACTGAACGTTAGTGATTATTTGCAGATTTTTTTGTTTTTTTCGTCCTTGTGTTTTGTTCTTGTGTGTGGATGTGATGTAATCCTTTTTTTACTTTCCTTCGCATTGCTTGATCCAATAAGATGTATCTTTATTTACTTTGCCACATCCGATCTCCCCATTCTTTGAGTGATATTCATCTCTTTATTTGTTTAACTTAGCTTAAAACTGATATCATTTTAAATGCGGACATGGTTTGTAAAGGGAGAAATTGAACAATTATTATCTTGTGTCAGAAATACTAATACAGTTAATCAAAAAGTCATTGATTAAAGCTGCAGCATGCAGAGTCCATTGTAAATCAGGGGAGTAGCAGAGCAGTGAGCAAATGGAAAATAAATGGCTTGCATCCAGTTTCTCCCTGATCACCATCCTTTCAGAGCGAACTATAGTCGAAAAAGACTTCAATGCTCATTTCAGCAGCAGCTCCTGATTCTTTGCAGGACTTAGAAGCCCTCCTTAATTTCCAGCTTTATTTCAGTTACACATCTCTTCTTGCCTTTTGTCAATTCAAGGATTTGTGGGATCCTTGTTCTTTTCCGAGTTAAAATAATAGAAGTATGAAACAAGGACCTCAAAAATTGCCGCCTTCTGTTTAGACAAAGGCAGGGAGTTGAGTATTTTCTAGTTTATTTTTGAAATATTTTTACTGTGCTGTATGTAAAATGTACTATCTACCGGGTTGCAACCTTAAAGGAACGTTAAGCCCTTACAAACTGTGGGAAAGCTTTAATAAAGTATTAAAGCACTGTAGTTCAAAAAACAGTTAAGCATTCCAAATATTTATTTTAATGGGTATTACAGCCTGTATTGACAGACGTTTTTTGTTAGCACTTGGGTACACTTTGTAATTTATTTTTATCACATAAACGGCAATAGTATGTATGCACTTAGCAAATCTTGGTGTTAGAGCATACCTTTAAAGAATCATGTGGTAGAGCACTGGTTGGCAATAGTTTTACTGTTCAAACTACGAAGAGGGTCAAGAGGTCAATTTACAAGAAACTGAAAGGGAAGACAAGGGATTAGTGGATATTTACATAGTATACAGCACAAGCTGAATTCTCCTGGTGCTTAAATGATAGGTATTAATTTGGCCTAAATCAATGGTACGCATCTTATTGCGTGTTCCTCACTATAGTTTGGTATCTCGCATTTATAATAATTATCATAAGA
The DNA here is from genome assembly GCF_031143425.1 of Pleurodeles waltl. NCBI lineage: Eukaryota > Metazoa > Chordata > Amphibia > Caudata > Salamandridae > Pleurodeles > Pleurodeles waltl. Next base: position 293,883,673 of record NC_090439.1, on the reverse strand, counting down.
AGAAAAACATTCATAATCTATGGTAGAACCTAGCAGTAGTTCACGAGTTTGCATCTCACTTGTTGTAGGAAGTTGGCTCTGTATGTGCTATTTCAAAGTAAGGAATAGCATGCACAGAGTCCAAGGGTTCCCTTTAGAGGTAAAATAGTGGTAAAAATAGATAATACTAATGCTCTATTTTGTGGTAGTGTGGTCGAGCAGTAGGCTTATCCAAGGAGTAGTGTTAAGCATTTGTTGTACATACACATAGTCAATAAATGAGGTACACACACTCAGAGACAAATCCAGCCAATAGGTTTTGTTATAGAAAAATATCTTTTCTTAGTTTATTTTAAGAACCACAGGTTCAAATTTAACATGTAATATCTTGTTTGAAAGGTATTGCAGGTAAGTACATTAGGAACTTTGAATCATTTCAATTGCATGTATACTTTTCAAGTTATTCACAAATAGCTATTTCAAAAGTGGACACAGTGCAATTTTCACAGTTCCTGGGGGAGGTAAGTTTTTGTTAGTTTTACCAGGTAAGTAAGACACTTACAGGGTTCAGTTCTTGGTCCAAGGTAGCCCACCGTTGGGGGTTCAGAGCAACCCCAAAGTTACCACACCAGCAGCTCAGGGCCGGTCAGGTGCAGAGTTCAAAGTGGTGCCCAAAACGCATAGGCTATAATGGAGAGAAGGGGGTGCCCCGGTTCCGGTCTGCTTGCAGGTAAGTACCCGCGTCTTCGGAGGGCAGACCAGGGGGGTTTTGTAGGGCACCGGGGGGGACACAAGCCCACACAGAAATTTCACCCTCAGCAGCGCGGGGGCGGCCGGGTGCAGTGTAGAAACAAGCGTCGGGTTTTCAATGTTAGTCTATGAGAGATCAAGGGATCCCTTCAGCGCTGCAGGCAGGCAAGGGGGGGCTTCCTCGGGGAAACCTCCACTTGGGCAAGGGAGAGGGACTCCTGGGGGTCACTTCTGCAGTGAAGGTCCGGTCCTTCAGGTCCTGGGGGCTGCGGGTGCAGGGTCTTTTCCAGGCGTCGGGACTTAGGTTTCAGAGAGTCGCGGTCAGGGGAAGCCTCGGGATTCCCTCTGCAGGCGGCGCTGTGGGGGCTCAGGGGGGACAGGTTTTGGTACTCACAGTCGGAGAGTAGTCCGGGGGTCCTCCCTGAGGTGTTGGTTCTCCACCAGCCGAGTCGGGGTCGCCGGGTGCAGTGTTGCAAGTCTCACGCTTCTTGCGGGGAGTTGCAGGGTTCTTTAAAGCTGCTTCTTGAAACAAAGTTGCAGTCTTTTTGGAGCAGGTCCGCTGTCCTCGGGAGTTTCTTGTCGTCGTCGAAGTAGGGCAGTCCTCAGAGGATTCAGAGGTCGCTGGTCCCTTTGGAAGGCGTCGCTGGAGCAGAGTTCTTTGGAAGGCAGGAGACAGGCCGTGAGTTTCTGGAGCCAAGGCAGTTGTTGTCTTCTGGTCTTCCTCTGCAGGGGTTTTCAGCTGGGCAGTCCTTCTTCTTGTTGTTGCAGGAATCTAATTTTCTAGGGTTCAGGGTAGCCCTTAAATACTAAATTTAAGGGCGTGTTTAGGTCTGGGGGGTTAGTAGCCAATGGCTACTAGCCCTGAGGGTGGGTACACCCTCTTTGTGCCTCCTCCCAAGGGGAGGGGGTCACAATCCTAACCCTATTGGGGGAATCAGATGGAGGATTTCTAAAAGTTAGAGTCACCTCAGCTCAGGACACCTTAGGGGCTGTCCTGACTGGCCAGTGACTCCTCCTTGTTGCTTTCTTTGTTCCCTCCAGCCTTGCCGCCAAAGGTGGGGGCCGTGGCCGGAGGGGGCGGGCAACTCCACTAAGCTGGGGTGCCCTGCTGGGCTGTGACAAAGGGGTGAGCCTTTGAGGCTCACCGCCAGGTGTTACAGCTCCTGCCTGGGGGAGGTGTTAGCATCTCCACCCAGTGCAGGCTTTGTTACTGGCCTCAGAGTGACAAAGGCACTCTCCCCATGGGGCCAGCAACATGTCTCTAGTGTGGCAGGCTGCTGGAACCAGTCAGCCTACACAGATAGTTGGTTAAGTTTCAGGGGGCACCTCTAAGGTGCCCTCTGTGGTGTATTTTACAATAAAATGTACACTGGCATCAGTGTGCATTTATTGTGCTGAGAAGTTTGATACCAAACTTCCCAGTTTTCAGTGTAGCCATTATGGTGCTGTGGAGTTTGTGTAAGACAGACTCCCAGACTGTAGGAAGTTGGCTCTGTATGTGCTATTTCAAAGTAAGGAATAGCATGCACAGAGTCCAAGGGTTCCCCTTAGAGGTAAAATAGTGGTAAAAATAGATAATACTAATGCTCTATTTTGTGGTAGTGTGGTCGAGCAGTAGGCTTATCCAAGGAGTAGTGTTAAGCATTTGTTGTACATACACATAGACAATAAATGAGGTACACACACTCAGAGACAAATCCAGCCAATAGGTTTTTATATAGAAAAATATCTTTTCTTAGTTTATTTTAAGAACCACAGGTTCAAGTTCTACATGTAATAGCTCATTCGAAAGGTATTGCAGGTAAGTACTTTAGGAACTTCAAATCATCAAAATTGCATGTATACTTTTCAAGTTATTGACAAATAGCTGTTTTAAAAGTGGACACAGTGCAATTTTCACAGTTCCTAGGGGAGGTAAGTATTTGTTAGTTTTACCAGGTAAGTAAGACACTTACAGGGTTCAGTTCTTGGTCCAAGATAGCCCACCGTTGGGGGTTCAGAGCAACCCCAAAGTCACCACACCAGCAGCTCAGGGCCGGTCAGGTGCAGAGTTCAAAGTGGTGCCCAAAACACATAGGCTAGAATGGAGAGAAGGGGGTGCCCCGGTTCCGGTCTGCTTGCAGGTAAGTACCCGCGTCTTCGGAGGGCAGACCAGGGGGGTTTTGTAGGGCACCGGGGGGGACACAAGTCCACACAGAAATTTCACCCTCAGCAGCGCGGGGGCGGCCGGGTGCAGTGTAGAAACAAGCGTCGGGTTTGTAATGGAAGTCAATGGGAGATCTAGGGATCTCTTCAGCGCTGCAGGCAGGCAAGGGGGGGGTTCCTCGGGGAAACCTCCACTTGGGCAAGGGAGAGGGACTCCTGGGGGTCACTCCTCCAGTGAAAGTCCGGTCCTTCAGGTCCTGGGGGCTGCGGGTGCAGGGTCTCTCCCAGGTGTCGGGACTTTGGTTTCAAAGAGTCGCGGTCAGGGGAAGCCTCGGGATTCCCTCTGCAGGCGGCGCTGTGGGGGCTCAGGGGGGACAGGTTTTGGTACTCACAGTATCAGAGTAGTCCTGGGGTCCCTCCTGAGGTGTTGGATCGCCACCAGCCGAGTCGGGGTCGCCGGGTGCAGTGTTGCAAGTCTCACGCTTCTTGCGGGGAGCTTGCAGGGATCTTTAAAGTTGCTGGAAACAAAGTTGCAGCTTTTCTTGGAGCAGGTCCGCTGTCCTCGGGAGTTTCTTGTCTTTTCGAAGCAGGGGCAGTCCTCAGAGGATGTCGAGGTCGCTGGTCCCTTCGGAAGGCGTCGCTGGAGCAGGATCTTTGGAAGGCAGGAGACAGGCCGGTGAGTTTCTGGAGCCAAGGCAGTTGTCGTCTTCTGGTCTTCCGCTGCAGGGGTTTTCAGCTGGGCAGTCCTTCTTCTTGTTGCAGGAATCTAATTTTCTAGGGTTCAGGGTAGCCCTTAAATACTAAATTTAAGGGCGTGTTTAGGTCTGGGGGGTTAGTAGCCAATGGCTACTAGCCCTGAGGGTAGGTACACCCTCTTTGTGCCTCCTCCCAAGGGGAGGGGGTCACATTCCTATCCCTATTGGGGGAATCCTCCTTCTACAAGATGGAGGATTTCTAAAAGTTAGAGTCACCTCAGCTCAGGACACCTTAGGGGCTGTCCTGACTGGCCAGTGACTCCTCCTTGTTATTCTCATTATTTTCTCCGGCCTTGCCGCCAAAAAGTGGGGCCTGGCCGGAGGGGGCGGGCAACTCCACTAGCTGGAGTGTCCTGCTGGGTTGTCACAAAGGAGGTGAGCCTTTGAGGCTCACCGCCAGGTGTGACAATTCCTGCCTGGGAGAGGTGTTAGCATCTCCACCCAGTGCAGGCTTTGTTACTGGCCTCAGAGTGACAAAGGCACTCTCCCCATGGGGCCAGCAACATGTCTCGGTTTGTGGCAGGCTGCTAAAACTAGTCAGCCTACACAGATAGTCGGTTAAGTTTCAGGGGGCACCTCTAAGGTGCCCTCTGTGGTGTATTTTACAATAAAATGTACACTGGCATCAGTGTGCATTTATTGTGCTGAGAAGTTTGATACCAAACTTCCCAGTTTTCAGTGTAGCCATTATGGTGCTGTGGAGTTCGGGTTTGACAGACTCCCAGACCATATACTCTTATGGCTACCCTGCACTTACAATGTCTAAGGTTTTGTTTAGACACTGTAGGGGTACCATGCTCATGCACTGGTACCCTCACCTATGGTATAGTGCACCCTGCCTTAGGGCTGTAAGGCCTGCTAGAGGGGTGTCTTACCTATACTGCATAGGCAGTGAGAGGCTGGCATGGCACCCTGAGGGGAGTGCCATGTCGACTTACTCGTTTTGTCCTCACTAGCACACACAAGCTGGTAAGCAGTGTGTCTGTGCTGAGTGAGAGGTCTCCAGGGTGGCATAAGACATGCTGCAGCCCTTAGAGACCTTCCTTGGCATCAGGGCCCTTGGTACTAGAAGTACCAGTTACAAGGGACTTATCTGGATGCCAGGGTCTGCCAATTGTGGATACAAAAGTACAGGTTAGGGAAAGAACACTGGTGCTGGGGCCTGGTTAGCAGGCCTCAGCACACTTTCAATTGTAAACATAGCATCAGCAAAGGCAAAAAGTCAGGGGGCAACCATGCCAAGGAGGCATTTCCTTACACAACCCCCCCCCAAACGAAAGAGGATGAGACTAACCTTTCCCAAGAGAGTCTTCATTTTCTAAGTGGAAGAACCTGGAAAGGCCATCTGCATTGGCATGGGCAGTCCCAGGTCTGTGTTCCACTATAAAGTCCATTCCCTGTAGGGAGATGGACCACCTCAACAGTTTAGGATTTTCACCTTTCATTTGCATCAGCCATTTGAGAGGTCTGTGGTCAGTTTGAACTAGGAAGTGAGTCCCAAAGAGGTATGGTCTCAGCTTCTTCAGGGACCAGACCACAGCAAAGGCCTCCCTCTCAATGGCACTCCAACGCTGCTCCCTGGGGAGTAACCTCCTGCTAATGAAAGCAACAGGCTGGTCAAGGCCATCATCATTTGTTTGGGACAAAACTGCCCCTATCCCATGTTCAGAGGCATCAGTCTGCACAATGAACTGCTTAGAATAATCTGGAGCTTTGAGAACTGGTGCTGAGCACATTGCCTGTTTCAGGGTGTCAAAGGCCTGTTGGCAGTCCACAGTCCAGTTTACTTTCTTGGGCATTTTCTTGGAGGTGAGTTCAGTGAGGGCTGTCACAATGGATCCATATCCCTTCACAAACCTCCTGTAATACCCAGTCAAGCCAAGGAATGCCCTGACTTGAGTCTGGGTTTTTGGAGCTACCCAGTCCAGAATAGTCTGGATCTTGGGTTGGAGTGGCTGAACTTGGCCTCCACCTACAAGGTGTCCCAAGTAAACCACAGTTCCCTGCCCTATCTGGCATTTGGATGCCTTGATAGAGAGGCCTGCAGATTGCAGAGCCTTCAAAACCTTCCTCAGGTGGACCAGGTGATCCTGCCAGGTGGAGCTAAAGACAGCAATATCATCAAGATAAGCTGTGCTAAAGGACTCCAAGCCAGCAAGGACTTGATTCACCAACCTTTGGAAGGTGGCAGGGGCATTCTTTAAACCAAAGGGCATAACAGTAAACTGATAATGCCCATCAGGTGTGGAGAATGCTGTCTTTTCTTTTGCTCCAGGTGCCATTTTTATTTGCCAGTACCCTGCTGTCAAGTCAAAGGTACTTAGAAATTTGGCAGCACCTAATTTATCAATGAGCTCATCAGCTCTTGGAATTGGATGGGCATCTGTCTTGGTGACAGAATTGAGCCCTCTGTAGTCCACACAAAACCTCATCTCTTTCTTTCCATCTTTGGTGTGAGGTTTGGGGACTAAGACCACTGGGCTAGCCCAGGGGCTGTCAGAGCGCTCAATGACTCCCAATTCCAGCATCTTGTGGACTTCCACCTTGATGCTTTCTTTAACATGGTCAGATTGTCTAAAGATTTTGTTCTTGACAGGCATGCTGTCTCCTGTGTCCACATCATGGGTACACAGGTGTGTCTGACCAGGGGTTAAGGAGAAGAGTTCAGGAAACTGTTGTAGGACTCTCCTACAATCAGCTTGCTGTTGGCCAGAGAGGGTGTCTGAGTAGATCACTCCATCTACTGTACCATCTTTTGGGTCTGATGACAGAAGATCAGGGAGAGGTTCACTCTCTGCCTCCTGATCCTCATCTGTTACCATCAACAGATTGACATCAGCCCTGTCGTGGAAGAGCTTAAGGCGGTTTACATGGATCACCCTTTTGGGGCTCCTGCTTGTGCCCAGGTCCACCAAGTAGGTGACCTGACTCTTCCTCTCTAGTACTGGGTAAGGGCCACTCCATTTGTCCTGGAGTGCCCTGGGAGCCACAGGCTCCAGAACCCAGACCTTCTGCCCTGGTTGGAACTCAACCAGTGCAGCCTTTTGGTCATACCAAAACTTCTGGAGCTGTTGGCTGGCCTCAAGGTTTTTGGTTGCCTTTTCCATGTACTCTGCCATTCTAGAGCGAAGGCCAAGTACATAGTCCACTATGTCCTGTTTAGGCTCATGGAGAGGTCTCTCCCAGCCTTCTTTAACAAGGGCAAGTGGTCCCCTTACAGGATGACCAAACAGAAGTTCAAAGGGTGAGAACCCTACTCCCTTCTGTGGTACCTCCCTGTAAGCGAAAAGCAGACATGGCAGGAGGACATCCCATCTCCTTTTGAGTTTTTCTGGGAGCCCCATGATCATGCCCTTTAATGTCTTGTTGAATCTCTCAACCAAGCCATTAGTTTGTGGATGGTATGGTGTAGTGAATTTATAAGTCACTCCACACTCATTCCACATGTGCTTTAGGTATGCTGACATGAAGTTGGTACCTCGGTCAGACACCACCTCCTTAGGGAAACCCACTCTGGTAAAGATACCAATGAGGGCCTTGGCTACTGCAGGGGCAGTAGTTGACCTAAGGGGAATAGCTTCAGGATACCTGGTAGCATGATCCACTACTACCAGGATGTAGGAAGTTGGCTCTGTATGTGCTATTTCAAAGTAAGGAATAGCATGCACAGAGTCCAAGGGTTCCCCTTAGAGGTAAAATAGTGGTAAAAATAGATAATACTAATGCTCTATTTTGTGGTAGTGTGGTCGAGCAGTAGGCTTATCCAAGGAGTAGTGTTAAGCATTTGTTGTACATACACAAGACAATAAATGAGGTACACACACTCAGAGACAAATCCAGCCAATAGGTTTTTATATAGAAAAATATCTTTTCTTAGTTTATTTTAAGAACCACAGGTTCAAATTCTACATGTAATATCTCATTCGAAAGGTATTGCAGGTAAGTACTTTAGGAACTTCAAATCATCAAAATTGCATGTATACTTTTCAAGTTATTGACAAATAGCTGTTTTAAAAGTGGACACTTAGTGCAATTTTCACAGTTCCTAGGGGAGGTAAGTATTTGTTAGATTAACCAGGTAAGTAAGACACTTACAGGGCTCAGTTCTTGGTCCAAGGTAGCCCACCGTTGGGGGTTCAGAGCAACCCCAAAGTCACCACACCAGCAGCTCAGGGCCGGTCAGGTGCAGAGTCCAAAGTGGTGCCCAAAACACATAGGCTAGAATGGAGAGAAGGGGGTGCCCCGGTTCCGGTCTGCTTGCAGGTAAGTACCCGCGTCTTCGGAGGGCAGACCAGGGGGGTTTTGTAGGGCACCGGGGGGGACACAAGTCCACACAGAATTTTCACCCTCAGCGGCGCGGGGGCGGCCGGGTGCAGTGTAGAAACAAGCGTCGGGTTCGCAATGTTAGTCTATGAGAGATCTCGGGATCTCTTCAGCGCTGCAGGCAGGCAAGGGGGGGATTCCTCGGGGAAACCTCCACTTGGGCAAGGGAGAGGGACTCCTGGGGGTCACTTCTCCGGTGAAAGTCCGGTCCTTCCGGTCCTGGGGGCTGCGGGTGCAGGGTCTCTCCCAGGTGTCGGGACTTTAGGTTCAAAAGAGTCGCGGTCAGGGGAAGCCTCGGGATTCCCTCTGCAGGCGGCGCTGTGGGGGCTCAGGGGGGACAGGTTTTGGTACTCACAGTATCAGAGTAGTCCTGGGGTCCCTCCTGAGGTGTTGGATCGCCACCAGTCGAGTCGGGGTCGCCGGGTGCAGTGTTGCAAGTCTCACGCTTCTTGCGGGGAGCTTGCAGGGATCTTTAAAGTTGCTGGAAACAAAGTTGCAGCTTTTCTTGGAGCAGATCCGCTGTCCTCGGGAGTTTCTTGTCTTTTCGAAGCAGGGGCAGTCCTCAGAGGATGTCGAGGTCGCTGGTCCCTTCGGAAGGCGTCGCTGGAGCAGGATCTTTGGAAGGCAGGAGACAGGCCGGTGAGTTTCTGGAGCCAAGGCAGTTGTCGTCTTCTGGTCTTCCGCTGCAGGGGTTTTCAGCTGGGCAGTCCTTCTTCTTGTTGCAGGAATCTAATTTTCTAGGGTTCAGGGTAGCCCTTAAATACTAAATTTAAGGGCGTGTTTAGGTCTGGGGGGTTAGTAGCCAATGGCTACTAGCCCTGAGGGTGGGTACACCCTCTTTGTGCCCCCTCCCAAGGGGAGGGGGTCACAATCCTAACCCTATTGGGGGAATCCTCCATCTGCAAGATGGAGGATTTCTAAAAGTCAGAGTCACCTCAGCTCAGGACACCTTAGGGGCTGTCCTGACTGGCCAGTGACTCCTCCTTGTTGCTTTCTTTGTTCCCTCCAGCCTTGCCGCCAAAAGTGGGGGCCGGGGCCGGAGGGGGCGGGCAACTCCACTAAGCTGGAGTGCCCTGCTGGGCTGTGACAAAGGGGTGAGCCTTTGAGGCTCACCGCCAGGTGTTACAGCTCCTGCCTGGGGGAGGTGTTAGCATCTCCACCCAGTGCAGGCTTTGTTACTGGCCTCAGAGTGACAAAGGCACTCTCCCCATGGGGCCAGCAACATGTCTCTAGTGTGGCAGGCTGCTGGAACCAGTCAGCCTACACAGATAGTCGGATAGGTTTCAGGGGGCACCTCTAAGGTGCCCTCTGGGGTGTATTTTACAATAAAATGTACACTGGCATCAGTGTGCATTTATTGTGCTGAGAAGTTTGATACCAAACTTCCCAGTTTTCAGTGTAGCCATTATGGTGCTGTGGAGTTCGTGTTTGACAGACTCCCAGACCATATACTCTTATGGCTACCCTGCACTTACAATGTCTAAGGTTTTGTTTAGACACTGTAGGGGTACCATGCTCATGCACTGGTACCCTCACCTATGGTATAGTGCACCCTGCCTTAGGGCTGTAAGGCCTGATAGAGGGGTGTCTTACCTATACTGCATAGGCAGTGAGAGGCTGGCATGGCACCCTGAGGGGAGTGCCATGTCGACTTACTCGTTTTGTCCTCACTAGCACACACAAGCTGGCAAGCAGTGTGTCTGTGCTGAGTGAGAGGTCTCCAGGGTGGCATAAGACATGCTGCAGCCCTTAGAGACCTTCCTTGGTATCAGGGCCCTTGGTACTAGAAGTACCAGTTACAAGGGACTTATCTGGATGCCAGGGTCTGCCAATTGTGGATACAAAAGTACAGGTTAGGGAAAGAACACTGGTGCTGGGGCCTGGTTAGCAGGCCTCAGCACACTTTCAATTGTAAACATAGCATCAGCAAAGGCAAAAAGTCAGGGGGCAACCATGCCAAGGAGGCATTTCCTTACACAACCCCCCCCCAAACGAAAGAGGATGAGACTAACCTTTCCCAAGAGAGTCTTCATTTTCTAAGTGGAAGAACCTGGAAAGGCCATCTGCATTGGCATGGGCAGTCCCAGGTCTGTGTTCCACTATAAAGTCCATTCCCTGTAGGGAGATGGACCACCTCAACAGTTTAGGATTTTCACCTTTCATTTGCATCAGCCATTTGAGAGGTCTGTGGTCAGTTTGAACTAGGAAGTGAGTCCCAAAGAGGTATGGTCTCAGCTTCTTCAGGGACCAAACCACAGCAAAGGCCTCCCTCTCAATGGCACTCCAACGCTGCTCCCTGGGGAGTAACCTCCTGCTAATGAAAGCAACAGGCTGGTCAAGGCCATCATCATTTGTTTGGGACAAAACTGCCCCTATCCCATGTTCAGAGGCATCAGTCTGCACAATGAACTGCTTAGAATAATCTGGAGCTTTGAGAACTGGTGCTGAGCACATGGCTTGTTTCAGGGTGTCAAAGGCCTGTTGGCAGTCCACAGTCCAGTTCACTTTCTTGGGCATTTTCTTGGAGGTGAGTTCAGTGAGGGCTGTCACAATGGATCCATATCCCTTCACAAACCTCCTGTAGTACCCAGTCAAGCCAAGGAATGCCCTGACTTGAGTCTGGGTTTTTGGAGCTACCCAGTCCAGAATAGTCTGGATCTTGGGTTGGAGTGGCTGAACTTGGCCTCCACCTACAAGGTGTCCCAAGTAAACCACAGTTCCCTGCCCTATCTGGCATTTGGATGCCTTGATAGAGAGGCCTGCAGATTGCAGAGCCTTCAAAACCTTCCTCAGGTGGACCAGGTGATCCTGCCAGGTGGAGCTAAAGACAGCAATATCATCAAGATAAGCTGTGCTAAAGGACTCCAAGCCAGCAAGGACTTGATTCACCAACCTTTGGAAGGTGGCAGGGGCATTCTTTAAACCAAAGGGCATAACAGTAAACTGATAATGCCCATCAGGTGTGGAGAATGCTGTCTTTTCTTTTGCTCCAGGTGCCATTTTTATTTGCCAGTACCCTGCTGTCAAGTCAAAGGTACTTAGAAATTTGGCAGCACCTAATTTATCAATGAGCTCATCAGCTCTTGGAATTGGATGGGCATCTGTCTTGGTGACAGAATTGAGCCCTCTGTAGTCCACACAAAACCTCATCTCTTTCTTTCCATCTTTGGTGTGGGGTTTGGGGACTAAGACCACTGGGCTAGCCCAGGGGCTGTCAGAGCGCTCAATCACTCCCAATTCCAGCATCTTGTGGACTTCCACCTTGATGCTTTCCTTAACATGGTCAGACTGTCTAAAGATTTTGTTCTTGACAGGCATGCTGTCTCCTGTGTCCACATCATGGGTACACAGGTGTGTCTGACCAGGGGTTAAGGAGAAGAGTTCAGGAAACTGTTGTAGGACTCTCCTACAATCAGCTTGCTGTTGGCCAGAGAGGGTGTCTGAGTAGATCACTCCATCTACTGTACCATCTTTTGGGTCTGATGACAGAAGATCAGGGAGAGGTTCACTCTCTGCCTCCTGATCCTCATCTGTTACCATCAACAGATTGACATCAGCCCTGTCGTGGAAGAGCTTAAGGCGGTTTACATGGATCACCCTTTTGGGGCTCCTGCTTGTGCCCAGGTCCACCAAGTAGGTGACCTGACTCTTCCTCTCTAGTACTGGGTAAGGGCCACTCCATTTGTCCTGGAGTGCCCTGGGAGCCACAGGCTCCAGAACCCAGACTTTCTGCCCTGGTTGGAACTCAACCAGTGCAGCCTTTTGGTCATACCAAAACTTCTGGAGCTGTTGGCTGGCCTCAAGGTTTTTGGTTGCCTTTTCCATGTACTCTGCCATTCTAGAGCGAAGGCCAAGTACATAGTCCACTATGTCCTGTTTAGGCTCATGGAGAGGTCTCTCCCAGCCTTCTTTAACAAGGGCAAGTGGTCCCCTTACAGGATGACCAAACAGAAGTTCAAAGGGTGAGAACCCTACTCCCTTCTGTGGTACCTCCCTGTAAGCGAAAAGCAGACATGGCAGGAGGACATCCCATCTCCTTTTGAGTTTTTCTGGGAGCCCCATGATCATGCCTTTTAATGTCTTGTTGAATCTCTCAACTAAGCCATTAGTTTGTGGATGGTAAGGTGTAGTGAATTTATAAGTCACTCCACACTCATTCCACATGTGCTTTAGGTATGCTGACATGAAGTTGGTACCTCTGTCAGACACCACCTCCTTAGGGAAACCCACTCTGGTAAAGATACCAATGAGGGCCTTGGCTACTGCAGGGGCAGTAGTCGACCTAAGGGGAATAGCTTCAGGATACCTGGTAGCATGATCCACTACTACCAGGATATACATATTTCCTGAGGCTGTGGGAGGTTCCAGTGGACCAACTATGTCCACACCCACTCTTTCAAAGGGCACCCCCACCACTGGAAGTGGAATGAGGGGGGCCTTTGGGTGCCCACCTGTCTTACCACTGGCTTGACAGGTGGGGCAGGAGAGGCAAAACTCCTTAACCATGTTGGACATATTGGGCCAGTAGAAGTGGTTGACTAACCTCTCCCACGTCTTGGTTTGTCCCAAATGTCCAGCAAGGGGAATGTCATGGGCCAATGTTAGGATGAACTCTCTGAACAGCTGAGGCACTACCACTCTCCTAGTGGTACCAGGTTTGGGGTCTCTGGCCTCAGTGTACAGGAGCCCATCTTCCCAATAGACCCTATGTGTTCCATTTTTCTTGCCTTTGGACTCTTCAGCAGCTTGCTGCCTAAGGCCTTCAAGAGAGGGACAGGTTTCTTGTCCCTTACACAGCTCTTCCCTTGAGGGTCCCCCTGGGCCTAAGAGCTCAACCTGATAAGGTTCAAGTTCCAAAGGCTCAGTTCCCTCAGAGGGCAGAACTTCTTCCTGAGAAGAGAGGTTCCCTTTCTTTTGCTGTGTTGCAGTTGGTTTCCCAACTGACTTTCCTGTTCTCTTGGTAGGCTGGGCCATTTTTCCAGACTCCAGCTCTACTTTTTCACCCTGTGCCTTGCACTGTGCTCTCGTTTTCACACACACCAGTTCAGGGATACCCAGCATTGCTGCATGGGTTTTTAGCTCTACCTCAGCCCATGCTGAGGACTCCAGGTCATTTCCAAGCAGACAGTCCACTGGGATATTTGAGGAGACCACCACCTGTTTCAGGCCATTGACCCCTCCCCATTCTAAAGTAACCATTGCCATGGGATGTACTTTTCTCTGATTGTCAGCGTTGGTGACTGTGTAAGTTTTTCCAGTCAGGTATTGGCCAGGGGAAACCAGTTTCTCTGTCACCATGGTGACACTGGCACCTGTATCCCTCAGGCCCTCTATTCTAGTCCCATTAATTAAGAGTTGCTGTCTGTATTTTTGCATGTTAGGCGGCCAGACAGCTAGTGTGGCTAAATCCACCCCACCCTCAGAAACTAGAGTAGCTTCAGTGTGGACCCTGATTTGCTCTGGGCACACTGTTGATCCCACTTGGAGACTAGCCATACCAGTGTTACCTGGATGGGAGTTTGGAGTGGAACCTTTCTTGGGACAGGCCTTGTCTCCAGTTTGGTGTCCATGCTGTTTACAGCTATGACACCAGGCCTTTTTGGGATCAAAGTTTTTACCCTTGTACCCATTGTTTTGTGAAGAGGCTCTGGGCCCACCCTCCTGTGCAGGTTTTTGGGGGCCTGTAGAAGACTCTTTACTATTTTTAGTTTTGGTTGTCTCATCACCCTTCTGCTGGGGAGTCTTTGTGACCCCTTTCTTTTGGTCACCCCCTGTTGAAGTCTTGGACACCCTTGTCTTGACCCAATGGTCCGCCTTCTTTCCCAATTCTTGGGGAGAAATTGGTCCTAGGTCTACCAGATGCTGATGCAGTTTATCATTGAAACAATTACTTAACAGGTGTTCTTTCACAAATAAATTGTACAGCCCATCATAATTACTTACACCACTGCCTTGAATCCAACCATCTAGTGTTTTCACTGAGTAGTCAACAAAGTCAACCCAGGTCTGGCTTGAGGATTTTTGAGCCCCCCTGAACCTAATCCTGTACTCCTCAGTGGAGAATCCAAAGCCCTCAATCAGGGTACCCTTCATGAGGTCATAAGATTCTGCATCTTGTCCAGAGAGTGTGAGGAGTCTATCCCTACACTTTCCTGTGAACATTTCCCAAAGGAGAGCACCCCAGTGAGATCTGTTCACTTTTCTGGTTACACAAGCCCTCTCAAAAGCTGTGAACCATTTGGTGATGTCATCACCATCTTCATATTTAGTTACAATCCCTTTAGGGATTTTCAACATGTCAGGAGAATCTCTGACCCTATTTATGTTGCTGCCACCATTGATGGGTCCTAGGCCCATCTCTTGTCTTTCCCTCTCTATGGCTAGGATCTGTCTTTCCAAAGCCAATCTTTTGGCCATCCTGGCTAACTGGATGTCCTCTTCACTGGAGTTATCCTCAGTGATTTCAGAGTTGTTGGTCCCTCCTGTGAGGGAACCAGCATCTCTGACTATTATTTGTGGAGTCAGGGCTTGAGAAGCCCTGCTCTCCCTAAGTAGGACTGGAGGGGGGGAATTTCCCTCCAAGTCACTATCTTCATCCTCTGAGTTGCCATCCTCAGAGGGGTTGGCCTTTTCAAACTCTGCCAAAAGCTCCTGGAGCTGTACTTTGGTAGGTTTGGGGCCCATTGCTATTTTCTTTAGTTTACAGAGTGACCTTAGCTCTCTCATCTGTAGATGGAGGTAAGGTGTGGTGTCGAGTTCCACCACATTCACATCTGTGCTAGACATTATGCTTCTAAAAGTCGGAATACTTTTTAAGAATCTACAACTGGTTCTAGAATCTAATTCAAACTTTTTACAAACTTTTAAACTCTAAAAGAAATGCTAAACAGGATCTAACACAAGGCCCTAGCAGGTCCTTTAAGAATTTAGAAAACTTTTCAAATTGCAAAAATCAATTTCTAATGACAATTTTGGAATTTGTCGTGTGATCAGGTATTGGCTGAGTAGTCCAGCAAATGCAAAGTCTTGTACCCCACCGCTGATCCACCAATGTAGGAAGTTGGCTCTGTATGTGCTATTTCAAAGTAAGGAATAGCATGCACAGAGTCCAAGGGTTCCCCTTAGAGGTAAAATAGTGGTAAAAATAGATAATACTAATGCTCTATTTTGTGGTAGTGTGGTCGAGCAGTAGGCTTATCCAAGGAGTAGTGTTAAGCATTTGTTGTACATACACAAGACAATAAATGAGGTACACACACTCAGAGACAAATCCAGCCAATAGGTTTTTATATAGAAAAATATCTTTTCTTAGTTTATTTTAAGAACCACAGGTTCAAATTCTACATGTAATATCTCATTCGAAAGGTATTGCAGGTAAGTACTTTAGGAACTTCAAATCATCAAAATTGCATGTATACTTTTCAAGTTATTGACAAATAGCTGTTTTAAAAGTGGACACTTAGTGCAATTTTCACAGTTCCTAGGGGAGGTAAGTATTTGTTAGATTAACCAGGTAAGTAAGACACTTACAGGGCTCAGTTCTTGGTCCAAGGTAGCCCACCGTTGGGGGTTCAGAGCAACCCCAAAGTCACCACACCAGCAGCTCAGGGCCGGTCAGGTGCAGAGTCCAAAGTGGTGCCCAAAACACATAGGCTAGAATGGAGAGAAGGGGGTGCCCCGGTTCCGGTCTGCTTGCAGGTAAGTACCCGCGTCTTCGGAGGGCAGACCAGGGGGGTTTTGTAGGGCACCGGGGGGGACACAAGTCCACACAGAATTTTCACCCTCAGCGGCGCGGGGGCGGCCGGGTGCAGTGTAGAAACAAGCGTCGGGTTCGCAATGTTAGTCTATGAGAGATCTCGGGATCTCTTCAGCGCTGCAGGCAGGCAAGGGGGGGATTCCTCGGGGAAACCTCCACTTGGGCAAGGGAGAGGGACTCCTGGGGGTCACTTCTCCGGTGAAAGTCCGGTCCTTCCGGTCCTGGGGGCTGCGGGTGCAGGGTCTCTCCCAGGTGTCGGGACTTTAGGTTCAAAAGAGTCGCGGTCAGGGGAAGCCTCGGGATTCCCTCTGCAGGCGGCGCTGTGGGGGCTCAGGGGGGACAGGTTTTGGTACTCACAGTATCAGAGTAGTCCTGGGGTCCCTCCTGAGGTGTTGGATCGCCACCAGTCGAGTCGGGGTCGCCGGGTGCAGTGTTGCAAGTCTCACGCTTCTTGCGGGGAGCTTGCAGGGATCTTTAAAGTTGCTGGAAACAAAGTTGCAGCTTTTCTTGGAGCAGATCCGCTGTCCTCGGGAGTTTCTTGTCTTTTCGAAGCAGGGGCAGTCCTCAGAGGATGTCGAGGTCGCTGGTCCCTTCGGAAGGCGTCGCTGGAGCAGGATCTTTGGAAGGCAGGAGACAGGCCGGTGAGTTTCTGGAGCCAAGGCAGTTGTCGTCTTCTGGTCTTCCGCTGCAGGGGTTTTCAGCTGGGCAGTCCTTCTTCTTGTTGCAGGAATCTAATTTTCTAGGGTTCAGGGTAGCCCTTAAATACTAAATTTAAGGGCGTGTTTAGGTCTGGGGGGTTAGTAGCCAATGGCTACTAGCCCTGAGGGTGGGTACACCCTCTTTGTGCCCCCTCCCAAGGGGAGGGGGTCACAATCCTAACCCTATTGGGGGAATCCTCCATCTGCAAGATGGAGGATTTCTAAAAGTCAGAGTCACCTCAGCTCAGGACACCTTAGGGGCTGTCCTGACTGGCCAGTGACTCCTCCTTGTTGCTTTCTTTGTTCCCTCCAGCCTTGCCGCCAAAAGTGGGGGCCGGGGCCGGAGGGGGCGGGCAACTCCACTAAGCTGGAGTGCCCTGCTGGGCTGTGACAAAGGGGTGAGCCTTTGAGGCTCACCGCCAGGTGTTACAGCTCCTGCCTGGGGGAGGTGTTAGCATCTCCACCCAGTGCAGGCTTTGTTACTGGCCTCAGAGTGACAAAGGCACTCTCCCCATGGGGCCAGCAACATGTCTCTAGTGTGGCAGGCTGCTGGAACCAGTCAGCCTACACAGATAGTCGGATAGGTTTCAGGGGGCACCTCTAAGGTGCCCTCTGGGGTGTATTTTACAATAAAATGTACACTGGCATCAGTGTGCATTTATTGTGCTGAGAAGTTTGATACCAAACTTCCCAGTTTTCAGTGTAGCCATTATGGTGCTGTGGAGTTCGTGTTTGACAGACTCCCAGACCATATACTCTTATGGCTACCCTGCACTTACAATGTCTAAGGTTTTGTTTAGACACTGTAGGGGTACCATGCTCATGCACTGGTA
Organism: Pleurodeles waltl; assembly: GCF_031143425.1. Lineage (NCBI taxonomy): Eukaryota > Metazoa > Chordata > Amphibia > Caudata > Salamandridae > Pleurodeles > Pleurodeles waltl. Next base: position 293,866,434 of record NC_090439.1, on the reverse strand, counting down.
CCCTCACCTATGGTATAGTGCACCCTGCCTTAGGGCTGTAAGGCCTGCTAGAGGGGTGTCTTACCTATACTGCATAGGCAGTGAGAGGCTGGCATGGCACCCTGAGGGGAGTGCCATGTCGACTTACTCGTTTTGTCCTCACTAGCACACACAAGCTGGCAAGCAGTGTGTCTGTGCTGAGTGAGAGGTCTCCAGGGTGGCATAAGACATGCTGCAGCCCTTAGAGACCTTCCTTGGTATCAGGGCCCTTGGTACTAGAAGTACCAGTTACAAGGGACTTATCTGGATGCCAGGGTCTGCCAATTGTGGATACAAAAGTACAGGTTAGGGAAAGAACACTGGTGCTGGGGCCTGGTTAGCAGGCCTCAGCACACTTTCAATTGTAAACATAGCATCAGCAAAGGCAAAAAGTCAGGGGGCAACCATGCCAAGGAGGCATTTCCTTACACAGGATATACATATTTCCTGAGGCTGTGGGAGGTTCCAGTGGACCAACTATGTCCACACCCACTCTTTCAAAGGGCACCCCCACCACTGGAAGTGGAATGAGGGGGGCCTTTGGATGCCCACCTGTCTTACCACTGGCTTGACAGGTGGGGCAGGAGAGGCAAAACTCCTTAACCATGCTGGACATATTGGGCCAGTAGAAGTGGTTGACTAACCTCTCCCACGTCTTGGTTTGTCCCAAATGTCCAGCAAGGGGAATGTCATGGGCCAATGTTAGGATGAACTCTCTGAACAGCTGAGGCACTACCACTCTCCTAGTGGCACCAGGTTTGGGGTCTCTGGCCTCAGTGTACAGGAGCCCATCTTCCCAATAGACCCTATGTGTTCCATTTTTCTTGCCTTTGGACTCTTCAGCAGCTTGCTGCCTAAGGCCTTCAAGAGAGGGACAGGTTTCTTGTCCCTTACACAGCTCTTCCCTTGAGGGTCCCCCTGGGCCTAAGAGCTCAACCTGATAAGGTTCAAGCTCCAAAGGCTCAGTTCCCTCAGAGGGCAGAACTTCTTCCTGAGAAGAGAGGTTCCCTTTCTTTTGCTGTGTTGCAGTTGGTTTCCCAACTGACTTTCCTGTTCTCTTGGTAGGCTGGGCCATCTTTCCAGACTCCAGCTCTACTTTTTCACCCTGTGCCTTGCACTGTGCTCTTGTTTTCACACACACCAGTTCAGGGATACCCAGCATTGCTGCATGGGTTTTTAGCTCTACCTCAGCCCATGCTGAGGACTCCAGGTCATTTCCAAGCAGACAGTCCACTGGGATATTTGAGGAGACCACCACCTGTTTCAGGCCATTGACCCCTCCCCATTCTAAAGTAACCATTGCCATGGGATGTACTTTTCTCTGATTGTCAGCGTTGGTGACTGTGTAAGTTTTTCCAGTCAGGTATTGGCCAGGGGAAACCAGTTTCTCTGTCACCATGGTGACACTGGCACCTGTATCCCTCAGGCCCTCTATTCTAGTCCCATTAATTAAGAGTTGCTGTCTGTATTTTTGCATGTTAGGCGGCCAGACAGCTAGTGTGGCTAAATCCACCCCACCCTCAGAAACTAGAGTAGCTTCAGTGTGAACCCTGATTTGCTCTGGGCACACTGTTGATCCCACTTGGAGACTAGCCAAACCAGTGTTACCTGGATGGGAGTTTGGAGTGGAACCTTTCTTGGGACAGGCCTTGTCTCCAGTTTGGTGTCCATGCTGTTTACAGCTATGACACCAGGCCTTTTTGGGATCAAAGTTTTTACCCTTGTACCCATTGTTTTGTGAAGAGGCTCTGGGCCCACCCTCCTGTGCAGGTTTTTGGGGGCCTGTAGAAGACTCTTTACTATTTTTAGTTTTGGTTGTCTCATCACCCTTCTGCTGGGGAGTCTTTGTGACCCCTTTCTTTTGGTCACCCCCTGTTGAAGTCTTGGACACCCTTGTCTTGACCCAATGGTCCGCCTTCTTTCCCAATTCTTGGGGAGAAATTGGTCCTAGGTCTACCAGATGCTGATGCAGTTTATCATTGAAACAATTACTTAACAGGTGTTCTTTCACAAATAAATTGTACAGCCCATCATAATTACTTACACCACTGCCTTGAATCCAACCATCTAGTGTTTTCACTGAGTAGTCAACAAAGTCAACCCAGGTCTGGCTCGAGGATTTTTGAGCCCCCCTGAACCTAATCCTGTACTCCTCAGTGGAGAATCCAAAGCCCTCAATCAGGGTACCCTTCATGAGGTCATAAGATTCTGCATCTTGTCCAGAGAGTGTGAGGAGTCTATCCCTACACTTTCCTGTGAACATTTCCCAAAGGAGAGCACCCCAGTGAGATCTGTTCACTTTTCTGGTTACACAAGCCCTCTCAAAAGCTGTGAACCATTTGGTGATGTCATCACCATCTTCATATTTAGTTACAATCCCTTTGGGGATTTTCAACATGTCAGGAGAATCTCTGACCCTATTTATGTTGCTGCCACCATTGATGGGTCCTAGGCCCATCTCTTGTCTTTCCCTCTCTATGGCTAGGATCTGTCTTTCCAAAGCCAACCTTTTGGCCATCCTGGCTAACTGGATGTCCTCTTCACTGGAGTTATCCTCCGTGATTTCAGAGTTGTGGGTCCCTCCTGTGAGGGAACCAGCATCCCTGACTATTATTTGTGGAGTCAGGGCTTGAGAAGCCCTGCTCTCCCTAAGTAGGACTGGAGGGGGGGAATTTCCCTCCAAGTCACTATCTTCATCCTCTGAGTTGCCATCCTCAGAGGGGTTGGCCTTTTCAAACTCTGCCAAAAGCTCCTGGAGCTGTACTTTGGTAGGTTTGGGGCCCATTGCTATTTTCTTTAGTTTACAGAGTGACCTTAGCTCTCTCATCTGTAGATGGAGGTAAGGTGTGGTGTCGAGTTCCACCACATTCACATCTGTGCTAGACATTATGCTTCTAAAAGTTGGAATACTTTTTAAGAAACTAAAACTGGTTCTAGAATCTAATTCAAACTTTTAACAAACTTTTAAACTCTAAAAGAAATGCTAAACAGGATCTAACACAAGGCCCTAGCAGGTCTTTTAAGAATTTAGAAAACTTTTCAAATTGCAAAAATCAATTTCTAATGACAATTTTGGAATTTGTCGTGTGATCAGGTATTGGCTGAGTAGTCCAGCAAATGCAAAGTCTTGTACCCCACCGCTGATCCACCAATGTAGGAAGTTGGCTCTGTATGTGCTATTTCAAAGTAAGGAATAGCATGCACAGAGTCCAAGGGTTCCCCTTAGAGGTAAAATAGTGGTAAAAATAGATAATACTAATGCTCTATTTTGTGGTAGTGTGGTCGAGCAGTAGGCTTATCCAAGGAGTAGTGTTAAGCATTTGTTGTACATACACATAGACAATAAATGAGGTACACACACTCAGAGACAAATCCAGCCAATAGGTTTTTATATAGAAAAATATCTTTTCTTAGTTTATTTTAAGAACCACAGGTTCAAGTTCTACATGTAATAGCTCATTCGAAAGGTATTGCAGGTAAGTACTTTAGGAACTTCAAATCATCAAAATTGCATGTATACTTTTCAAGTTATTGACAAATAGCTGTTTTAAAAGTGGACACTTAGTGCAATTTTCACAGTTCCTAGGGGAGGTAAGTATTTGTTAGTTTTACCAGGTAAGTAAGACACTTACAGGGTTCAGTTCTTGGTCCAAGATAGCCCACCGTTGGGGTTTCAGAGCAACCCCAAAGTCACCACACCAGCAGCTCAGGGCCGGTCAGGTGCAGAGTTCAAAGTGGTGCCCAAAACACATAGGCTAGAATGGAGAGAAGGGGGTGCCCCGGTTCCGGTCTGCTTGCAGGTAAGTACCCGCGTCTTCGGAGGGCAGACCAGGGGGGTTTTGTAGGGCACCGGGGGGGACACAAGTCCACACAGAAATTTCACCCTCAGCAGCGCGGGGGCGGCCGGGTGCAGTGTAGAAACAAGCGTCGGGTTTGTAATGGAAGTCAATGGGAGATCTAGGGATCTCTTCAGCGCTGCAGGCAGGCAAGGGGGGGGTTCCTCGGGGAAACCTCCACTTGGGCAAGGGAGAGGGACTCCTGGGGGTCACTCCTCCAGTGAAAGTCCGGTCCTTCAGGTCCTGGGGGCTGCGGGTGCAGGGTCTCTCCCAGGTGTCGGGACTTTGGTTTCAAAGAGTCGCGGTCAGGGGAAGCCTCGGGATTCCCTCTGCAGGCGGCGCTGTGGGGGCTCAGGGGGGACAGGTTTTGGTACTCACAGTATCAGAGTAGTCCTGGGGTCCCTCCTGAGGTGTTGGATCGCCACCAGCCGAGTCGGGGTCGCCGGGTGCAGTGTTGCAAGTCTCACGCTTCTTGCGGGGAGCTTGCAGGGATCTTTAAAGTTGCTGGAAACAAAGTTGCAGCTTTTCTTGGAGCAGGTCCGCTGTCCTCGGGAGTTTCTTGTCTTTTCGAAGCAGGGGCAGTCCTCAGAGGATGTCGAGGTCGCTGGTCCCTTCGGAAGGCGTCGCTGGAGCAGGATCTTTGGAAGGCAGGAGACAGGCCGGTGAGTTTCTGGAGCCAAGGCAGTTGTCGTCTTCTGGTCTTCCGCTGCAGGGGTTTTCAGCTGGGCAGTCCTTCTTCTTGTTGCAGGAATCTAATTTTCTAGGGTTCAGGGTAGCCCTTAAATACTAAATTTAAGGGCGTGTTTAGGTCTGGGGGGTTAGTAGCCAATGGCTACTAGCCCTGAGGGTAGGTACACCCTCTTTGTGCCTCCTCCCAAGGGGAGGGGGTCACATTCCTATCCCTATTGGGGGAATCCTCCTTCTACAAGATGGAGGATTTCTAAAAGTTAGAGTCACCTCAGCTCAGGACACCTTAGGGGCTGTCCTGACTGGCCAGTGACTCCTCCTTGTTATTCTCATTATTTTCTCCGGCCTTGCCGCCAAAAAGTGGGGCCTGGCCGGAGGGGGCGGGCAACTCCACTAGCTGGAGTGTCCTGCTGGGTTGTCACAAAGGAGGTGAGCCTTTGAGGCTCACCGCCAGGTGTGACAATTCCTGCCTGGGAGAGGTGTTAGCATCTCCACCCAGTGCAGGCTTTGTTACTGGCCTCAGAGTGACAAAGGCACTCTCCCCATGGGGCCAGCAACATGTCTCGGTTTGTGGCAGGCTGCTAAAACTAGTCAGCCTACACAGATAGTCGGTTAAGTTTCAGGGGGCACCTCTAAGGTGCCCTCTGTGGTGTATTTTACAATAAAATGTACACTGGCATCAGTGTGCATTTATTGTGCTGAGAAGTTTGATACCAAACTTCCCAGTTTTCAGTGTAGCCATTATGGTGCTGTGGAGTTCGGGTTTGACAGACTCCCAGACCATATACTCTTATGGCTACCCTGCACTTACAATGTCTAAGGTTTTGTTTAGACACTGTAGGGGTACCATGCTCATGCACTGGTACCCTCACCTATGGTATAGTGCACCCTGCCTTAGGGCTGTAAGGCCTGCTAGAGGGGTGTCTTACCTATACTGCATAGGCAGTGAGAGGCTGGCATGGCACCCTGAGGGGAGTGCCATGTCGACTTACTCGTTTTGTCCTCACTAGCACACACAAGCTGGTAAGCAGTGTGTCTGTGCTGAGTGAGAGGTCTCCAGGGTGGCATAAGACATGCTGCAGCCCTTAGAGACCTTCCTTGCCATCAGGGCCCTTGGTACTAGAAGTACCAGTTACAAGGGACTTATCTGGATGCCAGGGTCTGCCAATTGTGGATACAAAAGTACAGGTTAGGGAAAGAACACTGGTGCTGGGGCCTGGTTAGCAGGCCTCAGCACACTTTCAATTGTAAACATAGCATCAGCAAAGGCAAAAAGTCAGGGGGCAACCATGCCAAGGAGGCATTTCCTTACACAGACCATATACTCTTATGGCTACCCTGCACTTACAATGTCTAAGGTTTTGCTTAGACACTGTAGGGGCACAGTGCTCATGCACTGGTACCCTCACCTATGGTATAGTGCACCCTGCCTTAGGGCTGTAAGGCCTGCTAGAGGGGTGTCTTACCTATACTGCATAGGCAGTGAGAGGCTGGCATGGCACCCTGAGGGGAGTGCCATGTCGACTTACTCATTTTGTTCTCACTAGCACACACAGGCTTGTAAGCAGTGTGTCTGTGCTGAGTGAGGGGTCTCTAGGGTGGCATAATACATGCTGCAGCCCTTAGAGACCTTCCCTGGCATCAGGGCCCTTGGTACCAGAGGTACCAGTTACAAGGGACTTATCTGGATGCCAGGGTGTGCCAATTGTGGAAACAATGGTACATTTTAGGTGAAAGAACACTGGTGCTGGGGCCTGGTTAGCAGGGTCCCAGCACACTTCTCAGTCAAGTCAGCATCAGTATCAGGCAAAAAGTGGGGGGTAACTGCAACAGGGAGCCATTTCTTTACACAAGCCCCCCCCAGCCCACAGGCCAGGAGACTCAGCCAAAGCTGGGAGAGTCTTCCTAGTCTGTCAGGCGAGGAAGAGTAGAGGAAATAGGCTGGTTTGTTGCAGGGCCTACTCTGCCTTACATCCTCCTGTTCAGGTCATTCCCTCTGGGGAACTGACCTACTTCCACAGTGATAGGACCTAGTCTGAACTGCCTCTTGTCTGTGCTTTTTATGTCTTCACCCATTCTCTCTATTTTGGGTTTAGAGGTATCCACCTCTGCTAATCTTATCTTAGCCAGGGTCACCCCTAGCTTACCCAAAGAGGTTACCCAGAGCTGGAGTAACCCCACCATGACCAAAAGGGTCAGGGGGCCTAACTTGCTATTTGGCATGGGGTCTGACCACCATGCCAAGGATAGTGCAGCCATAAAGGCTAACACCCAGCAGAGGCCACTGACAGCTGTCAGTGCCCAGAACCACACCTTTAGCTCTTCACCTACAAGGGAAGGGGCTAAGTTACAGGCTTCTTTGGGTTCAGGGTGCCTGTCTGCTGTATTAGAGTGGGGGGTTACCACACCTTGTAGTAAACACCCTTCTTCCACTCTTTCTTCTGTTAGCTGAGGAGCCACCCACTCAGGCTTAACAGTTGCCTGACTAGCCAGGACTTCTTGTGGGTCAGGTTGGACTTTATCAGAGCCATTTTTGGAGTTCTCCCCTACTGGAGCAGAATCTCCTTGGCTTGCTGGAACCTTGGCTAAAGGTTGTCCACCTTTCCTACTCTGTTTCCTTTTCTTTTTCTTCTGGGGCCTACTTGCATTTACTGCAGAGGCAGGCACTCCAGAATCCTTGGGAGAGGACTGGCCCTGGACCAGTTCTTCTCTTAGGCTCTGACTAACCTCTGGGTAGTCATTTCCAAGGAGACAATCAAGGGGGAGGTCTGTACTGACTACCACCCTTCTCCAGCTAAAAGTTCCACCCACTTCTATGGGCACAAGAGCCACAGGCCTATTAGTGACCCTGTCTGGGCTAACTCTTACTCTGGCCATCTCACCTGGGATGTACTGGTTTGAGAGCACCAGCCTGTCATGCACAATAGTGTGACTGGCACAAGTGTCTCTCAGGGCAGTGGCTGGGATTCCATTCACCTGTAGGTGGTGGAAGTGTCTACTTCCCTCTGGAATCTCCAACTCACCTGTTGGGCCCTTTTTCCAGTTGAAGGCTATGAAGACCTCCTCATCTGAGGAGTCATCCCCAATGGCTACACTGGTCACCCCTGGGATTTTGCTAGGGGGTTTGTTTTTGGGACAAGAAGTGTCCTTGGTGTGGTGCCCTGTCTGTTTACAGTTATGGCACCATGCCTTAGTGGCATCCCAGCTCTTACCCTGGTACCCACCTTTGTTTTGGGTTGTGTCTCTGGGCCCACCCACCTGGTCTGGTTTTTGGGGGCCTACAGGGGACTCTTTTTCTTTGTTTCTAGTGTCACCCACTTTCTCCTGGGGAGGCTTTGTAACCCCTTTCTTTTGGTCACCCCCAGTGGAAGTTTTGGTTACCCTAGTCTTGACCCAGTGGTCTGCCTTCTTTCCCAATTCTTGGGGAGAAATTGGACCTAGGTCTACCAGATACTGATGCAACTTTTCATTGAAGCAGTTACTTAAAATGTGTTCTTTCATAAACAAATTATAAAGCCCAACATAGTCATACACTTCATTTCCAGTTACCCAACCATCCAGTGTTTTCACTGAGTAGTCAACATAATCAACCCAGGTCTGGCTCGAGGATTTTTGAGCCCCCCTGAATCTAATTCTATACTCCTCAGTGGAGAATCCAAAGCCCTCAATCAGGGTACCCTTCATGAGGTCATAAGATTCTGCATCTTTTTTAGAGAGTGTGAGGAGTCTATCCCTACACTTTCCTGTGAACATTTCCCAAAGGAGAGCACCCCAGTGAGATTTGTTCACTTTTCTGGTTATACAAGCCCTCTCAAAAGCTGTGAACCATTTGGTGATGTCATCACCATCTTCATATTTTGTTACAATCCCTTTGGGGATTTTCAACATGTCAGGAGAATCTCTGACCCTATTTATGTTGCTGCCACCATTGATGGGTCCTAGGCCCATCTCTTGTCTTTCCCTTTCTATGGCTAGGATCTGTCTTTCCAAAGCCAATCTTTTGGCCATCCTGGCTAACTGGATGTCCTCTTCACTGGAGTTATCCTCAGTGATTTCAGAGTTGTTGGTCCCTCCTGTGAGGGAACCAGCATCTCTGACTATTATTTGTGGAGTCAGGGCTTGAGAAGCCCTGCTCTCCCTAAGTAGGACTGGAGGGGGGGAATTTCCCTCCAAGTCACTATCTTCATCCTCTGAGTTGCCATCCTCAGAGGGGTTGGCCTTTTCAAACTCTGCCAAAAGCTCCTGGAGCTGTACTTTGGTAGGTTTGGGGCCCATTGCTATTTTCTTTAGTTTACAGAGTGACCTTAGCTCTCTCATCTGTAGATGGAGGTAAGGTGTGGTGTCGAGTTCCACCACAGTCACATCTGTGCTAGACATTTTGCTTCTAAAAGTTGGAATACTTTTTACGAATCTAAAACTGGTTCTAGAATCTAATTCAAACTTTTACAAACTTTTAAACTCTAAAAGAAATGCTAAACAGGATCTAACACAAGGCCCTAGCAGGTCTTTTAAGAATTTAGAAAACTTTTCAAATTGCAAAAATCAATTTCTAATGACAATTTTGGAATTTGTCGTGTGATCAGGTATTGGCTGAGTAGTCCAGCAAATGCAAAGTCTTGTACCCCACCGCTGATCCACCAATGTAGAAAGTTGGCTCTGTATGTGCTATTTCAAAGTAAGGAATAGCATGCACAGAGTCCAAGGGTTCCCCTTAGAGGTAATATAGTGGTAAAAATAGATAATACTAATGCTCTATTTTGTGGTAGTGTGGTCGAGCAGTAGGCTTATCCAAGGAGTAGTGTTAAGCATTTGTTGTACATACACATAGACAATAAATGAGGTACACACACTCAGAGACAAATCCAGCCAATAGGTTTTGTTATAGAAAAATATCTTTTCTTAGTTTATTTTAAGAACCACAGGTTCAAATTTAACATGTAATATCTTGTTTGAAAGGTATTGCAGGTAAGTACATTAGGAACTTTGAATCATTTCAATTGCATGTATACTTTTCAAGTTATTCACAAATAGCTATTTCAAAAGTGGACACTTAGTGCAATTTTCACAGTTCCTGGGGGAGGTAAGTTTTTGTTAGTTTTACCAGGTAAGTAAGACACTTACAGGGTTCAGTTCTTGGTCCAAGGTAGCCCACCGTTGGGGGTTCAGAGCAACCCCAAAGTTACCACACCAGCAGCTCAGGGCCGGTCAGGTGCAGAGTTCAAAGTGGTGCCCAAAACGCCTAGGCTATAATGGAGAGAAGGGGGTGCCCCGGTTCCGGTCTGCTTGCAGGTAAGTACCCGCGTCTTCGGAGGGCAGACCAGGGGGGTTTTGTAGGGCACCGGGGGGGACACAAGCCCACACAGAAATTTCACCCTCAGCAGCGCGGGGGCGGCCGGGTGCAGTGTAGAAACAAGCGTCGGGTTTTCAATGTTAGTCTATGAGAGATCAAGGGATCCCTTCAGCGCTGCAGGCAGGCAAGGGGGGGCTTCCTCGGGGAAACCTCCACTTGGGCAAGGGAGAGGGACTCCTGGGGGTCACTTCTGCAGTGAAGGTCCGGTCCTTCAGGTCCTGGGGGCTGCGGGTGCAGGGTCTTTTCCAGGCGTCGGGACTTAGGTTTCAGAGAGTCGCGGTCAGGGGAAGCCTCGGGATTCCCTCTGCAGGCGGCGCTGTGGGGGCTCAGGGGGGACAGGTTTTGGTACTCACAGTCGGAGAGTAGTCCGGGGGTCCTCCCTGAGGTGTTGGTTCTCCACCAGCCGAGTCGGGGTCGCCGGGTGCAGTGTTGCAAGTCTCACGCTTCTTGCGGGGAGTTGCAGGGTTCTTTAAAGCTGCTTCTTGAAACAAAGTTGCAGTCTTTTTGGAGCAGGTCCGCTGTCCTCGGGAGTTTCTTGTCGTCGTCGAAGTAGGGCAGTCCTCAGAGGATTCAGAGGTCGCTGGTCCCTTTGGAAGGCGTCGCTGGAGCAGAGTTCTTTGGAAGGCAGGAGACAGGCCGGTGAGTTTCTGGAGCCAAGGCAGTTGTTGTCTTCTGGTCTTCCTCTGCAGGGGTTTTCAGCTGGGCAGTCCTTCTTCTTGTTGTTGCAGGAATCTAATTTTCTAGGGTTCAGGGTAGCCCTTAAATACTAAATTTAAGGGCGTGTTTAGGTCTGGGGGGTTAGTAGCCAATGGCTACTAGCCCTGAGGGTGGGTACACCCTCTTTGTGCCTCCTCCCAAGGGGAGGGGGTCACAATCCTAACCCTATTGGGGGAATCCTCCATCTGCAAGATGGAGGATTTCTAAAAGTTAGAGTCACCTCAGCTCAGGACACCTTAGGGGCTGTCCTGACTGGCCAGTGACTCCTCCTTGTTGCTTTCTTTGTTCCCTCCAGCCTTGCCGCCAAAAGTGGGGGCCGTGGCCGGAGGGGGCGGGCAACTCCACTAAGCTGGGGTGCCCTGCTGGGCTGTGACAAAGGGGTGAGCCTTTGAGGCTCACCGCCAGGTGTTACAGCTCCTGCCTGGGGGAGGTGTTAGCATCTCCACCCAGTGCAGGCTTTGTTACTGGCCTCAGAGTGACAAAGGCACTCTCCCCATGGGGCCAGCAACATGTCTCTAGTGTGGCAGGCTGCTGGAACCAGTCAGCCTACACAGATAGTTGGTTAAGTTTCAGGGGGCACCTCTAAGGTGCCCTCTGTGGTGTATTTTACAATAAAATGTACACTGGCATCAGTGTGCATTTATTGTGCTGAGAAGTTTGATACCAAACTTCCCAGTTTTCAGTGTAGCCATTATGGTGCTGTGGAGTTCGTGTAAGACAGACTCCCAGACCATATACTCTTATGGCTACCCTGCACTTACAATGTCTAAGGTTTTGCTTAGACACTGTAGGGGCACAGTGCTCATGCACTGGTACCCTCACCTATGGTATAGTGCACCCTGCCTTAGGGCTGTAAGGCCTGCTAGAGGGGTGTCTTACCTATACTGCATAGGCAGTGAGAGGCTGGCATGGCACCCTGAGGGGAGTGCCATGTCGACTTACTCATTTTGTTCTCACTAGCACACACAAGCTGGTAAGCAGTGTGTCTGTGCTGAGTGAGGGGTCCCTAGGGTGGCATAATACATGCTGCAGCCCTTAGAGACCTTCCCTGGCATCAGGGCCCTTGGTACCAGAGGTACCAGTTACAAGGGACTTATCTGGATGCCAGGGTGTGCCAATTGTGGAAACAATGGTACATTTTAGGTGAAAGAACACTGGTGCTGGGGCCTGGTTAGCAGGGTCCCAGCACACTTCTCAGTCAAGTCAGCATCAGTATCAGGCAAAAAGTGGGGGGTAACTGCAACAGGGAGCCATTTCTTTACACTTGTCTTTAAAAATATTCAACCTTTTCAGACTAACCGTGTGTTATTGGGCACCTGTTGTGAAACACTACAAGCCAAGAAGCAAAAATGAACCCACCAGAACACATTTATTCCCACAATTATTGAGCAAAAGGAGCCCCTGTTGGCTCCGTTAACAGAATACTAAAACAGCCAAACGGAGTAGGGGACACTGGACGAAGAGTATTACATTATTACCCCTAAAGGGTGAATTGTGCAATGCCTTTTTATTTCCTGTCCATCACCCTCAGGAAAAAACTGGCAGCGAGGGACGGAATAAAAACAATAATGAACCCCCACTCCACCCACCGCAACCACCTATCCACCCTCCACCCCCATACTCTTGGAGGAAACTGTCAGGGCCTGGGGATATATAGATTTTTTTTTGCTTTTTAGAAACGTACTCCAGCCTTGTGAGTTGGTTTCTGAAAAAAGAGTCAATAGTTTGGTGGGCGGCTGTCAAAACCAACAGACGCCATACACCAAACTTTCAGTACATTGAAAGGAACTGCAGTGATGTGGTCCTCTTCAGTGCACAGGGATGACCGCTAGGCTGGCCTAAATCTGGTAGGTTGAGTACCATTGAGATGGTGATGGCGATGTCCACCCCCATCCCAATGGATACTACTCTTTTGCCAAACTGTAAATCGGGCCCTAACTCTTTTTGTGCCAAGTGAGAAAAGGCATTTATTATAGTGGTGCCTCCGCACAACTTAACAACTGAATGACTCAGAATCTTGTTGATACTAAACTAAGTTGCTATGGTATGTTTAGGTGCTCCCTTCATCTTCAAGGTAACTCATGCACGATTCGTTGCAAGCTAGTAGTACACAATATTTCTCCATTCTTTCCAAGGACCCATTCAAAAATACAAATATAGGTTTTCCTTTATGAGTGGGGTAAGTGTCTGTTTCTTTGAAAATCTGAAATGTTAGTAGGAATATATCTGACAAGCTGTACAAATTGCACATTCTCCAAAGTGCTCCAGTACAACAAATAGTGAATTTATGTTCCTACAATTTAAAGGCATTTTCTCAAGTTTAAATATATATAGTACACATTTGAGTGTGTGAAATCTATTGTCTTAAGCAGTTGCACATTGAAACCTGTTTTCTTCACAGGGAAACATTTTCCCCAGAAAGCCCTTTCATTACACCCTAAACAATTTGAGGGTTGTTCCTATCTTACTGGCATGCCAGAAATGGATAACATCTGCTATTGACAGGGCTGACGGTTTCCAGGGTGTAAATGGATCATGGAAAAGTTTTTGAATACTCATAAACAAGTACATTGTTGCATGTTACCAATCTTCCGTGGGCATTCCCACCCTCCAGGATCCATGCTCCATCCCTGGTAGACAATTTAGTCAAATGTGTCAAGTAATTTTTTTAGCCTGTTTTAAGGATATGTGTTGGTGCAGTATATGCCAGTACTGTTGCTTTTGCTGTGCTTTGCCAACTATATGACTTTGGAGATGTGTTGTGTACATAACAGTGAGAGTGTTGTGTGTAACATTTCGGTACAGATGGGTGAAACTGGAAAAATGGTGTGTGGTGTTGCTATTGGGTATAGCATATTTTTAGATAGCGTGGGAAGCCCAGGTATTGTATATAAGATGGGCACTGGCTGCATGTGGTGAGGCTTGTCTACACTGAATGATGTGTGGTGAGTCTTAGGTTGTGTAGGGTGTGCACCCAGAAATAGCTATTCTCTAATCCAGCACTTTTGTGTACACATGTGTGATGCTAGGCTTTGCCTCCTGACAGTACTTAATTTGGAAAAACAAAAAAGTGCCAGGGTCCTAAGTTTCTCTCAGGAGCATGCCGCTGGATCTGCCAGTTATTGGGGTTGCCAAAAACCAAAGCTATTTATTCTTGATTCCACCTCATGCCTCTTTCACCCACCTCCATACACTCCCTGCCCCTTTATGTCACTCTTGTAGGTTCTTTTCATCCATGGTTTCTCACTGTTACTGTTTTCCATCTTAATCTTCCTTCTTCTTTCTCCCTTCTCTGCCTTTCTTTGTCTTTTCCTGGGTCAAAGTCTAATAATAAAAAACAGGTCCCTGTCCCAAAAAATGAGCGCCTGCGAACCCCTCTTGCAAACACCTGATTAAATAAAGCCCCCCCTTCTGGTAAAGGCCCCCACTCAGCTTGACTGAGTCCTTGTTTTCTGCTATTTTTACTAAGCACTTGAAAATAAATTACTCAAACCTATTGTTATACAGTGTCTCTGATGTCTAGGGTCTACATTTGTCACCACTTGCCGACAGTGGTAGGCCAATTCTTCTTGACCTGTGTGTCTCAAGGATATCGAGGCAATCCTAGACTCAAATATGTATAATAATTTATACTACATTTTAACGTGTCCAAGCACATTATCTGGTGAGTAGCACACTACAATGTGGAAGAGGGGTGGTATACTTGTAGGAAATACTCTGGTGTAGTGCATTTGGGCTCACTGCCCCTTGCATTACACTTGTATTGTGTCAAATGCAGCCTCTGTAGAACACTGTTATATCCATGAGCGTATCCTTAACGCTTTCTTGTAGTTTGGTAGGAGGCTATTCCGTTTGCTTTACTTGGTTGTGAATTTTAGAGTGGTGTATGTCTGAAGTATTTTGATGGTTGTGTGAGGTTTGAAGATGTGCTTTAATCGTATTGAAGCAAACGTCTGATTAAGTTGAAGTACAGCGTGTACCAAAGAGATGTAAGAGAGATAGAGCCACATTTGCATCTACGTACCATACTTACCACTTTCTGTGATCAGATAAGGATACCTCATATTGATTGTGCTTGATTTATTGAGTATGGGTTTATTATCTGGTTGGATGTGTTTTTGAAGGGGTAAATCAACATGCCCATAATTTCTGACTCTTTCACCCAGCTATTATTGTATCTTCTATTGCCCTGGTTCTCTACCCATTTTAAGAACACACTTAAAAAATGTTGCATGGCAAACAGAGCAGATTTCTAGTACAAAGGAAAAGTAGAGGCCAGAGTAACAAGTGATAACACATGAGAGCACAAAAAGACAACAAAATGGAAGAGATGCTAAACTGCCATGAATAAACCAAACTAAAATAGGTTCTCAGATAGGAACACAAATACCTAAAAAAAAACATAGAAAACGATACACAGTATTTTTGCCTGTATTTACACGAATGCTGCCTTTTTTCTTTAAAAAAGAAAATGCTACTTTATATGGTGGCGTCACAGTCGAGAATGTTACTAACCACTATACTGCATGCAGTGAGACAGAAAGACAGTCGAACCACCATTCACCTAGATGGTGATGTTTTCTATAGGACAAATGAAATAGTTCCCTTTAACCTGTGTCCCCGACAGCACAATTCACAAAGCCTAAATAAAAAGAGTTGTGCATGTACACTTACAGGGTTATTCCTAGGTTTGGGCAAAGTATTTCACTTTAAGGAATTCCCGAATGATCCGAGCAGCACTCTTGGAAATGTGGCGCATTCATGGATTTCCTAGAGTGTTCATAAGTGTAAATGTTCTTGTTGCAGAATTTCGACCTAATGGAAAATATGGCATGAATACATTTTGCAGAAGGTGTCTTTGCCTTTTTCTTATTTTTTTCACCAGGACGGACAAATGTTTTCCTATGGAAAAAACCTTTTTCATATAACCGCAGGAAATATGGCAGAATGCATTTCTGTTTCAAACCCAGGAAGCAGAGTAGTTTGTATTTTGAGGGGAGGAACCAACCTGTAAATGGCATATGAGTTTGTTGTTTATTCACCCACTGTTGTTGGGGGCACTGCCCAAAAATGCCCTCATTACTGCTGCTTATCCTGCATTTAAAAAAGCAGAAAATTCACCACACTGATGGAATTTTCTATCCATGAATTAAATTTGCACTGGTGTAAACTTCCTTGTATTCTTTTTCTGTTAATCAGATTATAGACTAGGCCTCGCAAATTGCTGCTTTTTGGGCATTTTGTCTTTAAAAAACTAATCTTGATTGGTGAGATTAGCGGACAAGTATGTTTATCACATCAAGCCTTCTATGCCTTGTGACAATACAGTTTATTTTCCTAGGCATGGTAGCTATTTTCATATGCTTCGTTCTTTGCGCCAAAAATGTTTAAAGTAGCTAAAGTCCGGCAAATGAAGCTGAATTTCTTCGGGAAGCCTTAAACTTAATGTTACTGGTCAAAGAACTACTTCTAAATCGAAGATGCGTGTTGTTTTACCCAGATTTATCCACTGTGGAACATTCTTACTTTCCGCCAATTGTGTATTCAAAACCGAATCAAACTCCAGTCTGGGATAGAAATGTATGGAAAGTCATACCCTGGACTGGAATGCTATACCTATGGCAACCTGTTGTCCACAAAAATACCAATGCAAAATTATTTATTGAGTCTCTTGTGCCTTATAGTGCCAAGGAGCCACATAGGGTAGCCACTTGGCCAGTATATTACCAGTAGGGTTGGTATGTTATTGTCATGTCATGCCATGGATCGTGAATATAATTGCGAAAGTCAGCAAAAGCTGTTATTTTTCCACTAGGAAGTGTAAGCTTAAAACAACAAATAGAGGCACAAAATACTTAAAATGTGCCTCAAGCGTTACAAAGCTTTTCCTAAATTAGATTGAAAATAAAAAAGATGCAGAATAGCTTTGAAAAGAAGAGTGGATCCTTTCGTCAAATTCATATTGAAGTGCGAAATTCTAAACTTTTCAGACTCTCAATCCATAAAAAATAACCGATATTTTTCTCTCAGAAAGGTGGCAGGTTCTAACTGGGAAGAAACTATGATGAGAGAAAAAAATAGTACAGCGACTACGAGGAACTACGTGTGTATTTTTCTTTTCAAGTTTTGTGGACTGGCAGACAAAAAAGACTCATTTTAGCCAGTTTAATGGGCAGGTTGTCATGGCAGCTGTAAGGCAAAGGAATGCGCTGCCCTTGGTAAATAGACACGGGCCCCCATGGAAGTCGCGGCACAGGAGCACACCGTGCACCAGCTGTAGCCGTCCGGGGCTGTGCGCGGGGCCCTCGGTGGTACGGCGTGCTGCCCGGGGCGACGTGTGGTCTCCGACCTGCACTCCCGGGCTCTCAGGGAGACGAGCCCTGCCTCCTAGTGGCATGAGGGGCGGCGAGGGCTGAGCTCCACCTTCTCCTGAGTGGCGGAAGGAACGAGCG
The DNA here is from genome assembly GCF_031143425.1 of Pleurodeles waltl. Taxonomy (NCBI): domain Eukaryota; kingdom Metazoa; phylum Chordata; class Amphibia; order Caudata; family Salamandridae; genus Pleurodeles; species Pleurodeles waltl. Next base: position 293,849,374 of record NC_090439.1, on the reverse strand, counting down.
CTGCCAAAGTCAGCTCAGGAAAGACTTGAAATACCAGCCCGCAGCCGCAGCGCGCTCTTCCTCGTGCAGGTGCGTGTGTGCGCTTTGCGTGAGGTGGTCGCCCCGCCACACGTTTAGCCATGGATTGAAACCGAGGGCTAGAAGGAAGCACAGGTAAGGGGAGAGGGCAGAGGCGCTTCTCGTGTGGGTCTTTATGCTGAGGGGGCTATTGTAAGGTGGCATGCACCAACCGCGGCCAACATGGAAGCGCGCGCGATCTGGCAGCCAGGTGAAAGCAAACGCGCGACATGGTCTACGCGTTAGCGGCGCTTCTGGCCCTTTGCACCGGGCGACCGCATATCTCCATTTACGAGAACGTCTTCATTTCAGAAACACCTGCCGCTTGTGGGAATGGAGGGCGCGTTTCCCGCAGCCGTAATGCGCGGTCGTGCTTAGTTTTTCAAACCTAGAAAGACGACTAATATTAGCTACTTGCGCTATTTATTTTATTTTAGGGTCTGCTCTATTTATTTAATTTTATTTTTGGGTGGCACAAGGATTCACTCGAGTGGAGCGAATTGTGCTCTGAGAGGCACTTCTGCCCTGCTCTGTCCCTGGGTGTTCAGTAAATCCAAGAAATCATTTGCCAGTGTTTGGATGGCAGAGTATACCGTCGAAATATTAGTAAGTGTGTGTTACTTTCGTAAGAAATATACTTTAGAAGTAGGTGCGGCTTGGATTGTTGATGTTCGTGATTGTTTGGTTTTGATGTGTTTTCTTTTTTCAAACCTTGTGTTTATTACCAAAGCATGCCCTTTCATGTTTGTGCACAGTCAGCGTGTCTTTTTGGATCCGGAATACATTCTGGTTGTAGAGAAAAAGATATTGCGTTGCAGACTGACGCATGCCGTAATTTGATACTTTTCCGCACATTGCGATATTTAAAAAAAGTATTACAAAATGTCAAGTTTATGTGCCATCGACAGGAAAAAAAATCGCGTTTGTGATTTCAAAACATTTAAAATGATGCCAAAAGAAAAGGAATATGGGTATGTGTACTCGCAAGTTAGTCTCGCTCGTTTATACCATCGGCACGGAAATCCTCCTGCGTCTTCTGTCTTAGTTAGGAGTATGCATCGGCTCTGCCAACTGACAGTGTGATCTTGGGCAAATCAATGTGAGCTGTCAGATGAGCTGCCTTGGAAGCATGCCAACGGAGACAGAAGTTGCTATGACGTGCAATCCACATGCCTGGCGGATCAAATGCACTGCACAGAGGTCTTTTGTTTTCAAAATACTTTTTTTATATATTTGTCTACAGGCAAGAAATGTATGCAGCGATGAGCCAAAACTAATAATGTGGTAGAGCTCAACATTTTTCAGTGTCTTCAATACTTTGTAGTTCCTGGGTGGTAGGTGCGTCACCCCTTCATTTAACTTAAAATATATATTTGTAGCTGAAGCAAACATTTGATATTGACATTACAAAAACACATGCAAAATAGTTGTGTAAAAAGTGGCAATAGCTGTAGGTCTCAGTCAACTCCCTACTAGGGTTACCTCTGAATTTATCAGAAGCTAAAATGAGTAGTAAAAAGGTTAAAAGTAAAAAGCTCCGCTTAAAAGTTCTATGTAATTAAGACTTGTTAATTTCTTACCCCATTGGGTGTGAATATTATTGGTTCTGGATTGCTCAAATTTGCAACTTTTGCTATTTCCTGTAGATCCAGATGTTAATATTGTGTTTTAATACTTTTCTGAACATATCTAGGTCCCACATGGATTATGTCCTTCTGATGCTTGAGGTGGCTGTCTGTAAGACTGCAACTTATCTGCTAAAATACAAGAATGTATTTCAATGACTTGATATTGTTCATTTATTCCATCTTAAGGTTTTTATTTAGTCATCTCTATTGTCTCCTGTAACGTGAGACGTAAGGCTGTATGTATTGTGCATAGATGTGTTTTTTTTTTACTTGTGTTTTGGTGTAGTGACAGGCCTCACAACATAGTATTTTAGTTCTATTTAAGGTAGGCCATAATGCAGAATAGTACAAAGTACTTCACATGTCCTTGCCACTCATGATTGCTTTCATCGCTTATTTTCATGGATGTTGTAATGTTAGAAAAAATACAAACAAAGCAAAACAAGCCGACAGTCCTATATTTTATCAGTTTAGTCACTGAACTTTAGTGGCTAAATACATGGAGGGGTGGGGGAGAGGAAATTTGCTATTGACTAACCCAAAATGTCAAATACTAGAAAACAGTAAACCCCTCCCTAAAATGATGCTGATGATGACATATGGCTTTTGCTTCTTCCGCAAAACATGTTTGTGTTTTGTATGAGAAAGGAATGTATTGGTATATAGGTCATGCTCGTTGGTGTCTCCCAATCAGTGCCTCTCCTTGCCACTAGTGCTAGCACCACAAACCCCTCACCAGTGCCAGCTACTCAGTGTCCATCAGTGGTATCCCTTTGCTGTACATCACTGTCTTTTCACACTTTGCACCAGTGCCAATCCCTCACTCTGCTAACCATCGTTCCAGCTCACTCCTCATACAATTATTCTCTTCTCATTCTTCTCTCCAGTCCAGCTCTTCACATTTCTGTCCACTTCCAGCTCGTCCTACTTTCAACCGCTGCTAGGTCCTCACTCTGCTCACCAGTGTGAGCTCCTCGCTTGACTACTAGTTCCTCAAACTTCACATTTACGCCAGTTGTTCTTTCTGTCCACCTGGGACAGTTCTGTAGCTTGCATACGGGTGTCAGCTCTACAAGCTGCTCACTAGTGTGAGCTACGTCCAGTGCCGTTCAGGGCCAGAATCAAATGCTACACATAAGTGCCCGATCCTTATACTTCCCTGTAATGTCAGCTTCTTTAACAACTGACCTGATTCTACTACTTGCAATATCAACAATTGCTAGCTCCTCACACTATGCCCATGCTCCAGTGTCTCAGACCGCCCACCTGTGACAGCTCCTCGCAGTATCCATTAAAGTTTGCTCTTCATACTACCGTAAAGTGCAGGCTCTTCATACGGCTCACCACTGCCCGCTCCTGGCACTACCAACTAGGAGCTCACGTCCCACAGTTCCCAATAGTGCCACCCCCACAGCCCACCAGTGCCTGTTCTGCATGTACCAGCTACTGATGTTTCCCACAAGTGTCAGATCACCACTGCTTTCTATTGAAGGATCTCTCGTGCCAAGTGTCTGCTCCCCAAAATACTCACCAGCTCCTCTCACTGTATATTTGTGTCCACTTCCCAAGCTGTCTATGAGTCCCAGTTGCTGACGCCACCTGTCTGTTTCAGTGCCTCTCGCTGCACTGCATGTCTGTACCAGCTCCGCATCATACTCAACAGTTCGTGATCGTCATCCTGCCTTCATTTGTACATCACACCTATTCTGGAAGCTAATCGGGGAGTTCAGGTTCCCTGATTCACCAGCCCTGCTCTTCTCAGGCAGCAGTGATTTCATATTGATTCTTTTCTTTTTTCTCTCTCGCCCACCCTGCACTCTGTTTAGGTCGAGCGCGCAAGTGCTTTGACCTGTGTAAGTATTGTGGGCTTTTAACCACACCCATGTCATGCCCATCCCTTTCACTTGTTCTTGGGCTTGCCTTTAAAAAATGACTTGATGTCATTGGTAAAAGCTTTACGCTTGCCCCCCCTTGAGGCTGTTTTTGTCATGCCTTGCAGACTGACACTTTTATATGGATAATTGCTTGCAAGCTGATATACTTCAGCGTGGACTATATTTTTTTGTCTCTCCCCTTTGTGCTGCATGGCGGCCATGGCGCTCACAGCACGAAAAGGCTCAACAGTGTGAACTCGATCAGCAGTATTGAATTACTGGTCATATTGTTCATAGTTACCTAACCAGAGAAATTTCGTGTGACTGACCATTTAAAACACCTGAAATTGTTAAATCCTCAAAACAAAAAGGCACAGCGGGAGAGCCAATACAACAATAGTCATTGCACTCGGGAAAACTTGACCCATAATGCTTTGCAAGTATTCTTTTTTCGTAACAGTTTTGTCCCTAATTCAGCCTGAGGTAGTCCTAGGACTATGGGACCACGATCAGAACGTTCAGCACAAAGTGTTCTTTCTGTCTAGGTCATCTCTGGGTCCCTACGTAGTGTAGTGGGGACCCCAAAATTATAACCCCTCCCACCATTCAATGTCTTAAGTGTTTTCAAGGTTGGAACATTTGTTTTTCAGCTGAGAATAGCTGTGTTTTAAGGTTCTTGTTTGTAATATCATTGCTATATGTTTGTGCTCTCTGTAGAGACATAGGCCCTCATTCCGACCCTGGCGGTTTCAAACCGCCAGGGTGGAGGACCGCGGGAGCACCGCCGACAGGCCGGCGGTGCTCCAATGGGCATTCCGACCGCGGCGGTAAAGCCGCGGTCGGACCGGCAACACTGGCGGTCTCCCGCCAGTGTACCGCCGCCCATAGGAATCCTCCAAGGCGGCGCAGCTAGCTGCGCCGCCGAGGGGATTCCGACCCCCCCTACCGCCATCCAGTTCCCGGCGGTTCTCCCGCCGGGAACCGGATGGCGGTAGGGGGGGTCGCGGGGCCCCTGGGGGCCCCTGCAGTGCCCATGCCACTGGCATGGGCACTGCAGGGGCCCCCGTAAGAGGGCCCCTAAATGTATTTCACTGTCTGCTTCGCAGACAGTGAAATACGCGACGGGTGCAACTGCACCCGTCGCACAGCTTCCACTCCGCCGGCTCGATTCCGAGCCGGCTTCATCGTGGAAGCCTCTTTCCCGCTGGGCTGGCGGGCGGCCTGAAGGCGGCCGCCCGCCAGCCCAGCGGGAAAGTCAGAATCACCGCCGCGGTCTTTCGACCGCGGAACGGTATTCTGGCGGCCCCCGACAGGCCGGCGGCGACCGCCGCCGGCCAATGTCGGAATGAGGGCCATAATACACTGTATTCATTAGAGGTTATGTATTTGTTTCTCTGCATTATTTGTAGTTGTTTTCTGTATGTGTGGTTCTGTCTTCTGAGGGCTAATTATATAGTTATATGACCCTGTTTCTTACAAATTCTATTTTCATTTTGGTGTCCTTTAGGGGCGGTTCTATACATCACAGTCATGTCAACATATGAAAATATTTGTGGCATGGAAACTTGCCCCATAATGCTTTGCAGGCCATTCATTTTACAAAACATTTTTGTTATAACTCAGCCTGTGGTGGTCCTAGGACAATGAGGCCACCTTCAAAACATTGACCACAGTGTGCTCTTTCTGTCTGCATCATCTCTGGGACCTCCCACTATGTTAGTGGGGACTCCAAAATAATAACCTCTCCTACCATTCAATGTCTTTTAAACTTTTTCAGGGCTAGGACTTTTGTTTGGTAGCTAGGAGAAGTTTTATTTTAAAGGTCTTGTTTGTAATGTCATTGCAGTAGGTCTGTTAGCTGTGAAAACACTTCCTGGGGGTTCAATATATGATTAAACTGCATTATCTTCTCTTGTTTTTTCATGGAGTTATTCCCTTTAGGGGATAACAATATGGTTACACGAGCATTATAGTCTAATGCCAAAAGTTTATTTCTGATACAGATTTTAATGATAATTGTATATGTTATAATACTCTCTCCTTAATACAGTTATAACCATAATCCAGCCCAATTTAACATCCTTATTGCACTATGACTGTTTGAACACTCTTGATATGTTTGGGTGACCCTTCTAGTTTATTTATCCTCTGCTGTCTTGTATCGTTTTTGTGTTAGCCAGCCAGCAACTCTGATGGTGGGGTGGTGAAAGTTGTATTTTATTGGAATTAGCATTGCAGATTTAAATGAGGAGGCTAAATGGCAACATTTTCATTTTTGGCTGCAGACAAAGGTAGAAGGTAAATGGAAGTGCTGTAGTTACATGCAGGACCTCTGGAATTATATGGCAGGAAAATATGAAATTATGAGGCAGGGTTGACCAATTTATGTGGCAAGAAAAGTCCAGTTATGAATTTACAACACCAGTAGCTCTAACTCAAACATGTGTGAGACCTTGTTTTTATAAGATTATCTTCACCTTTTCTGTTCATCATTTTAGTCTCTCATTGCACTCTTCTGCTCAGTCATACCCACTTTCAACTACTTCTGACACCTTCCTTCTCACTTCTTACTCTAGACTTAGGCGACTGGTAACACGAGGCCCTTGTACAACCACCTCGAGGTCAATTGTTTTCGCAGAGACTTTCTGAGGCAGAAAATATGTAGTAATTGAGTGACCCTCCTTTAGGGTGGAACTCATTTGACTCACATGTACCCATGTTATTCACATTTTTACTTAAAGGAATGCAAGTTTGAGTTGTGCCACCTTTCTGTTATAGAGGGACTCATACATTTATAACTTCAAAGCTAATGGCTCTGATTAGGTTGGAACTGTATTTAAAGTGCAGACAAGTTGACTCTGAGATGCCGCTATAGCAAACTATAAGTTTTCAACAAATTGAATTTGTCATTGTCTGTTAAACTGACTTGCAAAATCGATAAAACAAATAGGAGAATGCAAAATATCACAGCAATATCTCTGATTGAGCCTATACAAAATTAAATTGAATTGTTACTTCCTATCATTTGCATATGACACTGGTTCTTAGGTAGCGGAGCAAAATGCTCTGGAGAGTTGTGTTTAATGACTAATTGTATTTTTTCTCCTTATGTCCTAAATACATGTGGACGTTATGTTGTTTGTGAGTACTGGCCAAGCATTGCCAAAGCAGTCATTCTGATTTTTCTGAACTAAAACATGCAAAATATTTTTACAGTCTGAAAATGGTAGTGGTATTGTATTGCAACATTTACATAGCACTTACTACCTGTATGTGTGGCGCTGAGGCACTTAGACCCATATTTTTAGTTTTTTAGCGCTGATTTTGCATCAAGAAGCGGCACAAATACGGTGCTAAAAAGTATAAATATGGGCCTTAGCATTAATGGTGTTGGCGATGATGTTGGTAGTAGCGATGGTAATAACTGGCACCCGAATCGCGTCAAAAAGATTAAAGATTCCTATTGCAGTAAAAAAATACAAAAAGTGTTCCTTGAAATGAATGTGTGATTGAGTCTGTTTTTCAGATGTAAAATACCCATTAAAGTGATGCTATGCCATCACTCCATAGAAGGCAAAATTAAACTCCAAATAAGTTAACAGCATTAGCTGAGAGGGTAATACTCATCTGGGTGGAGACGAAGCCCCACTCTAAGTACATTTTAAAACACTGATAACTATTTATGTGTTGCAGACAAGTGCTCCCTCAAGCGAGAGCTGTATAACTCATGAAGAGGTCTAATTTGAATTATACGTTATACTCTGTTTTTCAAATCTATAATATGAGAGTTGTTATCCTAAACAAAGTCATAAACCTGTGACTCTATTACTTTAAACTCACCACTAGGAACTTTGACTACTCCATCTCTGTCTCTGCAGCGATGCGTGCTTCCAGCACTAAGTGCCATTAGTAGGCCCGAAGAGAGGCAAAAAGAGGAAGTCTGCTAAACACCTGTTGGCTCCTGCTCAGTCTTTAGCCGGCGCGTTTCTTCAGGTCCACATCCATGCTCCTGGGTAGTGACTGAGCAAGTCTGTGAGGGGCTGAGGTAGTACCTGCCAGGAAAGGTTAATGTACTACAAGTGCTTTCCGTTGGCAGTGCCTTGCAAGCCCTGACTCCAAAAGCTTGAATGAACAAAATCTTAATTTACTGTAGAAGTGCTTGCAGTGGAGGAAAATGTTACATAATGCTGCTGATGGCGAGCCAAAGTGGTCTGTCACTGGTTAATCGAAAAGAGGTGTGCACCGACAAGGTAGAATTATTCACCACTCTCAGCCCATGCCCGGTTGCCTAAGGGTAAACTTCATTACTCTGAGTTAAGGTCTTCCTCCTCTCAGTCCTGAATTCCCAACCCCCCACCCCGTCCTGTATTTTGGTTCTTTTATATGGATATGTCAGGATGTGGTTAGGTCTGGATGGTTAGAGTTATCAATATCTGAGGTTTGAAGACCTTTCTCTCCATATCCCGAACATCTCCACATCTTACACCTCAGCTCTTTCTTCCTACATGCCCTACGTTCACCCTTTCCGGAATGCACTTCCTCTTATCTACTTCCCTTCACCACCCTTAAACACAAAACGCATATACTTACCTGTATGCACTGCATTTTCTTTTACTTTTTGCCTTGTCAATACTTTGACATCTGTGTACCTCCTTCACACACATTTGCACAGAATCACAGTTGCAACTGGCATACGTGAACATCGTTGTGTATGCTCTACAGAGAGGCCATGGACTGGATGACTGTGTATTTTGAACACCTTTACTGACCCACTGACAAGCTCTGTGAGAAACTCTCCGTGCCTTCAGCGGCAAGTCCAGAGCTCTCATTCGTGACCAGTTATAAACACCTGGAGGCGACTTAGTTCAAATTACGCTCTATATAAGAGTAATATGGTACACAGAAAAATACAGAAACATAACATCCTGGAAAGAGCTTAGATCATCTTCCATTCACAACAGTGCTAAACATGTGAAATATAGAGAGGGTTAAATGTGTGACATAAACAAGAACGAAATTGCTAACATGGATTGCATTATCGTTTTTTTTGTTCATTGTTCTGAACCCATCAGTATTTTTTGCCATTAAAGTTAAGGACGTGAATACAGGGACCTATTTAAATGTTAAGTTTTAATTACTGTTGGGTCTGAGACCTGCAGGGACCCAGCCCAGCCAATGGTTTTGGAAAAACCGCCACAGTACAGTTTCAGCCAGAGAAATGCCAAACACTGCATACAAAATGCCTACAGGCGGTTGTGCTCTGCCTTAACTGCATGCCATAACACAACATATTATTATAACTTACAATAGTGGCGAGAGTGGCGTCAGAGAATGGCAGTAGGGACTAAAAAGTGAAGCAGGATGTGAAAGGACGCAAAACGGGGATGGGAAAGAAAACTGCAACAGTCGAGATGGAGACCACTCAGGATGAAATCAGGAGTATACAGTGGGAGTGCAGGGCTGGCCCTGCCAAGTTTCACAAGTCTATGCGTGATATCCTGCACCTGTCCAGCTGTTTTCTTTGAAATCTGGGACTTGTAGTTTTGTTTATTCCATTATAAAGCAGAAAAACAAGTGCCAGGAAAACAAGCATTTGCAATGCAATGGGTTACTCGTTTGCTTGAATTAGAGCTATTAGCATTGTAAACTCCTAACTGGACTTTTCTTGCCACATAAATTGAAAAGGTAAAGTAAAACAGTTAAGCGAGTCATCAGCAAACACACAAAGGGAAATAAAAGTTTGCTCGCAGTGAAACCTATTGGCAAAAGTGCAATTATCCATGTAACCGGCAAAAGTGTAATTATCTATCTAACCGGCAAAAGCGCAATCACCTATGTAACAGGATCAATGTCATGCAAAACGCTCAACTACTGCTCAGTGAGATTGCGCTGCGAAATAAAGAGAAAAAGTAGTTAGAAACCAAACGGAAAACATGGAGCCTCCTATGTTTTCAGTAGTTGTTCGGTGAGCTCGAGGAGGGCTTAACATCGGAAAAGGTATGACGTATGCATACCTTTCACTAATTAAAGCAAGCAGATTTTAAAAGGCAAGCCCACAAACCAATTGAAGTGACTGACGTGACATGGGTGTGGTTAGAAGCCCAAAGAGCGTTTACAGCATGGAACGGAGCGCTTTGCCTAAAAACACTATTGGAGCAGCATATCAGGCATGGAATTTGGAAACTTGCCAACTATATAGGTAATATTGCCCAAAAAGTGCTGAATTTGATACGCTTTATAGTATTGTGGATCAGTCATTGAATAACAGAACATCCATATGTGTTTTGCTTTAGTAATAACAATTTTTAAATCTGAGAAATGGAAGGACTTTAATAATAGATTGTATTGTAAGCCATTTGTGGACTTGATGGTATGTCAGTGAATCACTTGCTGCTGCTGTATTCTTTAAACTCCAGATCATAAGTTCGAATTCTGACAAACAAGTCCTTTTTTCCGAGGTTGATAACTTAAGAATACAAACGCTTACTATTTCCAGCCATTATAAACGACACGTGCATAGTACAATGCGTTAACAAATAAAATTAGTTATGAATATTATTGGAGATTCGGGGAGTGCGGTGTCTGGCAGTTGAGGCCTGTGTGAAATAGCGCTTGTCCTGTGCTCTATAAACGGTGGCAGATCACCTTGGCCAGCACTCATTCAGAATGCCAAGTTTAGAGATCTGCACACTGAATACCTGGTGCAGGCTCGAGAAAGGCAGGAATCCCGTGGCCGGTTGTGCCTGGCACGGTGCTCGTGGCTGTTTTATCTACAAGTGCTGTTAACACCAACGGAGTCTCAAACTAGCTGACTGAAACACGAAGAAGGCCCGCTGTTGCCCCCAGCTCACGTCGTCTCCACTGTCATGTGCTAAGTCACATGCTACGTTGCTTACATAGGAAGGTTCTCAAAAGTTTCTGACTTGGACAAGAGTGTTTGTGGCAGACAGCCGTGGTTCTCCTCAGCGTAAAGCTGTAAAGAGCCCCGACCAGAAGTGATGTTTTTTCCACAGCATTGCCTTCCTCGCCTCAGCAACACTGTCCTGATCTCCACAAAGGTTGGAAACTCAACGACCCATGCAAACAGACAGCCGCAGGTGGAGGCAGGTTCAGCAACCACCCCTTTTAACCAGGTGATCACTGACTGTTTGGTTTTTGAAGTCACAATCTATTCTGGATTAAAAAAAAAACTTTGCAGGAGGTGGTAGACAATGGAAAGGCAGAGGTCAGACAACCTCACTATGTACTCCTGTGCACGTGGGCTCAATCCGCCCTGCGCTTCATGTCCAGAGAGGAGTACATACATAAGCTTGCGAAAGAGGCAGTCTGACATCTTATCTTAAATCAACCTCGCTGAATGATTTGGATGCTACTGCATTTTACTGTACTTCTGTTGCGAAATATTATTTAAAGGATGTGTTGTTTTGACGTAGCGATAGCTCCTTTGCAGTCATGATTAAGTTGAGGTCTTTATAGGAAATGCCTATTTACTGTCAACTACAGATCAAACCCCTGGACACTTTACACCAAATTCGTCAGGAAGACAGAGTTTGTGTCAGAATAGGTCTTTTTTGCGGTTTGTTGTAAATCTTTTTTTAAAATGTTATGTTAAAGTTTTACGAGTAATACAGCAGCTGTAGAAAGACAGTGTAAATGTTCCCATTTGAAATTACAGTACAGTGAATTTAGTGCATGTGTGTGTGTGTGCATCTATAGTTATATACTATATGTATTTACTGAACAGATGTATGTGGCTGCTTTCTGGGCCCTGGGGTATTAGAGGAAGGACCGCATAAACTGTAATACAGATATAACTGGTGCACGTGTAATACCATCTCTACCCTAAAAGGTGCGTCCCCTCATTTGCAAGGGAGCATGGCCCCATGGAAATGAGGGAAATATTTACGTTATGACCCGGGCGGCTGTATTATGGATGTGGCAAAGAGGCTGTTAGTAGGTGCAGTATGCGTCATAAGGAGGTCGCCCAAATTTGTGGCTGCGATAAGGACAGCACGTTACTAGTACTGGGGAGTACTGTCCCTGTTTGTGCCTGGCATACTAAAAGGCATACCACTAAGTAAAGTGGGACAGTGTGTCCTACCTTTAATAAAGGCAAAGGTCGCCAATATATAAACTTGTTACTTATTCATGAGAACATCTGGTTTGGGGTGCTAGGGGCCTTTCGTTCTCAAGTATTTCTTGTGATAACATAATTCAGTGTGAGATGCACCACAGTGTTAGTGAGATATTTACTGTCTAGTTTGCAGTTACCTGCTTGGGGTGAGTGACGTGTAGTTTATGTGTTCAGTCTGAATGCATGAAGCGGATCTCATATGTTCTTAAATCTTGAATTCAGTGGCAGTATTGTATTGTAAGTTTCACTCTGATCATTGCAATATATGAACTCTTTATGCCAGTGCACTGTGGTGGGGAGTTCTCCCTGCTTCCAGTGTATTGTAGCTTGATTTTTTTTTAGCTAAGAGTAATGCCAATGCATATATACTTACACATGTGGGTATTTTGTACACATAACCAAGAGTGCCTTTAATGCGTTGCATGGTTTGATCTAAATCTATTATGCAGATTTGGAATTATTAGCAAAATAAAAAGGATAACTTTTACCCAAAGTATTAATAGAATTGGGTGGGGCACCATGGGGTGAGCTACACAGTATGTGAGCGAGCCCCAGGTGGAATGAGGGCACATTCCAGAGCAGTGATTTGAAAACCCTCTGTAGGAAGTTGGCTCTGTATGCACTATTTCAAAGTAAGGAATAGTATGCACAGAGTCCAAGGGTCCCCTTAGAGGTAAGATAGTGGCAAAAAGAGATAATACTAATGCTCTATTTTGTGGTAGTGTGGTCGAGCAGTAGGCTTATCAAAGGAGTAGTGTTAAGCATTTGTTGTACATACACACAGGCAATAAATGAGGAACACACACTCAGAGACAATTCCAGGCCAATAGGTTTTTGTTATAGAAAAATATAGGGCCTGATTCTAACTTTGGAGGACGGTGTTAAACCGTCCCAAAAGTGGCGGATATACCACCTACCGTATTACGAGTTCCATAGGATATAATGGACTCGTAATACGGTCGGTGGTATATCCGCCACTTTTGGGACGGTTTAACACCGTCCTCCAAAGTTAGAATCAGGCCCATATTTTCTTAGTTTATTTTAAGAACCACAGGTTCAAATTCTACATGTAATATCTCATTTGAAAGGTATTGCAGGTAAGTACTTTAGGAACTTTGAATAATCACAGTAGCATATATACTTTTTACATAAAACACATTTAGCTGTTTTAAAAGTGGACACAGTGCAATTTTCACAGTTCCTGGGGGAGGTAAAGTAATGTTAGTTCTTGCAGGTGAGTAAACCACCTACGGGGTTCAAATTAGGGTCCAAGGTAGCCCACCGTTGGGGGTTCAGAGCAACCACACCAGCAGCTCAGGGCCGGTCAGGTGCAGAGTTCAAAGTGGTGCCCAAAACGCATAGGCTTCAATGGAGAGAAGGGGGTGCCCCGGTTCCAGTCTGCCAGCAGGTAAGTACCCGCGTCTTCGGAGGGCAGACCAGTGGGGTTTTGTAGGGCACCGGGGGGACACAAGCTCACACAAAAAGTACACCCTCAGCGGCACTGGGGCGGCCGGGTGCAGTGTGCAAACACGCGTCGGGTTTCCAATAGGTTTCAATGAGAGACCAAGGGGTCTCTTCAGCGATGCAGGCAGGCAAGGGGGGGGCTCCTCGGGGTAGCCACCACCTAGGCAAGGGAGAGGGCTTCCTGGGGGTCACTCCTGCACTGGAGTTCCGATCCTTCAGGTGCTGGGGGCTGCGGGTGCAGGGTTTTTTCCAGCCCCTGGGATTTTAGAGTCAGGCAGTCGCAGTCAGGGGGAGCCTCGGGATTCCCTCTGCAGGCGTCACTGTGGGGGCTCAGGGGGGACAACTTTGGTTACTCACAGTCTCGGAGTCGCCGGAGGGTCCTCCCTGAGGTGTTGGTTCTCCACCAGTCGAGTCGGGGTCGCCGGGTGCAGTGTTGCAAGTCTCACGCTTCTTGCGGGGATTGCAGGGGTCTTTAAATCTGCTCCTCTGGATACAAAGTTGCAGTCTTTGTTGAACAGGGCCTCTGTTCTCAGGAGTTTCTTGGTCTCTTGGAAGCAGGGCAGTCCTCTGAGGATTCAGAGGTCGCTGGTCCCAGGGAAAGCGTCGCTGGAGCAGTTTTCTTCTGAAGGCAGGAGACAGGCCGGTAGGACTGGGGCCAAAGCAGTTGGTGTCATCTTTCTTCTTCTGCAGGGGTTTTTCAGCTCAGCAGTCCTCTTCTTCGGTAAGTTGCAGGAATCTAAATTCTTAGGTTCAGGGGAGCCCTTAAATACTAAATTTAAGGGCGTGTTTAGGTCTGGGGGGTTAGTAGCCAATGGCTACTAGCCCTGAGGGTGGGTACACCCTCTTTGTGCCTCCTCCCAAGGGGAGGGGGTCACATTCCTATCCCTATTGGGGGAATCCTCCATCTGCAAGATGGAGGATATCTAAAAGTCAGAGTCACTTCAGCTCAGGTTGCCTTAGGGGCTGTCCTGACTGGCCAGTGACTCCTCCTTGTTTTTCTCATTAATTCCTCCGGCCTTGCCGCCAAAAGTGGGGCCGTGGCCGGAGGGGGCGGGCAACTCCACTAGCTGGCGTGCCCTGTGGTGCTGGAACAAAGGGGGTGAGCCTTTGAGGCTCACCGCCAGGTGTTACAGCTCTTGCCTGGGGGAGATGATAGCATCTCCACCCAGTGCAGGCTTTGTTACTGGCCACAGAGTGACAAAGGCACTCTCCCCATGTGGCCAGCAGCATGTCTCGAGTGTGGCAGGCTGCTAAAACCAGTCAGCCTACACGGGTAGTTGGTTAAGGTTTCAGGGGGCACCTCTAAGGTGCCCTCTGGGGTGTATTTCACAATAAAATGTACACTGGCATCAGTGTGCATTTATTGTGCTGAGAAGTTTGATACCAAACGCCCCAGTTTTCAGTGTAGCCATTATGGTGCTGTGGAGTTCGTGTTTGACAGACTCCCAGACCATATACTCTTATGGCTACCCTGCACTTACAATGTCTAAGGTTTTGCTTAGACACTGTAGGGGCACAGTGCTCATGCACTGGTGCCCTCACCTATGGTATAGTGCACCCTGCCTTAGGGCTGTAAGGCCTGCTAGAGGGGTGACTTATCTATACTGCATAGGCAGTGTGAGGTTGGCATGGCACCCTGAGGGGAGTGCCATGTCGACTTACTCGTTTTGTCCTCACCAGCACACACAAGCTAGCAAACAGTGTGTCTGTGCTGAGTGAGGGGTCCCCAGGGTGGCATAATACATGCTGCAGCCCTTAGAGACCTTCCCTGGCATCAGGGCCCTTGGTACCAGAGGTACCAGTTACAAGGGACTTATCTGGGTGCCAGGGTGTGCCAATTGTGTAAAACAAAAGTACAGGTTAGGGAAAGAACACTGGTGCTGGGGCCTGGTTAGCAGGCCTCAGCACACTTTCAAATCAAAACATAGCATCAGCAAAGGCAAAAAGTTAGGGGGTAACCATGCCAAGGAGGCATTTCCTTACACAACCCCCCCCCCCCCCCAAACGAAAGAGGATGAGACTAACCTTTCCCAAGAGAGTCTTCATTTTCTAAGTGGAAGAACCTGGAAAGGCCATCTGAATTGGCATGGGCAGTCCCAGGTCTGTGTTCCACTATAAAGTCCATTCCCTGTAGGGAGATGGACCACCTCAACAGTTTTGGATTTTCACCTTTCATTTGCATCAGCCATCTGAGAGGTCTGTGGTCAGTTTGAACTACAAAGTGAGTACCAAAGAGGTATGGTCTCAGCTTCTTCAGGGACCAAACCACAGCAAAGGCCTCCCTCTCAATGGCACTCCAACGCTGCTCCCTGGGGAGTAACCTCCTGCTAATGAAAGCAACAGGCTGGTCAAGGCCATCTTCATTTGTTTGGGACAAAACTGCCCCTATCCCATGTTCAGAGGCATCTGTCTGCACAATGAACTGCTTGGAGTAATCTGGAGCTTTTAGAACTGGTGCTGTGCACATTGCTTGTTTCAGGGTGTCAAAGGCCTGTTGGCATTCTACAGTCCAGTTTACCTTCTTGGGCATTTTCTTGGAGGTGAGTTCTGTGAGGGCTGTCACTATGGATCCATATCCCTTCACAAACCTCCTATAGTACCCAGCCAAGCCAAGGAATGCCCTGACTTAAGTCTGGGTTTTTGGAGCTGCCCAGTCCAGAATAGTCTGGATCTTGGGCTGGAGTGGCTGAACTTGGCCTCCACCTACCAGGTGTCTCAAGTAAACCACAGTTCCCTGCCCTATCTGGCATTTGGATGCCTTGATAGAGAGGCCTGCTGATTGCAGAGCCTTCAAAACCTTCTTCAGGTGGACCAGGTGATCCTGCCAGCTGGAGCTAAAGACAGCAATATCATCAAGATAAGCTGCACTAAAGGACTCCAAACCAGCAAGGACTTGATTCACCAACCTTTGGAAGGTGGCAGGGGCATTCTTTAAACCAAAGGGCATAACAGTAAACTGATAATGCCCATCAGGTGTGGAGAATGCTGTCTTTTTTTTTGCTCCAGGTGCCATTTTGATTTGCCAGTACCCTGCTGTTAAGTCAAAGGTACTTAAGAATTTGGCAGCACCTAATTTGTCTATCAGTTCATCAGCTCTAGGAATGGGATGGGCATCTGTCTTGGTGACAGAATTAAGTCCTCTGTAGTCCACACAAAACCTCATCTCTCTCTTTCCACCTTTGGTGTGAGGTTTGGGGACTACGACCACTGGGCTAGCCCAGGGGCTGTCAGAGTGCTCAATTACTCCCAATTCCAGCATTTTGTGGACTTCCACCTTGATGTTTTCCTTAACTTGGTGAGACTGTCTGAATATTTTGTTTTTGACAGGCATGCTGTCTCCTGTGTCCACATCATGGGTACACAGGTGTGTCTGACGAGGGGTTAGGGAAAAGAGCTCAGCAAACTGTTGCAGGACCTTCCTACAATCAGATTGCTGTTGGTCAGAGAGGGTGTCTGAGTAGATCACTCCATCAACTGAGCCATCCTTAGGGTTTGATGAGAGAAGATCAGAGAGAGGTTCACTCTCAGCTTCCTGATCCTCATCTGTTACCATCAACAGATTCACATCAGCCCTGTCATGGAAGAGCTTAAGGCGGTTCACATGGATCACCCTCTTGGGGCTCCTGCTAGTGCCCAATTCCACCAGGTAGGTGACCTGACTCTTCTTCTCTAGCACTGGGTAAGGGCCACTCCATCTGTCCTGGAGTGCCATGGGAGCCACAGGCTCCAAAACCCAGACTTTCTGCCCTGGTTGAAATTCAACCAGTGCAGCCTTTTGGTCATACCAAAACTTCTGGAGCTGTTGGCTGGCCTCAAGGTTTTTACTTGTCTTTTCCATGTACTCTGCCATCCTTGAGCGAAGGCCAAGTACATAGTCCACTATGTCTTGTTTAGGCTCATGAAGAGGTCTCTCCCAGCCTTCTTTCACAAGAGCTAGTGGTCCCCTTACAGGGTGGCCAAACAGAAGTTCAAAGGGTGAGAACCCTACTCCCTTCTGAGGCACCTCTCTGTAAGCGAAAATCGGACATGGCAGGAGGACATCTGTAGGAAGTTGGCTCTGTATGTGCTATTTCAAAGTAAGGAATAGCATGCACAGAGTCCAAGGGTTCCCCTTAGAGGTAAGATAGTGGCAAAAAGAGATAATACTAATGCTCTATTTTGTGGTAGTGTGGTCGAGCAGTAGGCTTATCCAAGGAGTAGTGTTAAGCATTTGTTGTACATACACATAGACAATAAATGAGGTACACACACTCCGAGACAAATCCAGCCAATAGGTTTTTATATAGAAAAATATCTTTTCTTAGTTTATGTTAAGAACCACAGGTTCAAATTCTACATGTAATATCTCATTCGAAAGGTATTGCAGGTAAGTACTTTAGGAACTTCAAATCATAAAAATTGCATGTATACTTTACAAGTTATTGACAAATAGCTGTTTTAAAAGTGGACACTTAGTGCAATTTTCACAGTTCCTGGGGGAGGTAAGTTTTTGTTAGTTTTACCAGGTAAGTAAGACACTTACAGGGTTCAGTTCTTGGTCCAAGGTAGCCCACCGTTGGGGTTTCAGAGCCACCCCAAAGTCACCACACCAGCAGCTCAGGGCCGGTCAGGTGCAGAGTTCAAAGTGGTGCCCAAAACACATAGGCTAGAATGGAGAGAAGGGGGTGCCCCGGTTCCGGTCTGCTTGCAGGTAAGTACCCGCGTCTTCGGAGGGCAGACCAGGGGGGTTTTGTAGGGCACCGGGGGGGACACAAGTCCACACAGAAATTTCACCCTCAGCGGCGCGGGGGCGGCCGGGTGCAGTGTAGAAACAAGCGTCGGGTTTGTAATGGAAGTCAATGGGAGATCTAGGGATCTCTTTAGCGCTGCAGGCAGGCAAGGGGGGGGGTTCCTCGGGGAAACCTCCACTTGGTCAAGGGAGAGGGACTCCTGGGGGTCACTCCTCCAGTGAAAGTCCGGTCCTTCAGGTCCTGGGGGCTGCGGGTGCAGGGTCTCTCCCAGGTGTCGGGACTTTAGGTTCAAAGAGTCGCGGTCAGGGGAAGCCTCGGGATTCCCTCTGCAGGCGGCGCTGTGGGGGCTCAGGGGGGACAGGTTTTTGTACTCACAGTCTTAGAGTAGTCCTGGGGTCCCTCCTGAGGTGTTGGATCGCCACCAGCCGAGTCGGGGTCGCCGGGTGCAGTGTTGCAAGTCTCACGCTTCTTGCGGGGAGCTTGCAGGGTTCTTTAAAGCTGCTGGAAACAAAGTTGCAGCTTTTCTTGGAGCAGGTCCGCTGTCCTCGGGAGTTTCTTGTCTTTTCGAAGCAGGGGCAGTCCTCAGAGGATGTCGAGGTCGCTGGTCCCTTTGGAAGGCGTCGCTGGAGCAGGATCTTTGGAAGGCAGGAGACAGGCCGGTGAGTTTCTGGAGCCAAGGCAGTTGTCGTCTTCTGGTCTTCCTCTGCAGGGGTTTTTCAGCTAGGCAGTCCTTCTTCTTGTAGTTGCAGGAATCTAATTTTCTAGGGTTCAGGGTAGCCCTTAAATACTAAATTTAAGGGCGTGTTTAGGTCTGGGGGGTTAGTAGCCAATGGCTACTAGCCCTGAGGGTGGGTACACCCTCTTTGTGCCTCCTCCCAAGGGGAGGGGGTCACAATCCTAACCCTATTGGGGGAATCCTCCATCTGCAAGATGGAGGATTTCTAAAAGTTAGAGTCACTTCAGCTCAGGACACCTTAGGGGCTGTCCTGACTGGCCAGTGACTCCTCCTTGTTTTTCTCATTATTTTCTCCGGCCTTGCCGCCAAAAGTGGGGCCTGGCCGGAGGGGGCGGGCAACTCCACTAGCTGGAGTGTCCTGCTGGGTTGGCACAAAGGAGGTGGGCCTTTGAGGCTCACCGCCAGGTGTGACAATTCCTGCCTGGGGGAGGTGTTAGCATCTCCACCCAGTGCAGGCTTTGTTACTGGCCTCAGAGTGACAAAGGCACTCTCCCCATGGGGCCAGCAACATGTCTCGGTTTGTGGCAGGCTGCTAAAACTAGTCAGCCTACACAGATAGTCGGTTAAGTTTCAGGGGGCACCTCTAAGGTGCCCTCTGTGGTGTATTTTACAATAAAATGTACACTGGCATCAGTGTGCATTTATTGTGCTGAGAAGTTTGATACCAAACTTCCCAGTTTTCAGCGTAGCCATTATGGTGCTGTGGAGTTCGTGTTTGACAGACTCCCAGACCATATACTCTTATGGCTACCCTGCACTTACAATGTCTAAGGTTTTGTTTAGACACTGTAGGGGTACCATGCTCATGCACTGGTACCCTCACCTATGGTATAGTGCACCCTGCCTTAGGGCTGTAAGGCCTGCTAGAGGGGTGTCTTACCTATACTGCATAGGCAGTGAGAGGCTGGCATGGCACCCTGAGGGGAGTGCCATGTCGACTTACTCGTTTTGTCCTCACTAGCACACACAAGCTGGCAAGCAGTGTGTCTGTGCTGAGTGAGAGGTCTCCAGGGTGGCATAAGACATGCTGCAGCCCTTAGAGACCTTCCTTGGCATCAGGGCCCTTGGTACTAGAAGTACCAGTTACAAGGGACTTATCTGGATGCCAGGGTCTGCCAATTGTGGATACAAAAGTACAGGTTAGGGAAAGAACACTGGTGCTGGGGCCTGGTTAGCAGACCTCAGCACACTTTCAATTGTAAACATAGCATCAGCAAAGGCAAAAAGTCAGGGGGCAACCATGCCAAGGAGGCATTTCCTTACACAACCCCCCCCCAAACGAAAGAGGATGAGACTAACCTTTCCCAAGAGAGTCTTCATTTTCTAAGTGGAAGAACCTGGAAAGGCCATCTGCATTGGCATGGGCAGTCCCAGGTCTGTGTTCCACTATAAAGTCCATTCCCTGTAGGGAGATGGACCACCTCAACAGTTTAGGATTTTCACCTTTCATTTGCATCAGCCATTTGAGAGGTCTGTGGTCAGTTTGAACTAGGAAGTGAGTCCCAAAGAGGTATGGTCTCAGCTTCTTCAGGGACCAAACCACAGCAAAGGCCTCCCTCTCAATGGCACTCCAACGCTGCTCCCTGGGGAGTAACCTCCTGCTAATGAAAGCAACAGGCTGGTCAAGGCCATCATCATTTGTTTGGGACAAAACTGCCCCTATCCCATGTTCAGAGGCATCAGTCTGCACAATGAACTGCTTAGAATAATCTGGAGCTTTTAGAACTGGTCCTGAGCACATTGCCTGTTTCAGGGTGTCAAAGGCCTGTTGGCATTCCACAGTCCAGTTCACTTTCTTGGGCATTTTCTTGGAGGTGAGTTCAGTGAGGGCTGTCACAATGGATCCATATCCCTTCACAAACCTCCTGTAATACCCAGTCAAGCCAAGGAATGCCCTGACTTGAGTCTGGGTTTTTGGAGCTACCCAGTCCAGAATAGTCTGGATCTTGGGTTGGAGTGGCTGAACTTGGCCTCCACCTACAAGGTGTCCCAAGTAAACCACAGTTCCCTGCCCTATCTGGCATTTGGATGCCTTGATAGAGAGGCCTGCAGATTGCAGAGCCTTCAAAACCTTCTTCAGGTGGACCAGGTGATCCTGCCAGGTGGAGCTAAAGACAGCAATATCATCAAGATAAGCTGTGCTAAAGGACTCCAAGCCAGCAAGGACTTGATTCACCAACCTTTGGAAGGTGGCAGGGGCATTCTTTAAACCAAAGGGCATAACAGTAAACTGATAATGCCCATCAGGTGTGGAGAATGCTGTTTTCTCTTTTGCTCCAGGTGCCATTTTTATTTGCCAGTACCCTGCTGTCAAGTCAAAGGTACTTAAGAATTTGGCAGCACCTAATTTGTCTATGAGCTCATCAGCTCTTGGAATTGGATGAGCATCTGTCTTGGTGACAGAATTGAGCCCTCTGTAGTCCACACAAAACCTCATCTCTTTCTTTCCATCTTTGGTGTGAGGTTTGGGGACTAAGACCACTGGGCTAGCCCAGGGGCTGTCAGAGCGCTCAATTACTCCCAATTCCAGCATCTTGTGGACTTCCACCTTGATGCTTTCCTTAACATGGTCAGACTGTCTAAAGATTTTGTTCTTGACAGGCATGCTGTCTCCTGTGTCCACATCATGGGTACACAGGTGTGTCTGACCAGGGGTTAAGGAGAAGAGTTCAGGAAACTGTTGTAGGACTCTCCTACAATCAGCTTGCTGTTGGCCAGAGAGGGTGTCTGAGTAGATCACTCCATCTACTGTACCATCTTTTGGGTCTGATGACAGAAGATCAGGGAGAGGTTCACTCTCTGCCTCCTGATCCTCATCTGTTAACATCAACAGATTGACATCAGCCCTGTCGTGGAAGAGCTTAAGGCGGTTCACATGGATCACCCTCTTGGGGCTCCTGCTTGTGCCCAGGTCCACCAGGTAGGTGACCTGACTCTTCCTTTCTAGTACTGGGTAAGGGCCACTCCATTTGTCCTGGAGTGCCCTGGGAGCCACAGGCTCCAGAACCCAGACTTTCTGCCCTGGTTGGAACTCAACCAGTGCAGCCTTTTGGTCATACCAAAACTTCTGGAGCTGTTGGCTGGCCTCAAGGTTTTTGGTTGCCTTTTCCATGTACTCTGCCATTCTAGAGCGAAGGCCAAGTACATAGTCCACTATGTCCTGTTTAGGCTCATGGAGAGGTCTCTCCCAGCCTTCTTTAACAAGGGCAAGTGGTCCCCTTACAGGATGACCAAACAGAAGTTCAAAGGGTGAGAATCCTACTCCCTTCTGTGGCACCTCTCTGTAAGCGAAAAGCAGGCATGGCAAGAGGACATCCCATCTCCTTTTGAGTTTTTCTGGGAGTCCCATGATCATGCCCTTTAATGTCTTGTTGAATCTCTCAACTAAGCCATTAGTTTGTGGATGGTATGGTGTAGTGAATTTATAAGTCACTCCACACTCATTCCACATGTGCTTTAGGTATGCTGACATGAAGTTGGTACCTCTGTCAGACACCACCTCCTTAGGGAAACCCACTCTGGTAAAGATACCAATGAGGGCCTTGGCTACTGCAGGGGCAGTAGTCGACCTAAGGGGAATAGCTTCAGGATACCTGGTAGCATGATCCACTACTACCAGGATATACATATTTCCTGAGGCTGTGGGAGGTTCTAGTGGACCAACTATGTCCACACCCACTCTTTCAAAGGGAACCCCCACCACTGGAAGTGGAATGAGGGGGGCCTTTGGATGCCCACCTGTCTTACCACTGGCTTGACAGGTGGGGCAGGAGAGGCAAAACTCCTTAACCATGTTGGACATATTGGGCCAGTAGAAGTGGTTGACTAACCTCTCCCACGTCTTGGTTTGTCCCAAATGTCCAGCAAGGGGAATGTCATGGGCCAATGTTAGGATGAACTGCCTGAACAGCTGAGGCACTACCACTCTCCTAGTGGCACCAGGTTTGGGGTCTCTGGCCTCAGTGTACAGGAGTCCATCTTCCCAATAGACCCTATGCGTTCCATTTTTCTTGCCTTTGGACTCTTCAGCAGCTTGCTGCCTAAGGCCTTCAAGAGAGGGACAGGTTTCTTGTCCCTTACACAGCTCCTCCCTTGAGGGTCCCCCTGGGCCTAAGAGCTCAACCTGATAAGGTTCAAGCTCCAAAGGCTCAGTTCCCTCAGAGGGCAGAACTTCTTCCTGAGAAGAGAGGTTCCCTTTCTTTTGCTGTGTTGCAGTTGGTTTCCCAACTGACTTTCCTGTTCTCTTGGTAGGCTGGGCCATTCTTCCAGACTCCAGCTCTACTTGTTCACCCTGTGCCTTGCACTGTGCTCTTGTTTTCACACACACTAGTTCAGGGATACCCAGCATTGCTGCATGGGTTTTTAGTTCTACCTCAGCCCATGCTGAGGACTCCAGGTCATTTCCAAGCAGACAGTCCACTGGGATATTTGAGGAGACCACCACCTGTTTCAGGCCATTGACCCCTCCCCATTCTAAAGTAACCATTGCCATGGGATGTACTTTTCTCTGATTGTCAGCGTTGGTGACTGTGTAAGTTTTTCCAGTCAGGTATTGGCCAGGGGAAACCAGTTTCTCTGTCACCATGGTGACACTGGCACCTGTATCCCTCAGGCCCTCTATTCTAGTCCCATTAATTAAGAGTTGCTGTCTGTATTTTTGCATGTTAGGCGGCCAGACAGCTAGTGTGGCTAAATCCACCCCACCCTCAGAAACTAGAGTAGCTTCAGTGTGGACCCTGATTTGCTCTGGGCACACTGTTGATCCCACTTGGAGACTAGCCATACCAGTGTTACCTGGATGGGAGTTTGGAGTGGAACCTTTCTTGGGACAGGCCTTGTCTCCAGTTTGGTGTCCATGCTGTTTACAGCTATGACACCAGGCCTTTTTGGGATCAAAGTTTTTACCCTTGTACCCATTGTTTTGTGAAGAGGCTCTGGGCCCACCCTCCTGTGCAGGTTTTTGGGGGCCTGTAGAAGACTCTTTACTATTTTTAGTTTTGGTTGTCTCATCACCCTTCCCCTGGGGAGTCTTTGTGACCCCTTTCTTTTGGTCACCCCCTGTTGAAGTCTTGGACACCCTTGTCTTGACCCAATGGTCCGCCTTCTTTCCCAATTCTTGGGGAGAAATTGGTCCTAGGTCTACCAGATGCTGATGCAGTTTATCATTGAAACAATTACTTAACAGGTGTTCTTTCACAAATAAATTGTACAGCCCATCATAATTACTTACACCACTGCCTTGAATCCAACCGTCTAGTGTTTTCACTGAGTAGTCTACAAAGTCAACCCAGGTCTGGCTCGAGGATTTTTGAGCCCCCCTGAATCTAATCCTATACTCCTCAGTGGAGAATCCAAAGCCTTCAATCAGGGTACCCTTCATGAGGTCATACGATTCTGCATCTTGTGCAGAGAGTGTGAGGAGTCTATCCCTACACTTTCCTGTGAACATTTCCCAAAGGAGAGCACCCCAGTGAGATCTGTTCACTTTTCTGGTTACACAAGCCCTCTCAAAGGCTGTGAACCATTTGGTGATGTCATCACCATCTTCATATTTAGTTACAATCCCTTTGGGGATTTTCAACATGTCAGGAGAATCTCTGACCCTATTTATGTTGCTGCCACCATTGATGGGTCCTAGGCCCATCTCTTGTCTTTCCCTCTCTATGGCTAGGATCTGTCTTTCCAAAGCCAATCTTTTGGCCATCCTGGCTAACTGGATGTCCTCTTCACTGGGGCTATCCTCAGTGATTTCAGAGGTGTTGGTCTCTCCTGTGAGGGAACCAGCATCTCTGACTATTATTTTAGGAGTCAGGGTTTGAGGGACCCTGTTCTCCCTAGATAGGACTGGTAGGGGGGAATTTTCCTCCAAGTCACTATCCTCTTCCTCTGAGTTGCCACCCTCAGAGGGGTTGGCCTTTTCAAACTCTGCCAAAAGCTCCTGGAGCTGTATTTTGGTAGGTTTGGGGCCCATTGTTATTTTCTTTATTTTACAGAGTGACCTTAGCTCCCTCATTTTAAGATGGAGGTAAGGTGTGGTGTCGAGTTCCACCACAGTCACATCTGTGCTAGACATTTTGCTTCTAAAAGTTGGAATACTTTTTAAGAATCTACAACTGGTTCTAGAATCTAATTCAAACTTTTACCAAACTTTTAAACTCTAAAAGAAAATGCTAACAGGGACTAACACAAGGCCCTAGCAGGTCTTTTAAGAATTTAGAAAACTTTTCAAATTGCAAAAATCAGTTTCTAATGACAATTTTGGAATTTGTCGTGTGATCAGGTATTGGCTGAGTAGTCCAGCAAATGCAAAGTCTTGTACCCCACCGCTGATCCACCAATGTAGGAAGTTGGCTCTGTATGTGCTATTTCAAAGTAAGGAATAGCATGCACAGAGTCCAAGGGTTCCCCTTAGAGGTAAGATAGTGGCAAAAAGAGATAATACTAATGCTCTATTTTGTGGTAGTGTGGTCGAGCAGTAGGCTTATCCAAGGAGTAGTGTTAAGCATTTGTTGTACATACACATAGACAATAAATGAGGTACACACACTCCGAGACAAATCCAGCCAATAGGTTTTTATATAGAAAAATATCTTTTCTTAGTTTATGTTAAGAACCACAGGTTCAAATTCTACATGTAATATCTCATTCGAAAGGTATTGCAGGTAAGTACTTTAGGAACTTCAAATCATAAAAATTGCATGTATACTTTACAAGTTATTGACAAATAGCTGTTTTAAAAGTGGACACAGTGCAATTTTCACAGTTCCTGGGGGAGGTAAGTTTTTGTTAGTTTTACCAGGTAAGTAAGACACTTACAGGGTTCAGTTCTTGGTCCAAGGTAGCCCACCGTTGGGGTTTCAGAGCCACCCCAAAGTCACCACACCAGCAGCTCAGGGCCGGTCAGGTGCAGAGTTCAAAGTGGTGCCCAAAACACATAGGCTAGAATGGAGAGAAGGGGGTGCCCCGGTTCCGGTCTGCTTGCAGGTAAGTACCCGCGTCTTCGGAGGGCAGACCAGGGGGGTTTTGTAGGGCACCGGGGGGGACACAAGTCCACACAGAAATTTCACCCTCAGCGGCGCGGGGGCGGCCGGGTGCAGTGTAGAAACAAGCGTCGGGTTTGTAATGGAAGTCAATGGGAGATCTAGGGATCTCTTTAGCGCTGCAGGCAGGCAAGGGGGGGGGTTCCTCGGGGAAACCTCCACTTGGTCAAGGGAGAGGGACTCCTGGGGGTCACTCCTCCAGTGAAAGTCCGGTCCTTCAGGTCCTGGGGGCTGCGGGTGCAGGGTCTCTCCCAGGTGTCGGGACTTTAGGTTCAAAGAGTCGCGGTCAGGGGAAGCCTCGGGATTCCCTCTGCAGGCGGCGCTGTGGGGGTTCAGGGGGGACAGGTTTTTGTACTCACAGTCTTAGAGTAGTCCTGGGGTCCCTCCTGAGGTGTTGGATCGCCACCAGCCGAGTCGGGGTCGCCGGGTGCAGTGTTGCAAGTCTCACGCTTCTTGCGGGGAGCTTGCAGGGTTCTTTAAAGCTGCTGGAAACAAAGTTGCAGCTTTTCTTGGAGCAGGTCCGCTGTCCTCGGGAGTTTCTTGTCTTTTCGAAGCAGGGGCAGTCCTCAGAGGATGTCGAGGTCGCTGGTCCCTTTGGAAGGCGTCGCTGGAGCAGGATCTTTGGAAGGCAGGAGACAGGCCGGTGAGTTTCTGGAGCCAAGGCAGTTGTCGTCTTCTGGTCTTCCTCTGCAGGGGTTTTTCAGCTAGGCAGTCCTTCTTCTTGTAGTTGCAGGAATCTAATTTTCTAGGGTTCAGGGTAGCCCTTAAATACTAAATTTAAGGGCGTGTTTAGGTCTGGGGGGTTAGTAGCCAATGGCTACTAGCCCTGAGGGTGGGTACACCCTCTTTGTGCCTCCTCCCAAGGGGAGGGGGTCACAATCCTAACCCTATTGGGGGAATCCTCCATCTGCAAGATGGAGGATTTCTAAAAGTTAGAGTCACTTCAGCTCAGGACACCTTAGGGGCTGTCCTGACTGGCCAGTGACTCCTCCTTGTTTTTCTCATTATTTTCTCCGGCCTTGCCGCCAAAAGTGGGGCCTGGCCGGAGGGGGCGGGCAACTCCACTAGCTGGAGTGTCCTGCTGGGTTGGCACAAAGGAGGTGGGCCTTTGAGGCTCACCGCCAGGTGTGACAATTCCTGCCTGGGGGAGGTGTTAGCATCTCCACCCAGTGCAGGCTTTGTTACTGGCCTCAGAGTGACAAAGGCACTCTCCCCATGGGGCCAGCAACATGTCTCGGTTTGTGGCAGGCTGCTAAAACTAGTCAGCCTACACAGATAGTCGGTTAAGTTTCAGGGGGCACCTCTAAGGTGCCCTCTGTGGTGTATTTTACAATAAAATGTACACTGGCATCAGTGTGCATTTATTGTGCTGAGAAGTTTGATACCAAACTTCCCAGTTTTCAGCGTAGCCATTATGGTGCTGTGGAGTTCGTGTTTGACAGACTCCCAGACCATATACTCTTATGGCTACCCTGCACTTACAATGTCTAAGGTTTTGTTTAGACACTGTAGGGGTACCATGCTCATGCACTGGTACCCTCACCTATGGTATAGTGCACCCTGCCTTAGGGCTGTAAGGCCTGCTAGAGGGGTGTCTTACCTATACTGCATAGGCAGTGAGAGGCTGGCATGGCACCCTGAGGGGAGTGCCATGTCGACTTACTCGTTTTGTCCTCACTAGCACACACAAGCTGGCAAGCAGTGTGTCTGTGCTGAGTGAGAGGTCTCCAGGGTGGCATAAGACATGCTGCAGCCCTTAGAGACCTTCCTTGGCATCAGGGCCCTTGGTACTAGAAGTACCAGTTACAAGGGACTTATCTGGATGCCAGGGTCTGCCAATTGTGGATACAAAAGTACAGGTTAGGGAAAGAACACTGGTGCTGGGGCCTGGTTAGCAGACCTCAGCACACTTTCAATTGTAAACATAGCATCAGCAAAGGCAAAAAGTCAGGGGGCAACCATGCCAAGGAGGCATTTCCTTACAACATCCCATCTCCTTTTGAGTTTTTCTGGGAGCCCCATGATCATGCCCTTTAATGTCTTGTTGAATCTCTCAACAAGGCCATTAGTTTGTGGATGGTAGGGTGTAGTGAATTTATAAGTCACTCCACACTCATTCCACATGTGTTTCAGGTATGCTGACATGAAGTTGGTACCTCTGTCAGACACCACCTCCTTAGGGAAGCCCAATCTGGTAAAGATACCAATGAGGGCCTTGGCTACTGCAGGGGCAGTGGTCGACCTAAGGGGAATAGCTTCAGGATACCTAGTAGCATGATCCACTACTACTAGGATGTACATATTTCCTGAGGCTGTGGGAGGTTCAAGTGGACCCACTATGTCTACACCCACTCTTTCAAAGGGGACCCCCACCACTGGAAGTGGAATGAGGGGGGCCTTTGGATGTCTACCTGTCTTACCACTGGCTTCACAGGTGGTCAGGAGACACAAAACTCCTTACGTTTCTGGGACATGTTGGGCCAGTAGAAGTGGTTGACTAGTCTCTCCCACGTCCAGCAAGGGGAATATCATGGGCTAAGGTCAGTATGAACTCTCTGAACGCCTGAGGCACTACCACTCTCCTAGTGGCACCAGGTTTGGGATCTCTTGCCTCAGTGTACAGGAGCCCATCTTCCCAATAGACCCTATGTGTTCCAGTTTTCTTGCCATTGGACTCTTCAGCAGCTTGCTGCCTAAGGCCTTCAAGAGAGGGACAGGTTTCTTGCCCCTTACACAACTGCTCGCTTGAGGGTCCCCCTGGGCCTAAGAGCTCAACCTGATAAGGTTCTAACTCCATAGGCTCAGTTCTCTCAGAGGGCAGAACTTCTTCCTGAGAAGAGAGGTTCTATTTTTGTTGTTGTGTTGCAGCTGGTTTCCCAGCTGGCTTTCCTTTTCTCTTGGTAGGCTGGGCCCTTTTTCCAGACTCCAGCTCCACTTTTTCACCCTGAGCCTTGCACTGTGCCCTTGTCTTGACACACACCAGTTCAGGGATACCCAGCATGGCTGCATGGGTTTTCAGTTCTACCTCAGCCCATGCTGAGGACTCCAGGGCATTTCCAAGCAAACAATCTACTGGGATATTGGAGGAGACCACCACCTGTTTCAGGCCATTGACCCCTCCCCACTCTAAAGTTACCATAGCCATGGGATGTACTTTAGTCTGATTGTCAGCGTTGGTGACTGGATAAGTTTGTCCAGCCAGGTATTGACCAGGGGAAACCAGTTTCTCTGTCACCATAGTGACACTGGCACCTGTATCCCTCAGGCCTTCTACACTTGTCCCATTAATTAAGAGCTGCTGCCTGTATTTTTGCATGTTAGGAGGCCAGGCAGCCAGTGTGGCTAAATCCATCCCACCCTCAGAGACTAATGTAGCTTCAGTGGGACACCTGATTTGCTCTGGGCACACTGTTGATCCCACTTGGAGACTAGCCATTCCAGTGTTAGCTGGAGTGGAGTTAGAAGTGGTAGTTTTCTTGGGACAGGCCTTGTCTCCAGTTTGGTGTCCAGGCTGATTACAGCTACGACACCAGGCCTTTTTGGGATCAAAGTTTTTACCCTTGTACCCAAAATTGTTTTGTAAAGAGGCTCTGGGCCCACCCTCCTGTGCAGGTTTTTGGGGGCCTGAAGAAGACTCTTTACTATTTTTGTTTTTGGATGTCTCTACACTCTTCCCCTGGGGAGGCTTTGTGACCCCTTTCTTTTGGTCACCCCCTGTGGTAGTCTTGGTCACCCTAGTCTTGACCCAATGGTCTGCCTTCTTTCCCAATTCTTGGGGAGAAATTGGTCCTAGGTCTACCAGATGCTGATGCAGTTTATCATTTGAACAATTACTTAACAGGTGTTCTTTCACAAATAAATTGTACAGCCCATCATAATTATTAACACCACTGCCTTGAATCCAACCATCCAGTGTTTTCATTGAGTAGTCCACAAAATCATCCCAGGTCTGGCTCAAGGTTTTTTGAGCCCCCCTGAATCTAATTCTATACTCCTCAGTGGAGAATCCAAAGCCATCAATCAGGGTACCCTTCATGAGGTCATAAGATTCTGCATCTTTTCCAGAGAGTGTGAGGAGTCTATCCCTACACTTTCCAGTGAACATTTCCCAAAGGAGAGCACCCCAGTGAGATTTGTTCACTTTTCTGCTTACACAAGCCCTCTCAAAAGCTGTGAACCATTTGGTGATGTCATCACCATCTTCATATTTAGTTACAATCCCTTTAGGAATTTTCGACATGTCAGGAGAATCTCTGACCCTAGTTATGTTGCTGCCACCATTGATGGGTCCTAGGCCCATCTCTTGTCTTTCCCTTTCTATGGCTAGGATCTGTCTTTCCAAAACCAATCTTTTGGCCATCCTGGCTAGCTGGATGTCGTCTTCACTGGAGTTATCCTCAGTGATTTCAGAGATGTTGGTCCCTCCTGTGAGGGAAGCAGCATCTCTGACTACTATATTTGGAGACAGGGCTTGAGAGGCCCTGTTCTCCCTAGTTAAGACTGGTAGGGGGGAATTTCCCTCCAAATCACTATCTTCATCCTCTGAGTTGCCATCCTCAGAGGGGTTGGCCTTTTCAAACTCTGCCAAAAGCTCCTGGAGCTGTAGTTTGGAAGGTCTGGGGCCCATTGTTATTTTCTTTATTTTACAGAGTGACCTTAGCTCCCTCATCTTAAGATGGAGGTAAGGGGTGATATCGAGTTCCATCACATTCACATCTGTACTAGACATTATGCTTCTAAAAGTTGGAATACTTTTTAAGAATCTAAAACTAGTTCTAGGTTCTAATTCAAACTTTCACAAAACTTTTAAACTCTAAAAAGAAATGCTAACAGGGACTAACACAAGGCCCTAGCAGGACTTTTAAGAATTTAGAAAAATAGTTCAAATTGCAAAAATCAATTTCTAATAGCAATTTTTGGAATTTGTCGTGTGATCAGGTATTGGCTGAGTAGTCCAGCAAATGCAAAGTCTTCTACCCCACCGCTGATCCACCAATGTAGGAAGTTGGCTCTGTATGCACTATTTCAAAGTAAGGAATAGTATGCACAGAGTCCAAGGGTTCCCCTTAGAGGTAAGATAGTGGCAAAAAGAGATAATACTAATGCTCTATTTTGTGGTAGTGTGGTCGATCAGTAGGCTTATCAAAGGAGTAGTGTTAAGCATTTGTTGTACATACACACAGGCAATAAATGAGGAACACACACTCAGAGACAATTCCAGACCAATAGGTTTTTGTTATAGAAAAATATATTTTCTTAGTTTATTTTAAGAACCACAGGTTCAAATTCTACATGTAATATCTCATTTGAAAGGTATTGCAGGTAAGTACTTTAGGGACTTTGAATAATCACAGTAGCATATATACTTTTTACATAAAACACATTTAGCTGTTTTAAAAGTGGACACAGTGCAATTTTCACAGTTCCTGGGGGAGGTAAAGTAATGTTAGTTCTTGCAGGTAAGTAAACCACCTACGGGGTTCAAATTGGGGTCCAAGGTAGCCCACCGTTGGGGGTTCAGAGCAACCCCAAAGTTACCACACCAGCAGCTCAGGGCCGGTCAGGTGCAGAGTTCAAAGTGGTGCCCAAAACGCATAGGCTTCAATGGAGAGAAGGGGGTGCCCCGGTTCCAGTCTGCCAGCAGGTAAGTACCCGCGTCTTCGGAGGGCAGACCATGGGGGTTTTGTAGGGCACCGGGGGGGGACACAAGCTCACACAAAAAGTACACCCTCAGCGGCACTGGGGCGGCCGGGTGCAGTGTGCAAACACGCGTCGGGTTTCCAATAGGTTTCAATGAGAGACCAAGGGGTCTCTTTAGCGATGCAGGCAGGCAAGGGGGGGGCTCCTCGGGGTAGCCACCACCTAGGCAAGGGAGAGGGCTTCCTGGGGGTCACTCCTGCACTGGAGTTCCGATCCTTCAGGTGCTGGGGGCTGAGGGTGCAGGGTTTTTTCCAGCCGTCGGGATTTTAGAGTCAGGCAGTCGCGGTCAGGGGGAGCCTCGGGATTCCCTCTGCAGTCGTCGCTGTGGGGGCTCAGGTGGGGACAACTTTGGTTACTCACAGTCTCGGAGTCGCCGGAGGGTCCTCCCTGAGGTGTTGGTTCTCCACCAGTCGAGTCGGGGTCGCCGGGTGCAGTGTTGCAAGTCTCACGCTTCTAGTGGGGATTGCAGGGGTCTTTAAATCTGCTCCTCTGGATACAAAGTTGCAGTCTTTGTTGAACAGGGCCGCTGTTCTCGGGAGTTTCTTGGTCTCTTGGAAGCAGGGCAGTCCTCTGAGGATTCAGAGGTCGCTGGTCCCAGGGAAAGCGTCGCTGGAGCAGTTTTCTTCTGAAGGCAGGAGACAGGCCGGTAGGACTGGGGCCAAAGCAGTTGGTGTCTTCTTTCTTCTTCTGCAGGGGTTTTTCAGCTCAGCAGTCCTCTTCTTCGGTAAGTTGCAGGAATCTAAATTCTTAGGTTCAGGGGAGCCCTTAAATACTAAATTTAAGGGCGTGTTTAGGTCTGGGGGTTAGTAGCCAATGGCTACTAGCCCTGAGGGTGGGTACACCCTCTTTGTGCCTCCTCCCAAGGGGAGGGGGTCACATTCCTATCCCTATTGGGGGAATCCTCCATCTGCAAGATGGAGGATTTCTAAAAGTCAGAGTCACTTCAGCTCAGGTTGCCTTAGGGGCTGTCCTGACTGGCCAGTGGCTCCTCCTTGTTTTTCTCATTAATTCCTCCGGCCTTGCCGCCAAAAGTGGGGCCGTGGCCGGAGGGGGCGGGCAACTCCACTAGCTGGAGTGCCCTGTGGTGCTGGAACAAAGGAGGTGAGCCTTTGAGGCTCACCGCCAGGTGTTACAGCTCCTGCCTGGGGGAGGTGATAGCATCTCCACCCAGTGCAGGCTTTGTTACTGGCCACAGAGTGACAACGGCACTCTCCCCATGTGGCCAGCAACATGTCTCGAGTGTGGCAGGCTGCTAAAACCAGTCAGCCTACACGGGTAGTTGGTTAAGGTTTCAGGGGGCACCTCTAAGGTGCCCTCTGGGGTGTATTTCACAATGAAATGTACACTGGCATCAGTGTGCATTTATTGTGCTGAGAAGTTTGATACCAAACTCCCCAGTTTTCAGTGTAGCCATTATGGTGCTGTGGAGTTCGTGTTTGACAGACTCCCAGACCATATACTCTTATGGCTACCCTGCACTTACAATGTCTAAGGTTTTGCTTAGACACTGTAGGGGCACAGTGCTCTTGCACTGGTGCCCTCACCTATGGTATAGTGCACCCTGCCTTAGGGCTGTAAGGCCTGCTAGAGGGGTGACTTATCTATACTGCATAGGCAGTGTGAGGTTGGCATGGCACCCTGAGGGGAGTGCCATGTCGACTTACTCGTTTTATCCTCACCAGCACACACAAGCTGGCAAGCAGTGTGTCTGTGCTGAGTGAGGGGTCCCCAGTGTGGCATAAGCTATGCTGCAGCCCTTAGAGACCTTCCCTGGCATCAGGGCCCTTGGTACCAGGGGTACCAGTTACAAGGGACTTACCTGGATGCCAGGGTGTGCCAATTGTGTAAAACAAAAGTACAGGTTAGGGAAAGAACACTGGTGCTGGGGCCTGGTTAGCAGGCCTCAGCACACTTTCAAATCAAAACATAGCATCAGCAAAGGCAAAAAGTCAGGGGGTAACCATACCAAGGAGGCATTTCCTTACACCCTCTCTCCACAGCACAACAAAATACCCTAGGAATATCTATGAGGACCTCAAAAACACGCACATGGGGGTCTGCATATTGTTTTGTATAAATAATGATTGTGATCTCTTGTGGTGCCAAGACCATAAATGTGGTACACTGATCTAAAACACTGTAGCATTGGTAGCAATTATATGCAGTCCATGAACCTCAAGCCACAGTTTGAGGACCATCTACAAATAAGGGACATTTTTTGTTGAAATATAAATTATAAAAACCATGAAAAATAGATATTGTTATGAGATCACCTGGAAACTTAGCACACTCACTGCTAAACTATGATGGAAAGAAGCATATATGTCAGATGTGTCACAATTAAAGTAGTGCAGAATACCCAATATTTGGGTCCTCTCGACTTCCAGAAATAGTAATGTGGCAGCATTTACATTAGTGGGCTTCAAACTTTTTTTGCATAAAGTTCTTCAGTAAATCCCTCAATATGGAATCTTATTTTTCACAATATATTATAAAAAAAGTTAAAGATATAAGTGGGTATGGGTGTGTTTCTTCAATGTAATTTTTAAAAAAGACTGATACCCAGTTATCATTTTCAATGTATCTCTCTCTCTCTCTCTCTATATATATATATATATATATATGTGTGTGTGTGTATGTATATATATAAAAAAAAATGTTATGGGGACATTATAGTAAGGTTCTGAATTTACTTTGCACAAAACCAGAGAAATTCTGCGGTTATAGTTAGTTATTTCAAATAACTATAACTCGTGCCCACGCAATGCACCATTTCTTCTTCAATAATTTAACTTCTAATGTTTCATTAATATTTTTATTGACGTTATAAAAGTTGTCATGAGTGCTGTAATATTTGAGGTAACTAGCAGTGCACAGCAAGGGCACCATTGGCCTGTCGCCAGGCCCTGCGGCCAATCCTCTATAACCACCCAACCCCAAGGCTGTGCGCGGCAGGGGTTGGCCGCAGGGACTAGTCGCATGCCAGCCCCTGCAGCCAACCACCCAACCTCACGCTGCACACGGCGTAATGGGAGTAGGCTGGAGGGGTGTGAGAGGATGTCTCTGGGTGTGACAGGGGCTATGAGAGTGTCTGGCTGTGAAAGTGGGAGTGAGAGGGCTAATGTGGGAGTGTAGGAGGTTGGCTCTGTATGTGCTATTTCAAAGTAAGGAATAGCATGCACAGAGTCCAAGGGTTCCCCTTAGAGGTAAGATAGTGGCAAAAAGAGATAATACTAATGCTCTATTTTGTGGTAGTGTGGTCGAGCAGTAGGCTTATCCAAGGAGTAGTGTTAAGCATTTGTTGTACATACACATAGACAATAAATGAGGTACACACACTCAGAGACAAATCCAGCCAATAGGTTTTTGTATAGAAAAATATCTTTTCTTAGTTTATTTTAAGAACCACAGGTTCAAATTCTACATGTAATATCTCATTCGAAAGGTATTGCAGGTAAGTACTTTAGGAACTTCAAATCATCAAAATTGCATGTATACTTTTCAAGTTATTCACAAATAGCTGTTTTAAAAGTGGACACTTAGTGCAATTTTCACAGTTCCTAGGGGAGGTAAGTATTTGTTAGGTTAACCAGGTAAGTAAGACACTTACAGGGCTTAGTTCTTGGTCCAAGGTAGCCCACCGTTGGGGGTTCAGAACAACCCCAAAGTCACCACACCAGCAGCTCAGGGCCGGTCAGGTGCAGAGTTCAAAGTGGTGCCCAAAACACATAGGCTAGAATGGAGAGAAGGGGGTGCCCCGGTTCCGGTCTGCTTGCAGGTAAGTACCCGCGTCTTCGGAGGGCAGACCAGGGGGTTTTGTAGGGCACCGGGGGGGACACAAGCCCACACAGAAATTTCACCCTCAGCAGCGCGGGGGCGGCCGGCTGCAGTGTAGAAACAAGCGTCGGGTTTGTAATGGAAGTCAATGGGAGATCTAGGGATCTCTTCAGCGCTGCAGGCAGGCAAGGGGGGGGATTCCTCGGGGAAACCTCCACTTGGACAAGGGAGAGGGACTCCTGGGGGTCACTTCTCCAGTGAAAGTCCGGTCCTTCAGGTCCTGGGGGCTGCGGGTGCAGGGTCTCTCCCAGGCGTCGGGACTTTAGGTTCAAAGAGTCGCGGTCAGGGGAAGCCTCGGGATTCCCTCTGCAGGCGGCGCTGTGGGGGCTCAGGGGGGACAGGTTTTGGTACTCACAGTATCAGAGTAGTCCTGGGGTCCCGCCTGAGGTGTCGGATCTCCACCAGCCGAGTCGGGGTCACCGGGTGCAGTGTTGCAAGTCTCACGCTTCTTGCGGGGAGCTTGCAGGGTTCTTTAAAGCTGCTGGAAACAAAGTTGCAGCTTTTCTTGGAGCAGGTCCGCTGTCCTCGGGAGTTTCTTGTCTTTTCGAAGCAGGGGCAGTCCTCAGAGGATGTCGAGGTCGCTGGTCCCTTTGGAAGGCGTCGCTGGAGCAGGATCTTTGGAAGGCAGGAGACAGGCCGGTGAGTTTCTGGAGCCAAGGCAGTTGTCGTCTTCTGGTCTTCCGCTGCAGGGGTTTTCAGCTGGGCAGTCCTTCTTCTTGTAGTTGCAGGAATCTAATTTTCTAGGGTTCAGGGTAGCCCTTAAATACTAAATTTAAGGGCGTGTTTAGGTCTGGGGGGTTAGTAGCCAATGGCTACTAGCCCTGAGGGTGGGTACACCCTCTTTGTGCCTCCTCCCAAGGGGAGGGGGTCACAATCCTAACCCTATTGGGGGAATCCTCCATCTGCAAGATGGAGGATTTCTAAAAGTTAGAGTCACTTCAGCTCAGGACACCTTAGGGGCTGTCCTGACTGGCCAGTGACTCCTCCTTGTTTCTTTCTTTGTTCCCTCCAGCCTTGCCGCCAAAAGTGGGGGCCGTGGCCGGAGGGGGCGGGCAACTCCACTAAGCTGGAGTGCCCTGCTGGGCTGTGACAAAGGGGTGAGCCTTTGAGGCTCACCGCCAGGTGTCACAGCTCCTGCCTGGGGGAGGTGTTAGCATCTCCACCCAGTGCAGGCTTTGTTACTGGCCTCAGAGTGACAAAGGCACTCTCCCCATGGGGCCAGCAACATGTCTCTAGTGTGGCAGGCTGCTGGAACTAGTCAGCCTACACAGACAGTCGGTTAAGTTTCAGGGGGCACCTCTAAGGTGCCCTCTGGGGTGTATTTTACAATAAAATGTACACTGGCATCAGTGTGCATTTATTGTGCTGAGAAGTTTGATACCAAACTTCCCAGTTTTCAGTGTAGCCATTATGGTGCTGTGGAGTTCGTGTTTGACAGACTCCCAGACCATATACTCTTATGGCTACCCTGCACTTACAATGTCTAAGGTTTTGTTTAGACACTGTAGGGGTACCATGCTCATGCACTGGTACCCTCACCTATGGTATAGTGCACCCTGCCTTAGGGCTGTAAGGCCTGCTAGAGGGGTGTCTTACCTATACTGCATAGGCAGTGAGAGGCTGGCATGGCACCCTGAGGGGAGTGCCATGTCGACTTACTCGTTTTGTCCTCACTAGCACACACAAGCTGGCAAGCAGTGTGTCTGTGCTGAGTGAGAGGTCTCCAGGGTGGCATAAGACATGCTGCAGCCCTTAGAGACCTTCCTTGGCATCAGGGCCCTTGGTACTAGAAGTACCAGTTACAAGGGACTTATCTGGATGCCAGGGTCTGCCAATTGTGGATACAAAAGTACAGGTTAGGGAAAGAACACTGGTGCTGGGGCCTGGTTAGCAGGCCTCAGCACACTTTCAATTGTAAACATAGCATCAGCAAAGGCAAAAAGTCAGGGGGCAACCATGCCAAGGAGGCATTTCCTTACAGGGAGTGAAAGTGGGCTGAGAGTGTCTGATTGCGTTCCAATAGAAGAAAGATACATCCTCCTCCATAAAGGATTTCAGATCGTTTTTCAATATGGAATTGTGGAGTAAACACACTTGATTGCCTTCGCCATGCCCAGGAGTTAGGATAATTTGCCCTATCCAGAAGCGGAACTTCAACTGGGGCACCTACTACATTTATATTTGTAAGTGCTTCCTGTTGAGGTTTAATTTCTGTGAAATAAGCATCATGGCCAAAAGGAAGCTCACCTGTTAGTTTATCCAACAACAGTCCACAGTTTGCACAAAATGTCTGTCCAACTGGAACACTTTCTACTGGTTAGTTAGTAAGTGCTACCTCATTGAGTAAATATCCAGTGTGGGGAGGGGGGCCCACGCGGCTTCCTCCCGGGCCGATTTTGGCCCCAGGGACCTCATCCCCTGGGGCCCAGCCATCTGTCCCGGGTGCCCCTCAGGCCAGCCAGTGTGAAGTGGGACCGTGGGGGGAATCTCAAGGCACCACAGTCCTAGTTGGCTCCCCGCCTCCTGTGGTGGTCCCCGGGGCTGGGGGTCCACAGTGGACGCCATTCCTTATCTTTTTTTCAGCCTAGGTAAAGTGGCGGTCCACAGGGCTGCGGGGGACTTTGTGGCCCCCCCTTAATGTGAAATGAACTGCCCTGGGGAGGTGGCGGTCCTCAGGGCTCTGGGTCAGGCCCATCCTTCCCCGAATCAAATTATTGTTTTGCCCTGGGGAGGTGGTGGTCCGTGGGTCCCCTTTCTTTTTAAAGCCCCAATTCCCCTAGGGGAAAAATAAAAGAAAAGGACGGGAGATTTGTTTTTAAATAAAATGCTTTTTAGCCCTGGTGGGGTCCGTGGGTGATCCCTACACCAAGTCTAGGGGATCAGGGTGACTCTACCATTGCCCCTTATCTTTTTCTAATCTTTTATTGTGGGACTCGGCTGAAGCTGAGTCCCAAGATGGCTGCCAACACATCCTTATTAAAGTGTTGGCAGCTAGTCAGATATCAGCACAGGGACAGTTGGATCCACGGATTATCTGCGTGCCTAGATATGTATTGTTTTAAAAATCGAATTACTCCAAAACTATTAAAAGGATTTACACCAAATCACGAAATGCACTCTTTTTGGATGAAGAGCTACTTTTGCCAAATTTGGTGTAATTCCGTTCATCAGTTTGGGCCTGTAGTTGTGTTAAAAAATTTGAAAACTCCTGACATAGAATAGGGAAAAGTTTTTGGGGACTCCCCTTTTTCTCAGTCCCCGCTTGACGGATCACTCCGAAACTTTCAACACAGCAGCTGAACCGACTGAAGCATGAGTTGTGAGATTTTCCTGACGATTTGTGAAATGGCCCCAAAGTTATTGGCAAAACACAAAACGCTCTGTCCATGGAAACAATGGTCCTAACTATAACTACCTACTGGCGACTGCCAGTAGGTTATATATATGTCACCACTAGGTAGTTATAGTTAGTACCTAATATTTTTTGAAAAATATGTTTTTTGCTTGCCTATATCCTTAGTGCCGCTTGACGAATGTTTACAAAATTTCCCCAAAACCTCTACAGTCATGTGAGCTGCTGTCTGGAAAGTTTCAGGGCGATCCGTGAAGCGAGGGAGGTGACATTTAGAGCATTTCCAATGTTAATTACCATAGGAAAATTTTAACAGCGATAGTGCCAAAACCACTGGATGGAATTACACCAAAGTTAGGCAAAAAGGTAGTTCTTGGCCCAGATAGAGACGTTTTTGTTATTTGATGGAAATCCGTTCAGTAGTTTTTGAGAAATTAAAGGAAATCCAAATTTGTATATATAGGGATGCAAAGGATTTGCGACCCCTCCCGATCTTGTGCTGAGATCTTATTGTCTGCCAACACTTCAACAAGGAAGCGTTGGCAGCCATGTTGAGACTCGCAGAGTCCCAAAAATGTAAAAATAAAATAAAAAATAAATGGGGTCTAGCTACAGCCACACTGACCCCTTGGTTCTGGTGGTGAGATCCCAGAGGGACCACCCCAGGGCTAAAAAACATATTTAAAAAAATGTTTAGGTGGGAGTGTGGACTCCCGTGCTTCATGTTCTTTAGGCCCCCAGCTGGGCCAAGTCCTGGGCATTGTTTTAAAGTAACGGGAGGACATCTTCCACCCCCTAGCCCGGGATCCACAATCTCCTCGGGGCGATGCTGAAAATATGTGCGTGGGGGCCTCACAGCCACCCCCCGCTCCTGGAACCCCACCACCTCTCTGAAGCAAAATGTTTTAATTCTTGTGTCCTAATGTAACTTTAACTCATGCCCTCACCATCGACTGCTAATTATCCCACAAATCCCGGCACTCATGATAACTTTGATAACATCGTTGAAAGAATTGCTGTAATATTTGCAGTTACATTTTTGACGAAAAAAACTTGCATGGCGAGGGTGGCGAGTTATAGTTATCAAGCCAAACATTTCAAGTTAGAGCTCGGCCACCTTGAAGGAAGTGTCCAGAGATTATGTTCTGCGTTGCCTTCTTCTTTCAAAAGATCGACTAAATGGAATTGAAAATGTATTGAATGCTAAGAAGTCACAGTGTATTAGGGCTGAGGGCACCCTAGAGTATTAAGACTGCTGGTCTACATAGTTATGCACCATGTAAGACAGCTTATTTTGGTAGCATACATGCATTTAAAAAATGAGTGCACCTGTGCTTAGCACAGCTTGTGTCCTACTTGTATTCACATTCTGGGCCTAAACAGAAGTTTGCCCACAAAACATTATTATTGGCCAAAGTGGCCAATCCCAATGACCTCTATTTGTTGTTAGCCACACAAATCCTAATGAATTGTGCAGTATCAAATGTTTGTCGTGAGGGTCATCTGGTGCACAGGCAGCAACCTTGTTCGTCATTCCTTGGCAACTTCAGATGGATGAAAGTTTGGTTTGGCCTAACCAGGATTCAAAGTCATGGCCAGCAGGCTGCAGCAAATGTCAGTGGTGTATTTTTAGCTCACTGAGCCACCTATGTTAAATTGACTTACCTGTAGTCTTTTTAGTTTTCTTTAGTTCGCATTGTTCTCTGTTTAGTTCCCTCACAACCAGTCTATGAGCGATTAACTGCCTGTGAAATAAGAGCTAAAGGAAATTAGTGGCTACAGCAAGAAGCAAGAGGGTGTGAGGGACCTGTGGTACTCGTGCCACAATACACCACCCAGCTTCACACCTCCACCTGTGCTCTCACTTGAAAACAAAGACATATCCAATTGTTGTCAATGGAAGAAGGCCTAATGGACTAAGATTAATACAGTTACTACTGGTGAGTGATGCATCCTGGTTGTAGTGTGTACTATTCAAGCTAGCACAAATACTGAATAACCCTTCCTTCATCACACTTTCATTAGCAATCAAAGACGCTCCCACTTCCTGGATCTCTGTTTTGTTTTTGAATTTGTTTCGAAACAAGGTTGACAAGTGTGCTTTGTGGAAATAGCGGATTTTGTAACCGCCCACGCACCTTTTCAGTCAGGCATTTTATGATTGCTGTGCCCTCTAGGCTTGGTAAACGATGTAGGCTCTCTTATGCACAGGTGCAAGTTTGCTTGTTCTTGCGCCATGAACGCAGCAGGTGGAGGCAGCTAGTTCAGGTGAGTGGGGTCAGGGAGAGCTAGATTGCTCTGCGGTGAATAGCGAATATTAGTACAACTGTTGTGTGTCTTGTCTGGCAGAATCACGCAGTTCCTGAACGCCATCAATTCATGCCTGTAAAATGATAAGTCGCTGCATGCCACTACTCAAGTGAGTAAATGTTAATCAGGATTGTAGTGCATTGTCAAAACAGCCTGTAGGCACCTGCACACTACATTGCCTAGCCAGTACTGAATTACATTATACCGCCATTCCCATAGGCGCTGTAGCTCACCAAAGGCACAGTGCAGTTAAATACTATGAAAACATGTTTTCATATGCAAAAATATGAAGCTCGTCATTTCAGCATATTTGCTCATTGATATTTAGATCTGTGACTCTTAAGGATTTTTATCTGTTTCACAAAAACAAAATAATATTTTGTAAGAGGACACGCATATTCAGTTGCAGTCCTTTAGCCGGACTCAAAGACCACAAATCTAATATGTAACTTAAATTTGCATTTTTTAGCTAGCCCTCCGTAATTTAAACTTTGATTAAAGCCTGGCTTTCTATTTGGAAATTAATCCTGCTAAATATTCCAACTAATTTGGGCCAATTTAAAGACATGCTATTCTTTCTTGGGCATTCCACTTTACTTGGATGTCCTTCGTCGCCACCAGGCTTAACTCTGGTAGCTAATTTTCACATTCGTAACTACACAGTTAAAGCGATTAAATGAAACCTGTATACAGAGGCCTTTTCAATAGTCCTTGCGACAACCACCCATTGGGCCATGCCAATATGCACATCCATAGGATTCATAGCACATGAACATTTGTCATTCAACAGACCACCATGGTTGGGCAGCGGAGTCGTACTGGGACAGAAAATAGTCTTGGCCCCCATTAGTGAATTAGAAAACTCAGAAAGTGTATCGTGTTTGCAAATCTGGATCGTTTTGAACTGGTAAAGGCAAGCAGTGTAATTGTTTTGCAAGGTATGGAAAACGGCATGGATTTTACCTTCCTTTAGGCAATGTTTGTTTCGAAGTCGGGGAAATCAACAGTAAAAATAGGCACATAAGATCGTAAAACAGGCCCACGAACAAACAAAAAAATGTCCCACACACTGACCTGTCAGTCCAGCCCGCTGGGACCTGCCTGATTGCCCCATAGGCCAGTCCGACCCTGTTGACCAGTAAAAGGACAGCGTGATCACTTATCTTCAGGAGTTTGTCACTTGCCATCAGAATTACTCGGCCCATCTCCTGATCTCAGTTGTTTCCTTGCCTCCACCCGCCTACCCGTCACAATGCCTGTATGTATTTTCACTTCTCATGTGATATTTTTTAATAAGCTGCCCATTAAAAATTGCATGAATTGCCTTGTCGTCTTGGCATATTTGACCTTAAACTCTAGGTTTACGTAATTGTAAACTGTAAGTCTTCTTAAGAAGTTGACCTTGAAAACCTTTTTAACTGTCTACTGCCTGGTACAGCTTGTCTAAGCCGTTTCAGATGGTCAGATTGAAGAAGGCGTCTTTCTCAGAACGCGAAAAGCGTTTGACAGTCAGTGCCCCTGCGCAGCCTAACTGTGCAGAAGAGTTGTGAAACAATGCCTAACGTACATTTTCTTTGATTTGGTGGCAGGATAAAGTGACTCAGAGTAAGGTTATATGTAGCCTGACTCGAGGCTAGTAGGTGGTGCGGGGTGCGCAGGGCTTAGTTATTGCTGATGGCTGCAGGCAGTCGACAGCTCTGACTTTAACGCCGATCCTCTTGATTTGTGAATTCTGGGGAAGCTGAAGTCTGCCACGGCCGGCACGGCACTGACCTAGGGATGCAGTGGACCGGTTGACAGAAGCCCTAACAAACAACACTGCCCCCATGCCTTAGGCCCTGGTCCATCACCCAGTGCCCGGCTACCCGCCTTCCCAATCCGACCCCGTGTTAAGCAACCCTGGCACAAAGCAACACCGTTGGAGGGCTCCCAATAAAAAACTTTGGGCTGCTGCACTGATATTATGTTTCGTTTGCTTTTTATTTGTTAAGTTTACTAATTAAACTGCGGGTGTGTTTGAGTGTGTGTTCAGTCATAGGTGCTGTTACTGGCACGTGGCAGAATTCTCGAAAAATTCCAAAATAAAGGAAGGCCCTGTATTGTCAGCATGAATAGGGGGCTGCCTCTGGGCAGGGGCAGCTGCCATATAATTGACTTTGAATGGCGTGTTTTCAGCGATAGTCTGATGGCTATGAAAAGGATTAATTTCTTTAGGAAAGAGGGGGCAGGCAGGACTCTTAACGGCTTGGCTGAGAGACATAAAGAAAGGGCAGCTTGGGGTCCGCCCCACAGGGAGAGACGCCTTTAACGAGGGTGACCTGTGGTAAAATGCTCCGGAATTATGCACCACTGTGGAGTGTGGGCCCGAAGCTTTCCATCTGGGGTCACAGCTGGGGCGACGGGAAGGGAGGGGGGCGGACATACCTTTTGTCTATCGTAGCAGACTCCTGTCAGTGGAAAAGCTGCTGCCCTCTCAGACCTGTCTGTAGTGTATCATTCCCATGGCAGCCCTCAAGACTGTCTTCATGGTGTAATAATGTGTCCTGGACTGGTAATGAGCAACACATGAGCTGGAAGCGGGGTTACTTAAAAAGAATACAGCATTCCTTCCAGTGTCGGTGCAGAGGTCTACCACGGTGTCACGGAAGGACATAGGGCTGGGCTAGCTAAAACATACCTAGAGTTGTGTGCTAGGACCGTCTAAACATGTGCTGTGTTTTGTACATTGGGTAGAGTGGTTGGACAGTTTAAAGGTATGTTCACTGACTAGCCTTTGTTTCATTCTTTGGGAGC
Source organism: Pleurodeles waltl (assembly GCF_031143425.1). Taxonomy (NCBI): domain Eukaryota; kingdom Metazoa; phylum Chordata; class Amphibia; order Caudata; family Salamandridae; genus Pleurodeles; species Pleurodeles waltl. Next base: position 293,805,719 of record NC_090439.1, on the reverse strand, counting down.
GTCACGTGCCAAGGCGTTCACCAGAACAAACATTAGTGATTCACCACACCTCAAGTTTCAAACAATAAGGACGTTACTTTAGTACTGGTTTTAGTCCAGACATTTTGAATTTGCTAAAATAACATATACTAACTCCTATTAAATGAATTTACCACATAGATACTGGAGTAAATATATGGAATGGTTTCCATAAGAGCTTAAGACTAACCCCAATAAACAAAACAAGCATTTACAATGCAACGGGTCTCGCGTTTGCTCATGTTAGAGCTGATTGCGTTGTAAACTCCTAACCCGACTTTTCACCTATCGGGCAAAAGTGCATGTATGTACATAACCCGAAAAAGTGAAATCAAGTATGTAAAGCGCTCGACTTCTGGCAAGCGAAATCGCGATTGTAAGTTAGAGAAAAAAAAGTCCACGAGCCCGATGGAAAACAGCGAGCCTCGCATGTTTTCTGTACTTGGTCGCTGCGCTCGACGAGGGCTAGCCACCGGAAAAGGCATGACATATGCGTGCCTTCGACTAAGGAATGCAAGCAGATTTTATTAGGGAAGCCCACAAACCAATAAAAAACACTGACGTGAAGTTGACAGGGCTCCGAGCCCTTTTCTAAATACAAAAGAGTCTTGCTGCGATACGCATGTGCGAGCGCATGCAACGCAGGCTCGACCCTAAAAAGTGAGAAACACGCTAACTTGAAATTCCAGAGCAGCCTGTTTCCCAGCATAAACCTCTATAACGCCACATCTGGGGTACTAAGTGCTATAAAAATGCAGATGCAATCCAATTAAAAATAAATACAGTCTTTTAGCCAGACCTTTTACCAGTTGGTCCGTTTCTTCCACCCACTACATCAGACGGCATGGGGCAATGGGACCGCCCACTTCAGGCATTGGCTGACTCCATTGTGAGTGACGACATTCTGCCCTTTTGCAAGGAACACATCCCTATACAGAGTAGTTACCTTGGGCGCCAGGTACTACTATGGTAATGTGTTCTTTCTGAGAACCAAAGTTATTTTTGCTTTTAGACAGTTTTTTAAATACTGGCGAGGGCTTTGCTAATCTTATTTTTTATTTTTTGCTTGTGTCACTTTTCCCCCATAGGCATAGCAGCTGGGCTAGTGTGCTAAGCTCTGAATGTGTTCCAAATGTGCACCCAAAGTCATGGATGTAACGTGGATCACTTCAGTTTGAATGGGGTTAGCAGATTGTTATGGTGTTTTTTCACCGTGTGAGTGCGGGAAATGGCATATATTGCAGCTGAAAGACTGTGCTCAATGGAAGGGGAGAGCTATGATAAAAGTTTAATGGATGTCTTAAATGTCACTGAAGTGTGTGGTGTGTGGAATACAAAAGGTTGTCAGTAAAACAGAGAAAGATGAGAGTCAAGTGTAAGGCCTTTGGAAGAGGGAAAGACACCCAGATCCTTGCTCTAGTACAACGTGAAGAAAATTGAAGGAAGGGAAGTGAAATGAAAGGGATAGATAGTATAATAGAGGTGTACCAAAATCCCAAACTTTTTGCTGGAATGAGGAGGAAGTCTCATGCATTTGTGCGTTTGCCAGTAGAAGTGCCTGTTTCCTAAATGCCAAAATGCTATCAACAATTATAAATTTTTATGTTGTCAAACATGAACTATGAGAACTATGTCTATGGTTTGTGACATAATGTATCAAGTCTTTGATGGCAAGTTTTTTGATTAAAAAAAAAATCCCCAATGCTGTTTCTTTATAATGGCAAGTGCTTGCAATCACGAAACATTTGAAGGTATTAGCTGCTTTGTATCCTGCCGTGAAGCCGTTTGTCAGTGAAAATAGCAAAAGTCTCGGTACAAGAACCCATTTGTCAGGAATTAGCCACAGCATTCTAGATACTCTCAGGGGCAGTGACAAGCTCAAGAGAACATTAATGGGATGCAGACTGTGCTCACTGTTAAGGCCTCCTTCAATTCCATGCCTCATTTTGTTTTACGTGTGGGAGATAGTGACTCTAAATCTGTTTATCATGGAGAAGATTGAGAAGTAATTTTGAATGGCATTTGTCTTCACTTATGTCAGCCTTGTCTTCAAAGTAAACTCCATCTGACTACAGAATATTTGGGCCTCTAGTGTCATTCTTGCGCTTTAGAAGCGGATATCGTCACTACCAGCAGTACTTTATATACCAGATAAATTACTACTTGGCAACCACCAGATTTTTGCTTGCAGTAGTTTAAAACATGATTTTCCTATTGCTTTTCCAGGTATCTGAGTAATGGGTTACCTAATTTCTAGTTATCAAGAAGAAGACATATAAAGTAAAACGATTTTTAGATTTGTTTTAGTTGCTTCATTGGTGTGTGCCGGATGAACACTAGAATGTCAGGTGTACTACTCCAGAAGGTACCTGTTCCAGATAAATATTTAAAAAAGGGTTCTCCTGAAGCAGAATCTAGTTTCACTTCTTAATCTATAGGTTCAGCTTCGAAGCAGTTCAGCCACCCTTGGGTCATGAAGATGGTGGAGACCTGAGAAGTCCAGACTTTTATCTGCAGACATGTTACTGGTACAACAATTCCGTTTCTGCCATTATTAACGTTGTTGTGAGTCTCTGTTGTGTTAGACAGAAGTCTGTTAACGTAGTTATTGTTCTTTGATTGAGTTATGTGGTGACCACAGCTTGTATATGGCCACTTTAGGATGTTTCTGCTGGTAATTAAAGTTTGGATGGGTACATATTGCGTTTTGACTGAAAAGTAACACTAATAAGATCGAGAAGGTTATAATCACGTGCAGCAGCTTGCTGTGGGTCCAATTGTTTTGTTCCCTTAATATCAAGATCTTCCCCTGGCTTAAATCCTGAGTAACAAAACTTTGGATTCGAGCTTGGATGTGGAATTTCTTTCCCTCTCATGGTTATGTTTAGAGTTAGTCCCTGTCCCTTTCACAAAAATCTACGTAGGGAAATAGTATATTGTCAAAACTAACACAATTATACAGGTCAGTGGCTTCATCTCACCGGATCTGGTCTTTGGCACAGCAATGTAGACCCTCATTAAAAAGTTCCAACGTATCCAGTTCATATCCCTGCATCTCACGTCAGGATTGCGGAAATTTGATTGCGTGTTTTTGATTTTCGTGAGAGAAGTGCCAATAAATTACCTCCTTTGCTTTGAACATCTAAATATTTTATCACATTGCTCCCCTTTTCCTTTTTAAACAGCAACACTACACTCTTGGGGACCAACACTACATTCTTTGGCATCCTTTGCCCTTGTGTGCTGTAAGGAAATGCCTCCTTGGCATGGTTACCCCCTGACTTTTTGCCTTTGCTGATGCTATGTTTTGAATTGAAAGTGTGCTGAGGCCTGCTAACCAGGCCCCAGCACCAGTGTTCTTTCCCTAACCTGTACTTTTGATTCCACAATTGGCACACCCTGGCATCCAGGTAAGTCCCTTGTAACTGGTACCCCTGGTACCAAGGGCCCTGATGCCAGGGAAGGTCTCTAAGGGCTGCGGCATATCTTATGCCACCCTGGGGACCCCTCACTCAGCACAGACACACTGCTTACCAGCTTGTGTGTGCTAGTGAGAACAAAACGAGTAAGTCGACATGGCACTCCCCTCAGGGTGCCATGCCAACCTCACGCTGCCTATGCAGTATAGATAAGTCACCCCTCTATTAGGCCTTACAGCCCTAAGGCAGGGTGCACTATACCATAGGTGAGGGCACCAGTGCATGAGCACTGTGCCCCTACAGTGTCTAAGCCAAACCTTAGACATTGTAAGTGCAGGGTAGCCATAAGAGTATATGGTCTGGGAGTCTGTCAAACACGGACTCCACAGCACCATAATGGCTACACTGAAAACTGGGAAGTTTGGTATCAAACTTCTCAGCACAATAAATGCACACTGATGCCAGTGTACATTTTATTGTGAAATACACCCCAGAGGGCCCCTTAGAGGTGCCCCCTGAAACCTTAACCGACTATCTGTGTAGGCTGACTGGTTCCAGCAGCCTGCCACAACCGAGACATGTTGCTGGCCCCATGGGGAGAGTGCCTTTGTCACTCTGAGGCCAGTAACAAAGCCTGCACTGGGTGGAGATGCTAACACCTCCCCCAGGCAGGAGCTGTAACACCTGGCGGTGAGCCTCAAAGCCTCACCCCTTTGTTCCAGCACCGCAGGACACTCCAGCTAGTGGAGTTGCCCGCCACCTCCGGCCACGGCCCCACTTTTGGCGGCAAGGCCGGAGGAAATAATGAGAATAACAAGGATGAGTCACAGGCCAGTCAGGACAGCCCCTAAGGTGTCCTGAGCTGAAGTGACTCTAACTCTTAGAAATCCTCCATCTTGCAGATGGAGGGTTCCCCCAATAGGATTAGGGATGTGACCCCCTCCCCTTGGGAGGAGGCACAAAGAGGGTGTACCCACCCTCAGGGCTAGTAGCCATTGGCTACTAACCCCACAGACCTAAGCACGCCCTTAAATTTAGTATTTAAGGGCTCACCTGAACCTAGGAACGCAGATTCCTGCAACCTAAGAAGAAGAGTACTGCTGAGCTGAAAAACCCTGCAGAGAAGACGGAGACACCAACTGCTTTGGCCCCAGCTCTACCGGCCTGTCTCCCCCTTCGGAAGAAAACTGCTCCAGCGACGCTTTCCCCAGGACCAGCGATCTCTGAATCCTCAGAGGACTGCCCTGCTCCAAAAGGACCAAGAAACTCCAGAGAACAGCGGCCCTGTTCATCCAAGACTGCAACTTTGTTTCCAAAGAAGCAACTTAAAGACAACAGCATTTCCCGCCATAAGCGTGAGACTTGCAACCCTGCACCCGGCGACCCCGACTCGACTGGTGGAGAAACAACACTTCAGGGAGGACTCCCCGGCGACTCCGAGACTGTGAGTAACCAAAGTTGTCCCCCCTGATGCCCACAGCGACGCCTGCAGAGGGAATCCCGAGGCTCCCCCTGACCGCGACTGCCTGACTCTCAGATCCCGACGCCTGGAAAAGACCCTGCAACCGCAGCCCCCAGGACCTGAAGGATCGGAACTCCAGTGCAGGAGTGACCCCCAGGAGGCCCTCTCCCTTGCCCAGGTGGTGGCTACCCCGAGGAGCCCCCCCCTTGCCTGCCTGCATCGCTGAAGAGACCCCTTGGTCTCCCATTGATTTCAATTACAAACCTGACGTGTGTTTGCACACTGCACCCGGCCGCCCCCATGCTGCTGAGGGTGTACTTTCTGTGCTAACTTGTGTCCCCCCCGGTGCCCTACAAAACCCCCCTGGTCTGCCCTCCGAAGACACGTGTACTTACCTGCTGGCAGACTGGAACCGGGGCACCCCCTTCTCCATTGAAGCCTATGTGTTTTGGGGACCACTTTGAACTCTGCACCTGACCGGCCCTGAGCTGCTGGTGGGGTAACTTTGGGGTTGCTCTGAACCCCCAACGGTGGGCTACCTTGGACCCAAACTTGAACCCCGTAGGTGGTTTACTTACCTGCAAGAACTAACAATTACTTACCTCCCCTAGGAACTGTGAAAATTGCACTGTGTCTAGTTTTAAAATAGCTATATGTGTTTTATTTGAAAAGTATATATGATATTGTTATTATTCAAAGTTCCTAAAGTACTTACCTGCAATACCTTTCATGCAAAGTATTACATGTAGAATTTGAACCTGTGGTTCTTAAAGTAAACTAAGAAAATATATTTTTCTATACAAAAACCTATTGGCCTGGAATTGTCTCTGAGTGTGTGTTCCTCATTTATTGCCTGTGGGTATGTACAACAAATGCTTAACACTACTCCTTGGATAAGCCTACTGCTCGACCACACTACCACAAAATAGAGCATTAGTATTATCTCTTTTTGCCACTATCTTACCTCTAAGGGGAACCCTTGGACTCTGTGCATACTATTCCTTACTTTGAAATAGTGCATGCAGAGCCAACTTCCTACAGGGGGCCCCACCCATTTGTCGAGGTTGGTCATGTTGCTGGCCACCTTGAGTCATAGGTGAGGAACCCCTCAGCAAAAACTGTCAGAGTAAATCAAGGACTATAGGTGCCCAAAAAACATTTCCATTCACCAAGACCTCAGACTTCTTCACATGCCTCCAAAAAAGCCACCCACGACTTATTTTGAGAATCAGAGTTTTAGGCCTTATTTATTTACATAATACGGTATAAAAACCCCAGTCATCATTGCAACAGTCAAACAACATATTATGACATATATGACTCATTATAAAAAACTAGACATCGAAACACTTAATCACAAAGTGATTCAGAGTCTGTGTTGGCCACCCTATTGGCCTTTCAGCATCATCAACTTGTTTGGGTCCCCGGCTACAATTTATGGGCCCAGTGTAACAAACCAGTTCATTGACTCATTGAGACCCCTATAGGAGAATCCAACCTACCAAATTTTGTCAGCCATGTGATAAACCCCACCCCCCAAGAGATTTCTTGGCAACCATGAAATCTTAGGAGGAGCTCAAAGACACCCTTAAGACCCACAGCTTTCAAATCCTTTCCACGGATGTGCAGCATAAGTGTGGGTGACTGAAGCTCCCTGCTTGCTATCTGCTGAACTAACTGGTGCAAACGGTCAATGTGCGATCCCTTGTCTTCAAACCAATATAGGTGCAAGCCAGTCTCCTCTGCACGCCTCCAATAGCTGCCCTTCTTAAAGGATATTCTGGCACATATCACAAAGGACTATCCTAACACTCAAATGCTGGCTGAAACCATAAGACCTGCATGCAGAGGAGACTGAAAGAGAATCATTAAAAGTATGATTAAATGTGTCCCTGTAATTGGGCCGACAACAGTCCCCTTTCCCCACAGCACATGTGCTGTCACACAGTGCTAAGGTAGACTTACCAGTTGCAGCAGTTAGATTTCCACCTTTTGATCCTTTTTACTACACTTGAGCCAGCCCAAAGCCTATGGCAGAAGTGAGTGCCCCAATCCTAAATGAATGGGAGATTAAGTTGGTATCATCTATCCCAGCAGCCCTCAATGACATGGAAAGCATCCTGCTAAACTGAAATCTGGTAAGAGATCTTCTGTTGTGGTGGAAAACAAGGGATAAATCCTCCACAGTCTAACCAAAGGAGTATGAAACCTCTCAAAGCAGATAAGGGCCAATCCACTGTGCTCTTAGCTTCTCATAAAAGTATCTGCTTGCCTCCCCCTACCACATTTGTTTTAGAGAAGCGACGGAGAATCATCAGGTCATTGCCCAATAAAGTCAATTGATTTATGCACAGTCCATCATGATTATCATCTTTAGATATGGCTACAACATCAGAGGCCCTGAAGGCCCTGTAGATGCATGAACAAAAGAAGACTTGGGTCCAGTATGCAATGGCAGGTTGTAACAGATCCTAGTCTAGTCGCAGGGGTGCCTGGAGAAAAAGAGATGAATGCCCTCGGACAGCCAGTTTAAATGCTGGTTACCTGGAGCCCCCGCCCTCCAATCAGGAACGAGCTCCACTTCAAAGGTCTTTGACTGGCACACACCAGCTCCTTCCGGAATTTGAAAAATGCAGCTGCCAAACACCCCTGCCTCCCCCCTTCCCCTCGCCAGCTGTTGGGGTCACACCCCTTTGCCAGGTTCTGTCGTGCTGGTGGCCCCTCGAGTGATTCATGGCAGTAGTAGGACCATTTACTGTTGGCTTGTTTCCATTGGTAGGTAATCGCTTTGAATGCTTTAACTGAAGTTTAATAGCGCCTCCTTCCTTGAGGGAGTGGTGGGAAGTGTACACTCCACATTCGAATGAACAATACTCATTCTGGGCCCGTTATACCCATTTTGCTACTCAATGCTGAGGATGGGAATAAGGAGTTTTGGTAGTATGGTTGGAAACTTCGCACGAAAGTGGGTGGGCGTCCTTTACGTAATAAGCCGGTCTGGGCCTTACCCATGCTCTGCTCCCTGTATAGAGTCTGTAAAGCAGGAGAATCTGATCTGCTGACTGCCACGTTACTCACTGACCAAACAAACAGCAAGTGAGACTTCTGCTTTGAACATGAGCAGCTGCACAGCAGAAGTGATGCAAAACAGCCCAGTGTAGGTGACAAGAAGAAATGGTGCACTTCTTGTCTTTGCCTGTGTCTGTGTGGGTATGTTGTGTGTCTCTGTTTATTATGTTTGAGAAGGTATGTGCATGTGGGTGTCTGTTTGCCTGTGTGTCAGTCTCTTATCTTTTTATATCTCTATGTAAGTGTATCCGTCCTTACCTGCTGGGATATAACATATGACTATGCCATAAAGCCCCCTCCCCCAAGACATTTCTTTGGCAAACATGAAATCTCAACCATGAGGCGCTCAGAAAGACACCCTGCAGCTATGTATGTATGTGTGTGTGGCATGCATGTGTGTGCGCATATATGAGTGTGAATCTGTGCCTGTGTGTACAATTAATCCAGACAGATTGGATAGTTCATGCTTATTAAAAGTTCTGTTGACTGTCTGCTGTCTCCTTCAGACCCTGAACTGAAACCAGAAACCAAGATGACTTGCACATTTCACAGCATCCAGGAACTGGTTGGTGCAGTTCATGAGAGCCAAAAAGATCATGTTTGCATGCTTTGATTGCTGTTGGGCACCTGCTGTGGGTGTGAGGATAATAATGGACTGAGCATCAGGGAAGCAGGCATGCTGAATTAAAATGTTTGCTAACATTTGGATCAGCTAACTTTTAGAACCAGTAGCTCCACCTCAACCTGAAACATATTGTTACTCTGCAGACCCTGAATTCGTCTTTTGAGAGGCAAACTTTTTTAATTGTTTGTTTTGTAAATTATACATCATATTAATAATACACCCTGATAGAGATATCATGTTCCACATACAGTGTGGTTAACCTTTAATTGAGGCCGGTGGCTCATGTCATATCCCTATGTTGATTTAGGCTTCATTTTCACACCTGTGAAAAGGCAGAGCCTAGTGTAGTTTAATAGATTTAGGCTCTACTACCACAAAGGGTGCCTGAAACCATTCAACCACCTGAATGCATGATCCTGCATACTGACAAAGAATATGGCCTTTTCGCATTTCTGATGTATGTATACTCCCTATAGAATCCTTCATGCATCTCCAGTCAAGTTAACAGTTAAACTAGTTCATGATGGTAGGGGAACTTTCTTGGCATTAACCAGTTGTAGATGATTTAACAGACACTAGTTGAGATGAAAGCACTTATTAAAGCCCACTCCCAAAGACATGGGAGCTGCAACTTCACGTCAGAGGTACTTATGAAAGACAATGAAGATTGCATCCTCTCCACAGACAACTAGACTACTTCAACAACTGTGTTCTACATCTTTTGTTAAATCCTGTGATGGGAAGGAAAGCTGTTATATTTACGAAAATACCCAAAGTTGCCTTTTTATTTATGTATTTATAACGTTTTCAATGCACACTGCAAAGTAAATCATGTTAAAGTGCAACTTGAGTATAGGAATAATGCCGTTTTACAACACCAAATCCTTGAATGTTTTTTTATCACGTGGCTGCTGATGTGCAAAGACTAGTTACTGCCAGAAATATTCTCATGGTATGACTTCTAAAACGGAATTATTGCTCTTAGATAGAGATTCATCCCGAATTGATTCATCACTGGCCCATGTCTGCCAGATATGCCTACAGGAGGAAGATGTGATCCCTTCCAACAGGAAATGTTGGAAACAACTAGACATCCCTGACTGGGATTCTTTAATCCATTATTACACCTTTGTGTGGAGCACAGGACTAGACATATTCACCAGGCACGCAGTCATGTCTTTCAGGAGTAAACGATATACACTGCCTTTCCTCTACTAAGGAGATGAAGAATTGTTGGTCCTTCTACCTGTAACTCGTTTGGCTGAGCCGTGCTGCAATGTCACAGTTTCTCGATCACGTATTTTCATTCCTTTCCTCCATTCAACCTGACCGTCATGAAAATTAGGGGAGTCAGGCGGGAAGTGAAGTACTGTTTTGCCAGTCTTCCTTCGCTAAATCAGGCTGGTCCAGTTTAAATAGTCATTTTTGATGCTCCGCACCCTTTGTTTTTTTATAGGGTCTCTGGGAAGAGTACAGGCCAAGTCTTCACAGGACTGCATTGAAGTGCAGTACATTTTAAGGATTGCAGCAATGTTTTTTTGGACACACGGTTTAGATTTTTTTGGGAACCATAGTTAAAAGTATGAAAATTGAACAAAAAAATCACAAATGGTCGTCGTTTTTTTACATTGAGGCTGGCAGCCAGCAAGCACACTGATAGCAGGTTTTACATTAAAAAAAAAACAGCTCGCCCAGTTTTACTGAGGGGAAATAAAAAACATGCCTGCTTAAAGAAAGCAGCGGTTAACGCTGAAACGCAGCTGTAATTTTTCCATTGAGCTCTTCCCTAAATTGCTGGAGCCATTATTAACAAGAGTTGTCAATTCCCAAGAACAGAAAGTGCAAGACAGGTCAAAAGTGCCTTTTGTAAGATTTATGACTGGGTTCGCAGCCGAACCTGCATGTAGGATTAGACAACTTCCAAGTCTCTGCGCTGAAATCCATGTGAAGAACCCCTTTCACTGGCAGCAGAAACCTGCAGTGGCTGAATTATCACTGGGCCGCCTCTGTCGCTCTTCAACAGCCCTCTCTGTATGCAGGCCCAGCAGCCGCTAATTATTCCTGGACCAGCCCGGGTTGTCATAGTGACCTAGTACTTTATAGAGCAAAACATTGCTGATCATTATTGTCCAGTGTCTTTAGCAAAGACTGGAAACTGCCTTCCAAGCCAATTGTGGCCTCAGAATCAACCAGCAGAATACAAAAATCTTGCCACAGCGGGAAAACGTGGAATATCATCAATGTATCTTTAATGAACAAGTCAGTTGTTTTTTTTACTCATCTTCGTAGAGAAATAACTTAAGCATTTGTTAACAAGGTGAGCTAGGTTCAACCCGTTTTCCTTTCTTAAGTAGAGAATACATAATTTTCTACGTAAGGCATTATAATAAACTTGGTAAGATCAAGGCTGTCCTGCTGTGTGGAATTCGTAGCTCCTGTTTCTACAAATTGTATTCTTATGCAGTCAATCATTGCCGGCATGGGAGCCAAAAATAGATATCCCTGAACCTTTGTTCATATAAACCCCATATTTCCTCACGCAAATAATGCAGATGACCCCCCTCCTTTTTTTAAGGGTGTTTGGGGAGGATATTTCCCCTGACACGAACTTTCACAAAATGGGTACAGGTGGCAAATCTTACAGCTAAATGTTCCAAATATATTAGCTAAAAGGTCGTACTTTTTACGTGCAGTACCTGAAAATGAATTATTTATTTATTCCAGTGTTTCTGTGAATGCCACTGCACACTGCCAGTATTACTCTGTAGCAGCATATTATCTGTGTCCATAAAAAATATGTGAGGCTGGTAGAAAACAAAAGTAGCTGCACAGAAGGCATATATAGGGGGAGACCCCAGAGTGGCAATGGGAATATGATTTAAATACTATGGCAAGGAGTAATACTAGTTCCTATGTCTATGCCAGTAAACAACCCATCAAACACCTGTGCCAGAAAACAAAATGCCAACTGAATTGATGGAATTGCATGCCAGGGTGCGGTCATCAAATACAAGGATACTTCCATCTGTTGCTAAAATATTGCAAGGTGTGACACTAGGTTGTTACTTAAATGTGGTCCTTTTGATAACATGATGCAGAATGTGCCTTCCTGCCGGGGGTAATGAACAATATTTCAGCCTTTCGAAGATGATCAGTGATTCTAAAATAGACCACTTCTTCTCACTGTGCAGAGCTGTTTACTAAGGTGCTGGTGCTGGTGCAGGTTGCTTAGTATCCCCGGGTTTCTGATTTCAGTGGGGTAAGCCTCAGACAGGATCATTTTTGTTGTCATGCCAGTATTCAAAGAAGGCCTTTTCAGAAAATAAAGGACGATTGTCAATGAGTAATTCACATTGACATTCGGAGTATAAAGCACCTTTGCCTTTCCAGTACCGAGTACTCCTGTTCAAAACTGCTTTGTATCATTTCATTATCCATATATTCCAACAGCATGCAAAGGCACCACTGCCATGCAGTATTCTACATTGATCCCTAGCATGCACATCTTCATTGCAATCACACTCTTCCCATGGCACGTAACGCGCCATTATTGTTGTAGCTTCTTTGTTATCTCCAACACTCTAGGCCTCATTGGCATGCTAAATATCTTCATTTCATTCCACATGTAAGATGCCATTGTCGTGACAGTAAGACTCACCCACTCACAGCCTGTGCACATTGCTCCTCCTTGGTCAGTGAACTGACTGGTGCATGGTGCAGCACACTAGCCAGCGTTAGAATCTTTGGGGTGTGGGTCTGGGCTTAAAGGTGCCATCTGCCTACCATGCTGCTCATCATTGGCTGTCACTGTTGCTATTCCATGGTGCCTGTGAAACACGGCTGGTTGTGTGTTGGTTGTGGTTAGTTACAGCAGACTACACATAGGTTAAAAGAAGACCACTCACGTAGGTCGAAAGAAGGGCCCACACTCAGGTCTGCCTTCATTCAGGACACCTCTGGAAGAGATAGTGAGTGAGTAAGCAAAAAACAATTATAGCACGCTAAGATAAATCTAATTCTCTAAAGGTGCTAAGTACAGAATACCATAATATTCCCAACTTGTTTTACAGGTTAGACGAGAACTGCCATAAAACTCACAATAGTTTTTATGTTTGATTGCGCCTTTACATTACAACATGAAAATTTCTAAAACAAAGTTCAGTACACCTATTTTGATTTAGTAAATTTGGTGCAAATGATTGAGGGGAGGGAGCGGTAGTGCAAGTTATTGAAAGAGTTCTGAATGTTACTATTTGCATGAAAACTACAAGCCAGCAGATGTAAAGTTCACTAGATTTGGTAGGCATGTGGGAACTGGCTTCTTCAGTTGTGCTTTGCTGCCTTCTTGTATTTTTATCTAGCAGTTTTTAAATGATTAAAGAAAATATCACTAACCAGTGTGGATACAAGCATTACGTACATACTGATTTTGTGATAATTATAGGAAAAATGTTTTAAAAAAAATATTAACGTGCTAATCGATTTATTACTCTTGTATAATGTGAATGTTACGATCTGAATGCTTCTTACCGCGATTGCCTGTCATTCTCAAGGCACCACCTGGTCTCTTGGTGGTTCTGGACTGACCAAGCTAAGGGTGACCCTTTCCAGTAGCCACGGTGCTGCTGCTACAGTAACACCAGGCAGACCGTGACCTCCAGAAGGAGTCCCAGAGGAAAAAACCCATTCATGGGAAAAACCTCAGAAGCAACAAACTCCTGAAAAAGAGGTAAGAAAAAGGAGAAGCATAATATGAACTGGAAACAGCAAAAACTGCAAAAAAGAAAAAACAGGAGAAGTCCAAAAAATCACCGGATACAGGAGCGAGGAGCACCACCAGAGCGGAAGTGTTTGCAACGCAAGGAACAGAAGACCAGCTGTGCTTATATACTGGCAAACAGGAAGTGACATACAGAAAGTTCCGAAGACACCATCTTGAATTGGGAAAAGCCACATTTCAGTGAATGGAAAAATCGTCATGTGTAAAAGAAGAAGCAAAGCATGCAGGGAAGGAAACACAGACTCTTGGGAAGAAGAAAAGATGGCTAAGAGGAAACCATAAAGAAAGAGAATACAAAAAATGAAAACAGGCAGAAAGAATAGGTAAGAGAGATTATAAGGTCAAAAAGCGGGCGCTGAGCGAAGCAGCGCCCAAAGAAAGATGTACCAGTCATAATATGGACCGTAAAATAGGCAGCGGTCCAAAACGCGGCTCAAAACGCGGCCTGCAGCAGAAACAGCCGTCCAGGACTCAGACCGCTGATCTGAACGCGGTCCCCAAGTGGGGCGCCGCAGGTCCTCGCGGCATCACAGTGAAACTGCCAAAAATGCTGCGCTATCATAAGGATCAGTCCATACATTTTTCTAAACTCTGTCATCTTATGGGCTCTCACATATGTTTGTGATCATCAAAATTTGTATTAACTTAAAGGAAACAGCTGAAACAGGTCATGACTTGTGCTGTCCGAAATTTGTACACACCAGATCAGCATAATTAAAGACCGTATTATTGAAAGATTTGCTATATAAACCATTGGGGACACTTCATTTCCACCTCCTTGATATTCTGATTGCAGTCACTTACGATGTCAAATCAAAATGATGATCTTGATAATAACTTTGCATCCACCTTGTAGCAGCCACCATGAACATTTAAGAGGCCAAAGGATACAGCTTTTGGAGTATTGGTTGGGATATCATAAAACCCCCGGAATACCACAAAAAACCTGGAAGAACGGAAAGTTGAAAGAGTTGGAGGCTGGGTGGGTGGATGGTTTTTTTAACACATGAATAGAATGACCGATGGATGGATGGAATGATAAAACAATGGACAGATGAAATAAAGTATAGTTGATGGATGGGTAAGTGTTGGAACGATGAAAAGTGAAAAGGTGGACGCATGAGCAGATTTAAGGGTCTGAGGCTGGATGGATAAATGGCTGGAGGGAAAGATGAAGGGATCTGTTTTTATGAAGGGTTAAGTTCACTTGCTTAACTGTCTCAGTGCCATATTAGGAACATATTAATAATTCTACTTTATTGGCCTATGAAAACACGTTCTCTTACTTAAATATTTAGACATAATCACTCATACTTTAACTTAAAAACACATATACTGACAAAGTGTTCCTTAATTTTCTTTACTATTAATCTGTGACTCTCTGTCACTCGGTCATTCAAACCTTTAGACACTTCAACCTCAAGCTCACTCCCTCACATATTTAATGTTCATGACAGGGGTAGAAGTTAAAATTGCATTGATATCTTAACTTAGAAACTTCTAATGTTTTTATTTTAAGTATGCCATATGATTGCTCCACCACGACTTTCATTGAACATTAACTAAGGTTCAATCTGTATAACTGCATTATTTAGTTGGTGTAGGCCTCAAAACATTCAATGTTTGTGTTTTCAAGAGCGCACATTGAAAAGTACCTGACTTTGAATGTACCCCTTATGGACTTACTACAAGAACACTCTAATGTTTGGCACACACACTCATCAGTCATTCTCTTTGAAAATGTACATGAGCATATGTTCTACTTACCTCCTCGATTCTATGATTAAATGATTTGATTAAAACTGGCAGTGTAGGAAGCTCTGCCCCATGTGGAGATGTTTTAGAAAAATGTATCTTTTCTGCTGCCTATTTTATGTTATCGTTTTTCCCACTTATTTTATTTTCTCTACCACTGAGGTTGTTTGTCATCAGGTTAAAAGAAATGTAATAAAGTTTCAAATGTAAAAACTTTAAGATCCATGCTGGTTCCAGACTTGCTAACACTCACTTGAAACCATTGTTCTTTGCTCTGTTTTTTGTGTAAATTGCCTGTGGCGTGCTAAACTTGCAGCACCGCTTCACCTGAGACTGTTTACTTAGCTCTGTTTATTCATCCACTTTTTTGATCTTGGCTTGTATTCTTGAAGCCTGACAAAAAGGCTTTATGAAGGGATTTGAAGAAGGAAGGTATTTGTTTTGCTCTGTAGGACGTTGTCTTTACCTTGAAGTGCTTTCTTTTCAGATGCCAGACCTGTTTGATGAAACCCTTGTGCTGAACCAGCTGCGGTATTCCGGGATGCTGGAGACGGTCCGGATACGCAGGGCTGGGTTTCCAGTCAGGAGGCCCTTCCAGGACTTCTATGTAAGGTAAAGGGGATCAGAAGTGTCAGGTCAACTGCGAACAAAAGGAGATGTCATGCAAGGGCGCCGTCATGCATTATACAAGGCACATTTCAGACAGTTCACCCTTGGCTTCCATTACTTTGTACAAGTAGTGGGACATGTAGGAAATGGGAGCTGGCACCAGTGTAGGAGCTCAGGGCTCAAGCCATCAGCTGAAGAAGTTCTTCGGTGATTATAGGTGATTGAGCCCACTCCTCATTCTCATTCTTTAGATCTCATGCACAACAGTGAGCACCTCAGGCCCCATCAGCTGTGAAATCCGGAGCTCTGAATGTGAGAAGGATTTTGTAGAGGCACATCATGTCCTGTTGCACTCAAAATGGCTTTTTGACTCTTGAATGGAATGGCATTGCCCCCAAACCTCAAACCCACCTTTTACACAACAAAACATATTGCGCTCATGGCACTATTGAGTACCCTAAACTGAGGACCACTCAGATTTCAGGTTTGACAGGAAACGATAATCTCTTCCCCTCTTTCCTTTTCCTTGTGTTCGCCTCTTAAACCTGTAGGTGGATGCCATAAAGTTCCAGCACAAATTATGAAACTCATTATTTTAAGTCATTCAAATGATTCCCTTGCAGAGGGAAGTATCTGAATCATCTGAAATAACAAACTCTACAAATTACAAACATTTATTTTGTGGGTGACGGAAACCCATATTCATTTTTGCAGTTCTGGGCATTAGCAAGTGCTTGGTATTCCTATTTTTTGGAGCTGGTAAGGGAGAGAGGCTCCTCTTTTAATATAGGTTACCGGCATTGCATGACCATAGTTGTATTTGCATCAGATTGGTCATTTGTGTTCATGTGCCAATTGTGGTTTGAATTACTTTTCGTTTTCATTATGCCCTGAAATTGGCAGGTTGGCAAGGTTCAAACTACATGAGGGAACTGTAAAACATCTTAACTAGAAAACTGCGAGGGAGTAATGTTACTGGATAGTTCCTGTAGAACTGGCCAGGCTGATTGCTTCTTCGAAATAGTGTGCATGCACCAATGTACAGGACGTTGCCTATGAATTGATAGATAGTTTGGGACATCAAATGGAATTGCAGAAAAGAAAATCATTACATTGGTGTAAGGAAATGCCTCCTTGGCATGGTTGCCCCCTGACTTTTTGCCTTTGCTGATGCTATGTTTACGATTGAAAGTGTGCTGAGGCCTGCTAACCAGGCCCCAGCACCAGTGTTCTTTCCCTAACCTGTACTTTTGTATCCACAATTGGCAGACCCTGGCATCCAGATAAGTCCCTTGTAACTGGTACTTCTAGTACCAAGGGCCCTGATGCCAAGGAAGGTCTCTAAGGGCTGCAGCATGTCTTATGCCACCCTGGAGACCTCTCACTCAGCACAGACACACTGCTTACCAGCTTGTGTGTGCTAGTGAGGACAAAACGAGTAAGTCGACATGGCACTCCCCTCAGGGTGCCATGCCAGCCTCTCACTGCCTATGCAGTATAGGTAAGACACCCCTCTAGCAGGCCTTACAGCCCTAAGGCAGGGTGCACTATACCATAGGTGAGGGTACCAGTGCATGAGCATGGTACCCCTACAGTGTCTAAACAAAACCTTAGACATTGTAAGTGCAGGGTAGCCATAAGAGTATATGGTCTGGGAGTTTGTCAAACACGAACTCCACAGCACCATAATGGCTACACTGAAAACTGGGAAGTTTGGTATCAAACTTCTCAGCACAATAAATGCACACTGATGCCAGTGTACATTTTATTGTAAAATACACCACAGAGGGCACCTTAGAGGTGCCCCCTGAAACTTAACCGACTATCTGTGTAGGCTGACTAGTTTTAGCAGCCTGCCACAAACCGAGACATGTTGCTGGCCCCATGGGGAGAGTGCCTTTGTCACTCTGAGGCCAGTAACAAAGCCTGCACTGGGTGGAGATGCTAACACCTCCCCGAGGCAGGAATTGTCACACCTGGCGGTGAGCCTCAAAGGCTCACCTCCTTTGTGCCAACCCAGCAGGACACTCCAGCTAGTGGAGTTGCCCGCCCCCTCCGGCCAGGCCCCACTTTTGGCGGCAAGGCCGGAGAAAATAATGAGAAAAACAAGGAGGAGTCACTGGCCAGTCAGGACAGCCCCTAAGGTGTCCTGAGCTGAAGTGACTCTAACTTTTAGAAATCCTCCATCTTGCAGATGGAGGATTCCCCCAATAGGGTTAGGATTGTGACCCCCTCCCCTTGGGAGGAGGCACAAAGAGGGTGTACCCACCCTCAGGGCTAGTAGCCATTGGCTACTAACCCCCCAGACCTAAACACACCCTTAAATTTAGTATTTAAGGGCTACCCTGAACCCTAGAAAATTAGATTCCTGCAACTACAAGAAGAAGGACTGCCCAGCTGAAAACCCCTGCAGCGGAAGACCAGAAGACGACAACTGCCTTGGCTCCAGAAACTCACCGGCCTGTCTCCTGCCTTCCAAAGATCCTGCACCAGCGACGCCTTCCAAAGGGACCAGCGACCTCGACATCCTCTGAGGACTGCCCCTGCTTCGAAAAGACAAGAAACTCCCGAGGACAGCGGACCTGCTCCAAGAAAAGCTGCAACTTTGTTTCCAGCAGCTTTAAAGAACCCTGCAAGCTCCCCGCAAGAAGCGTGAGACTTGCAACACTGCACCCGGCGACCCCGACTCGGCTGGTGGCGATCCAACACCTCAGGAGGGACCCCAGGACTACTCTGATACTGTGAGTACCAAAACCTGTCCCCCCTGAGCCCCCACAGCGCCGCCTGCAGAGGGAAACCCGAGGCTTCCCCTGACCGCGACTCTTTGAACCTAAAGTCCCGACGCCTGGGAGAGACCCTGCACCCGCAGCCCCCAGGACCTGAAGGACCGGACTTTCACTGGAGAAGTGACCCCCAGGAGTCCCTCTCCCTTGCCCAAGTGGAGGTTTCCCCGAGGAATCCCCCCCTTGCCTGCCTGCAGCGCTGAAGAGATCCCGAGATCTCTCATAGACTAACATTGCGAACCCGACGCTTGTTTCTACACTGCACCCGGCCGCCCCCGTGCTGCTGAGGGTGAGATTTCTGTGTGGGCTTGTGTCCCCCCCGGTGCCCTACAAAACCCCCCTGGTCTGCCCTCCGAAGACGCGGGTACTTACCTGCAAGCAGACCGGAACCGGGGCACCCCCTTCTCTCCATTCTAGCCTATGCGTTTTGGGCACCACTTTGAACTCTGCACCTGACCGGCCCTGAGCTGCTGGTGTGGTGACTTTGGGGTTGCTCTGAACCCCCAACGGTGGGCTACCTTGGACCAAGAACTAAGCCCTGTAAGTGTCTTACTTACCTGGTTAACCTAACAAATACTTACCTCCCCTAGGAACTGTGAAAATTGCACTAAGTGTCCACTTTTAAAACAGCTATTTGTGAATAACTTGAAAAGTATACATGCAATTTTGATGATTTGAAGTTCCTAAAGTACTTACCTGCAATACCTTTCGAATGAGATATTACATGTAGAATTTGAACCTGTGGTTCTTAAAATAAACTAAGAAAAGATATTTTTCTATATAAAAACCTATTGGCTGGATTTGTCTCTGAGTGTGTGTACCTCATTTATTGTCTATGTGTATGTACAACAAATGCTTAACACTACTCCTTGGATAAGCCTACTGCTCGACCACACTACCACAAAATAGAGCATTAGTATTATCTATTTTTACCACTATTTTACCTCTAAGGGGAACCCTTGGACTCTGTGCATGCTATTCCTTACTTTGAAATAGCACATACAGAGCCAACTTCCTACATTGGTGGATCAGCGGTGGGGTACAAGACTTTGCATTTGCTGGACTACTCAGCCAATACCTGATCACACGACAAATTCCAAAATTGTCATTAGAAACTGATTTTTGCAATTTGAAAAGTTTTCTAAATTCTTAAAAGACCTGCTAGGGCCTTGTGTTAGATCCTGTTTAGCATTTCTTTTAGAGTTTAAAAGTTTGTAAAAGTTTGAATTAGATTCTAGAACCAGTTGTAGATTCTTAAAAAGTATTCCAACTTTTAGAAGCAAAATGTCTAGCACAGATGTGACTGTGGTGGAACTCGACACCACACCTTACCTCCATCTTAAGATGAGGGAGCTAAGGTCACTCTGTAAAATAAAGAAAATAACAATGGGCCCCAAACCTACCAAAATACAGCTCCAGGAGCTTTTGGCAGAGTCTGAAAAGGCCAACCCCTCTGAGGGTGGCAACTCAGAGGAAGAGGATAGTGACTTGGAGGAAAATTCCCCCCTACCAATCCTATCTAGGGAGAACAGGGTCCCTCAAACCCTGACTCCAAAAATAATAGTCAGAGATGCTGGTTCCCTCACAGGAGAGACCAACACCTCTGAAATCACTGAGGATAGCCCCAGTGAAGAGGACATCCAGTTAGCCAGGATGGCCAAAAGATTGGCTTTGGAAAGACAGATCCTAGCCATAGAGAGGGAAAGACAAGAGATGGGCCTAGGACCCATCAATGGTGGCAGCAACATAAATAGGGTCAGAGATTCTCCTGACATGTTGAAAATCCCCAAAGGGATTGTAACTAAATATGAAGATGGTGATGACATCACCAAATGGTTCACAGCTTTTGAGAGGGCTTGTGTAACCAGAAAAGTGAACAGATCTCACTGGGGTGCTCTCCTTTGGGAAATGTTCACAGGAAAGTGTAGGGATAGACTCCTCACACTCTCTGGACAAGATGCAGAATCTTATGACCTCATGAAGGGTACCCTGATTGAGGGCTTTGGATTCTCCACTGAGGAGTATAGGATTAGATTCAGGGGGGCTCAAAAATCCTCGAGCCAGACCTGGGTTGACTTTGTTGACTACTCAGTGAAAACACTAGATGGTTGGATTCAAGGCAGTGGTGTAAGTAATTATGATGGGCTGTACAATTTATTTGTGAAAGAACACCTGTTAAGTAATTGTTTCAATGATAAACTGCATCAGCATCTGGTAGACCTAGGACCAATTTCTCCCCAAGAATTGGGAAAGAAGGCGGACCATTGGGTCAAGACAAGGGTGTCCAAGACTTCAACAGGGGGTGACCAAAAGAAAGGGGTCACAAAGACTCCCCAGGGGAAGGGTGATGAGACAACCAAAACTAAAGATAGTAAAGAGTCTTCTACAGGCCCCCAAAAACCTGCACAGGAGGGTGGGCCCAGAGCCTCTTCACAAAACAATGGGTACAAGGGTAAAAACTTTGATCCCAAAAAGGCCTGGTGTCATAGCTGTAAACAGCATGGACACCAAACTGGAGACAAGGCCTGTCCCAAGAAAGGTTCCACTCCAAACTCCCATCCAGGTAACACTGGTATGGCTAGTCTCCAAGTGGGATCAACAGTGTGCCCAGAGCAAATCAGGGTCCACACTGAAGCTACTCTAGTTTCTGAGGGTGGGGTGGATTTAGCCACACTAGCTGTCTGGCCGCCTAACATGCAAAAATACAGACAGCAACTCTTAATTAATGGGACTAGAATAGAGGGCCTGAGGGATACAGGTGCCAGTGTCACCATGGTGACAGAGAAACTGGTTTCCCCTGGCCAATACCTGACTGGAAAAACGTACACAGTCACCAACGCTGACAATCAGAGAAAAGTACATCCCATGGCAATGGTTACTTTAGAATGGGGAGGGGTCAATGGCCTGAAACAGGTGGTGGTCTCCTCAAATATCCCAGTGGACTGTCTGCTTGGAAATGACCTGGAGTCCTCAGCATGGGCTGAGGTAGAACTAAAAACCCATGCAGCAATGCTGGGTATCCCTGAACTGGTGTGTGTGAAAACAAGAGCACAGTGCAAGGCACGGGGTGAACAAGTAGAGCTGGAGTCTGGAAGAATGGCCCAGCCTACCAAGAGAACAGGAAAGTCAGTTGGGAAACCAACTACAACACAGCAAAAGAAAGGGAACCTCTCTTCTCAGGAAGAAGTTCTGCCCTCTGAGGGAACTGAGCCTTTGGAGCTTGAACCTTATCAGGTTGAGCTCTTAGGCCCAGGGGGACCCTCAAGGGAGGAGCTGTGTAAGGGACAAGAAACCTGTCCCTCTCTTGAAGGCCTTAGGCAGCAAGCTGCTGAAGAGTCCAAAGGCAAGAAAAATGGAACGCATAGGGTCTATTGGGAAGATGGACTCCTGTACACTGAGGCCAGAGACCCCAAACCTGGTGCCACTAGGAGAGTGGTAGTGCCTCAGCTGTTCAGGAAGTTCATCCTAACATTGGCCCATGACATTCCCCTTGCTGGACATTTGGGACAAACCAAGACGTGGGAGAGGTTAGTCAACCACTTCTACTGGCCCAATATGTCCAACATGGTTAAGGAGTTTTGCCTCTCCTGCCCCACCTGTCAAGCCAGTGGTAAGACAGGTGGGCATCCAAAGGCCCCCCTCATTCCACTTCCAGTGGTGGGGGTTCCCTTTGAAAGAGTGGGTGTGGACATAGTTGGTCCACTAGAACCTCCCACAGCCTCAGGAAATATGTATATCCTGGTAGTAGTGGATCATGCTACCAGGTATCCTGAAGCTATTCCCCTTAGGTCGACTACTGCCCCTGCAGTAGCCAAGGCCCTCATTGGTATCTTTACCAGAGTGGGTTTCCCTAAGGAGGTGGTGTCTGACAGAGGTACCAACTTCATGTCAGCATACCTAAAGCACATGTGGAATGAGTGTGGAGTGACTTATAAATTCACTACACCATACCATCCACAAACTAATGGCTTGGTTGAGAGATTCAACAAGACATTAAAAGGCATGATCATGGGGCTCCCAGAAAAACTCAAAAAGAGATGGGATGTCCTCTTGCCATGTCTGCTTTTCGCTTACAGAGAGGTGCCACAGAAGGGAGTAGGATTCTCACCCTTTGAACTTCTGTTTGGTCATCCTGTAAGAGGACCACTTGCTCTTGTTAAAGAAGGCTGGGAGAGACCTCTCCATGAGCCTAAGCAAGACATAGTGGACTATGTACTTGGCCTTCGCTCTAGAATGGCAGAGTACATGGAAAAGGCAACCAAAAACCTTGAGGCCAGCCAACAGCTCCAGAAGTTTTGGTATGACCAAAAGGCTGCACTGGTTGAGTTCCAACCAGGGCAGAAAGTCTGGGTTCTGGAGCCTGTGGCTCCCAGGGCACTCCAGGACAAATGGAGTGGCCCTTACCCAGTACTAGAAAGGAAGAGTCAGGTCACCTACCTGGTGGACCTGGGCACAAGCAGGAGCCCCAAGAGGGTGATCCATGTAAACCGCCTTAAGCTCTTCCACGACAGGGCTGATGTCAATCTGTTGATGGTAACAGATGAGGATCAGGAGGCAGAGAGTGAACCTCTCCCTGATCTTCTGTCATCAGACCCAAAAGATGGTACAGTAGATGGAGTGATCTACTCAGACACCCTCTCTGGCCAACAGCAAGCTGATTGTAGGAGAGTCCTACAACAGTTTCCTGAACTCTTCTCCTTAACCCCTGGTCAGACACACCTGTGTACCCATGATGTGGACACAGGAGACAGCATGCCTGTCAAGAACAAAATCTTTAGACAATCTGACCATGTTAAAGAAAGCATTAAGGTGGAAGTCCACAAGATGCTGGAATTGGGAGTAATTGAGCGCTCTGACAGCCCCTGGGCTAGCCCAGTGGTCTTAGTCCCCAAACCTCACACCAAAGATGGAAAGAAAGAGATGAGGTTTTGTGTGGACTACAGAGGGCTCAATTCTGTCACCAAGACAGATGCTCATCCAATTCCAAGAGCTGATGAGCTCATAGACAAATTAGGTGCTGCCAAATTTCTAAGTACCTTTGACTTGACAGCAGGGTACTGGCAAATAAAAATGGCACCTGGAGCAAAAGAAAAGACAGCATTCTCCACACCTGATGGGCATTATCAGTTTACTGTTATGCCCTTTGGTTTAAAGAATGCCCCTGCCACCTTCCAAAGGTTGGTGAATCAAGTCCTTGCTGGCTTGGAGTCCTTTAGCACAGCTTATCTTGATGATATTGCTGTCTTTAGCTCCACCTGGCAGGATCACCTGGTCCACCTGAGGAAGGTTTTGAAGGCTCTGCAATCTGCAGGCCTCTCTATCAAGGCATCCAAATGCCAGATAGGGCAGGGAACTGTGGTTTACTTGGGACACCTTGTAGGTGGAGGCCAAGTTCAGCCACTCCAACCCAAGATCCAGACTATTCTGGACTGGGTAGCTCCAAAAACCCAGACTCAAGTCAGGGCATTCCTTGGCTTGACTGGGTATTACAGGAGGTTTGTGAAGGGATATGGATCCATTGTGACAGCCCTCACTGAACTCACCTCCAAGAAAATGCCCAAGAAAGTAAACTGGACTGTGGAATGCCAACAGGCCTTTGACACCCTGAAACAAGCAATGTGCTCAGCACCGGTTCTCAAAGCTCCAGATTATTCTAAGCAGTTCATTGTGCAGACTGATGCCTCTGAACATGGGATAGGGGCAGTTTTGTCCCAAACAAATGATGATGGCCTTGACCAGCCTGTTGCTTTCATTAGCAGGAGGTTACTCCCCAGGGAGCAGCGTTGGAGTGCCATTGAGAGGGAGGCCTTTGCTGTGGTTTGGTCCCTGAAGAAGCTGAGACCATACCTCTTTGGGACTCACTTCCTAGTTCAAACTGACCACAGACCTCTCAAATGGCTGATGCAAATGAAAGGTGAAAATCCTAAACTGTTGAGGTGGTCCATCTCCCTACAGGGAATGGACTTTATAGTGGAACACAGACCTGGGACTGCCCATGCCAATGCAGATGGCCTTTCCAGGTTCTTCCACTTAGAAAATGAAGACTCTCTTGGGAAAGGTTAGTCTCATCCTCTTTCGTTTGGGGGGGGGTTGTGTAAGGAAATGCCTCCTTGGCATGGTTGCCCCCTGACTTTTTGCCTTTGCTGATGCTATGTTTACGATTGAAAGTGTGCTGAGGCCTGCTAACCAGGCCCCAGCACCAGTGTTCTTTCCCTAACCTGTACTTTTGTATCCACAATTGGCAGACCCTGGCATCCAGATAAGTCCCTTGTAACTGGTACTTCTAGTACCAAGGGCCCTGATGCCAAGGAAGGTCTCTAAGGGCTGCAGCATGTCTTATGCCACCCTGGAGACCTCTCACTCAGCACAGACACACTGCTTACCAGCTTGTGTGTGCTAGTGAGGACAAAACGAGTAAGTCGACATGGCACTCCCCTCAGGGTGCCATGCCAGCCTCTCACTGCCTATGCAGTATAGGTAAGACACCCCTCTAGCAGGCCTTACAGCCCTAAGGCAGGGTGCACTATACCATAGGTGAGGGTACCAGTGCATGAGCATGGTACCCCTACAGTGTCTAAACAAAACCTTAGACATTGTAAGTGCAGGGTAGCCATAAGAGTATATGGTCTGGGAGTTTGTCAAACACGAACTCCACAGCACCATAATGGCTACACTGAAAACTGGGAAGTTTGGTATCAAACTTCTCAGCACAATAAATGCACACTGATGCCAGTGTACATTTTATTGTAAAATACACCACAGAGGGCACCTTAGAGGTGCCCCCTGAAACTTAACCGACTATCTGTGTAGGCTGACTAGTTTTAGCAGCCTGCCACAAACCGAGACATGTTGCTGGCCCCATGGGGAGAGTGCCTTTGTCACTCTGAGGCCAGTAACAAAGCCTGCACTGGGTGGAGATGCTAACACCTCCCCCAGGCAGGAATTGTCACACCTGGCGGTGAGCCTCAAAGGCTCACCTCCTTTGTGCCAACCCAGCAGGACACTCCAGCTAGTGGAGTTGCCCGCCCCCTCCGGCCAGGCCCCACTTTTGGCGGCAAGGCCGGAGAAAATAATGAGAAAAACAAGGAGGAGTCACTGGCCAGTCAGGACAGCCCCTAAGGTGTCCTGAGCTGAAGTGACTCTAACTTTTAGAAATCCTCCATCTTGCAGATGGAGGATTCCCCCAATAGGGTTAGGATTGTGACCCCCTCCCCTTGGGAGGAGGCACAAAGAGGGTGTACCCACCCTCAGGGCTAGTAGCCATTGGCTACTAACCCCCCAGACCTAAACACGCCCTTAAATTTAGTATTTAAGGGCTACCCTGAACCCTAGAAAATTAGATTCCTGCAACTACAAGAAGAAGGACTGCCCAGCTGAAAACCCCTGCAGCGGAAGACCAGAAGACGACAACTGCCTTGGCTCCAGAAACTCACCGGCCTGTCTCCTGCCTTCCAAAGATCCTGCTCCAGCGACGCCTTCCAAAGGGACCAGCGACCTCGACATCCTCTGAGGACTGCCCCTGCTTCGAAAAGACAAGAAACTCCCGAGGACAGCGGACCTGCTCCAAGAAAAGCTGCAACTTTGTTTCCAGCAGCTTTAAAGAACCCTGCAAGCTCCCCGCAAGAAGCGTGAGACTTGCAACACTGCACCCGGCGACCCCGACTCGGCTGGTGGCGATCCAACACCTCAGGAGGGACCCCAGGACTACTCTGATACTGTGAG
Organism: Pleurodeles waltl; assembly: GCF_031143425.1. Lineage (NCBI taxonomy): Eukaryota > Metazoa > Chordata > Amphibia > Caudata > Salamandridae > Pleurodeles > Pleurodeles waltl. The sequence goes on along the minus strand of NC_090439.1, from coordinate 293,779,477 downwards.
TACCAAAACCTGTCCCCCCTGAGCCCCCACAGCGCCGCCTGCAGAGGGAAACCCGAGGCTTCCCCTGACCGCGACTCTTTGAACCTAAAGTCCCGACGCCTGGGAGAGACCCTGCACCCGCAGCCCCCAGGACCTGAAGGACCGGACTTTCACTGGAGAAGTGACCCCCAGGAGTCCCTCTCCCTTGCCCAAGTGGAGGTTTCCCCGAGGAATCCCCCCCTTGCCTGCCTGCAGCGCTGAAGAGATCCCGAGATCTCTCATAGACTAACATTGCGAACCCGACGCTTGTTTCTACACTGCACCCGGCCGCCCCCGTGCTGCTGAGGGTGAGATTTCTGTGTGGGCTTGTGTCCCCCCCGGTGCCCTACAAAACCCCCCTGGTCTGCCCTCCGAAGACGCGGGTACTTACCTGCAAGCAGACCGGAACCGGGGCACCCCCTTCTCTCCATTCTAGCCTATGCGTTTTGGGCACCACTTTGAACTCTGCACCTGACCGGCCCTGAGCTGCTGGTGTGGTGACTTTGGGGTTGCTCTGAACCCCCAACGGTGGGCTACCTTGGACCAAGAACTAAGCCCTGTAAGTGTCTTACTTACCTGGTTAACCTAACAAATACTTACCTCCCCTAGGAACTGTGAAAATTGCACTAAGTGTCCACTTTTAAAACAGCTATTTGTGAATAACTTGAAAAGTATACATGCAATTTTGATGATTTGAAGTTCCTAAAGTACTTACCTGCAATACCTTTCGAATGAGATATTACATGTAGAATTTGAACCTGTGGTTCTTAAAATAAACTAAGAAAAGATATTTTTCTATATAAAAACCTATTGGCTGGATTTGTCTCTGAGTGTGTGTACCTCATTTATTGTCTATGTGTATGTACAACAAATGCTTAACACTACTCCTTGGATAAGCCTACTGCTCGACCACACTACCACAAAATAGAGCATTAGTATTATCTATTTTTACCACTATTTTACCTCTAAGGGGAACCCTTGGACTCTGTGCATGCTATTCCTTACTTTGAAATAGCACATACAGAGCCAACTTCCTACAATTGGACTCCGTTCACCCGCGAGTCTGAAAGTAATGGCTATGATATTATTCTTTTCTGACTAGTGTCTATTTCTGGTTGGTTAGGTATAAAATGCTTATGAGGAACCTGGCACTTCCTGAAGATGCAAGAGGAAGGTGTGCTGCCCTGCTCTACCTGTACGACAGCACCACTCTGGAGTGGCAGCTAGGAAAGTCCAAGGTAAAGGCTCGATGATAAGTGTTTGCTGTGTATTTCAAATGTATTCTATATAAAGGTGTGATTGCGTTTGAACGCCGTTGCAGCTCCACTGCCATTTAATATTCTCTGATTTTAGTGGTGTATAAAGGTGGATCCAGCAAACTTTCATACCTCTTCTGCTTATCTCGTTGAAAATTATTAGTACTAATAATTTTGCTTTGAGTCTCCTTCTCATCTACTTAACACCAAAAAAACATTTAACAAATGCAAGACTTTGACAATAACTCTATGATTTTACCTCTTTTTTTAATACTTGGATTCCTCAGAAATGAAACATGCAAGCAAGGGTTCACTTTTGTACAGAACAAACAAAAGTGGGAGAACTGCACTGATTCACATTCGATGGAGTGTACCATTGAGGAAGCATATCAGGGTAGCATGTCTTAGTGCTGATTATAGTGATATGGTCGATAAAAAAAGAGGCACTAGCTAAAAACTATTTTAGTGTCCCCCTCAACATCCCTATTGAAGTAGGTTTTGTTTAGGGTCCTATGTTGAATCCCTGTCTGGTTTTAAACGAACGTGCTCCCTTATCAATTTTTAATCTCCTCTTGCTTTTTCTGTTGGACACCTCTATCTTCCCTTTCATTTTTAGCATCCCACGTCTGATCTCTTTTGATATGTAGATTGGTCCCCCACCCTACAAGTATTTTTTAGAGATTGTACTGTGTGTTTGTTAAAGCTTTAATATTTGACTTTAAGCCACATACATCTAGTCAAAAGAAGGACAGAAAGGGGAACAAGAAAGAGAAAGGGGGAAAATTAGTTAGAAATACTGAGTGAGGATAATACAGAGCAGTGGAGATGGATTTAGGAGTTATGAAAGTGAGGGTGTAACTTGTGTAGATAGGCGGAACAGTTAATTGGTACCCTGAATACGTGATCTTTTTCAGATGACTATGCTAATCACTGAACTCCTCTTAAATCCTAACAGAAAACACCTGCCTTTTTGTATTTCATTTTAAATCTCAGTTGTCTTTTGTAGGGACTAAGGGGGTCATTCTGACCCTGGCGGTCCGAGACCGCCAGGGCAAAAAAGACCAAAGCACCGCCAACAGGCTGGCGGTGCTTTTTTCCCCATTCGGAGCGCCGGGGCCGGCGGTTTTCTGCCATTTCTGCCCCGGCGGCGATAATCCGCCAGGGCAGCGCTGCTTGCAGCGCTGCCCTGGGGATTGTGACCCCCTTACCGCCAGCCTGTTTCTGGCGGTTTTCACTGCCAGGAAGAGGCTGGAGGTAAGGGGTGTCCTGGGGCCCCTGCACTGCCCATGCCACTGGCATGGGCAGTGCAGAGGCCCCCTAACAGCGCCCCGGACAGTTTTTCACTGTCTGGCTAGCAGACAGTGAAAAGCGCGACGGGTGCAACTGCACCCGGCGCACGGCCGCAACACCGCCGGCTCCATTCGGAGCCGGCTTCTGTGTTGCGGCCTCATTCCCGCTGGGCCGGCGGGAATGTCAGAATGGGGGCTGCGTGAGTGCGGCCGCATTGGCGGCCGCATGGCGGTTTCCGCCTGGCGGGCGGCAGTAGCCGCCCGCCAAGGTCGGAATTACCCCCTAAGTATCCAATTATTTGGGTGCCAGTTGTTTCAGTTGCTAAATAGAAAAGTATCTTTCACCTTTCACTTAGTGGCAAAATCCTGCTGCTTTTCAACATCATAGTATTTATATATCTGTAATCCTACAATTCCTATAATCCTACAGTAATCCTACAATCCTACAATATATACGTTGGTTCTACCCACAAAAACACATTGTGCCTGTTATTTTAAATTGACCCACTTAACACTCAGCAGTTCAAGAAATCTTAATATCTTCATAAGTTCCTTGAGGCTACAATACCAAGATGGATTTTATTGTAATAAGAGGGACCTGCACTCAATCAATCAATCACAGACATTTATATAGCGCGCTACTTACCCTTAGGGTTCCAAGGCGCTGAGGGGGGTGGGGGGTGCAGACTGCTACTGCTCGAAGAGAACTAAAGTTCTTCATTTGCCACAGATTGTGTCTTGTGACATTAGTTTATGTGTCAAACCAATACTCTGAATCTGATACAGACCTCTAGCTGCAGATTCCTTACCTTTGAATCCCCTGGCGTCCGCTTCAAATCTGGAATCTTTTTGCTGAGCAATACCCTGCACGCGCCGTCAGATGGCGTCATTCGGATCCACATGAGTTGTTCGGCTCCATGTGGCTTCGTCAGCGTCGTTGGAGCCGTCTGTGACATCATGGACGCCTATAAAGGCACCACCCCAGTGCGGGTACATCAGTCCTTTTCCGTCCGCCCTGGTTAAGCACAGGTCCAGGATCAAGCTACCCTTTGCCTTTTTTGGCAAGTCTTTTTCAACCCTTTTGTCAAATAAATTTTTCATCTGTGCAAAGAGATGTCATCCAGGAAGACGGGGTTCAAGCCGTGTGGCGCCTGTCATCGTGCCGTGTCAGTGGCTGACCCCCACCAGGTATGTCTCTGGTGTCTCAATAGGGACCACAACTCAAAGTCATGCTCCGACTGCCGGGCCATGGCCCCAAAGGCTTTGTGAGAACAGTCTCTAAAGCTCATGGCAGCCCAGCAGTCGGCTTTGGTCGGCGTGACTCCTCCAAGGTCACGGTCCCACTCAAAGGAGGCGGTCACGGGACTGCTCCAGGAGCCCCAAGTCCTCTTCTTCCCACTCAAGGCCATCAGGGCACTCAGGGAAGAGGCACTAGAAGAAGATGTCCAAACAGACTTTGACTTTGCCACGCCGTCAGCCGATGGAGCATCAAGGGAATGTCGATGTTCCAAGCACGGTTTTGTGGAGCCGTTGCCAGGGCTGACTTCGCATCTGCCCTCTTATCCGGGACTGAGCAACCCCAGCTCAAATTAAAGACTTCTATGAAGCCATGCGCCTCGATTTTGAGCAGGCTCTCACTGCAGGTATGTCCTCGGATTCCACAGGGGTAGCAGGGGCCTCATCAGTTTCGATGCCGGCAGCTTCAGCCTCAGCGTTTTTGGGGACCCCAGGATCCAATATCGGATCCAGACCGGTGCCAGTTCCACACAGTCGGCCTCCTCTTGCGCCGGGCCGGAAGTCGACGCTCCCCCCAACCGCCGGCACCCACCGGTGGTGCAAGCCCAATCCTCATTCCAGATGATCCGGAATGACGTCGCACGATGCCGATTCAAATGTAGATGTGCCTACTCGGCCCACATCAGTGCCTGAGGCTTATTGTGATCAGCCATGCACAGGTGAGGAATGAGAGGGGTTTTAGGACCCTTTGGAATATGGATTAGAGGAGCAGGACTGGTATGAAGATCTAGGGGAAGCCAGCGGACTGGATACTTCTCCAGATGCTGGTATGCTCTCACCTTCTTCTGTGGCTACGGAGGAGGGAGCATCATACATCATGGTGGTGGGTAGAGTGGCTGAGGTCTTGGACCTGAAGTTGCCTACGGTGCCAGTCAGGACTAACATCCTGACAGAGGTGCTCACCTGACACCCCACCCCGGAGAGCTTTGTGGTCCAAGCCTCCACATCCTGTGGTGCCTTCCCTTCTGCTCCCCCAGATAGGGAATTCAAGAGGCTGGAACAGTTTGGGAAGAAGATGTTTTTTTCCTCCAGCCTGGCACTGAGATCCCTCAACACCTCATGCCTATTGGGCCATTTTTCCCATACTTTATGGGATACGGTGGCACAGGTGCTCCGGAGGGCGTATAGGACACTCACCCAAACTGTCAAGGATGAAAGAGATGCAGCCAAGTTTACCATTCGTTGTGGTTTGGACACAACTGACTCGCTGGGCAGGGAGATTTCCTCGACAGTGGTCCATCGTCGCCACGCCTGGCTGCCCACCACTGGCTTTTTGGGGGATGTCCAGACAAACCTAATGGACATGCCCACCAGTGGCTCTCGCCTATTTGGAGAGAAGGCAGACTCAGCACTTGAGTGGTTCAAGGAATCTCAAGCCACGGCCAGATCCTTGAGCCTCTCGGCACCTGCTCGCCAGCAGTCTGTATATCGCCCCTTTGGAGGCTTCTGGAGGGGCGGATACCACACCAATCACAGGTCAGCCATCGTCCTCCAGCTTCACAGCATCCAGTGCGAGGACAAGGTCGCGGTACCTTAAGACCCAGAAGGTCTAGCCAGAGGTCAGCCACCACCCAGATCCCCCCTTTCCGCAATGCCCAATCCCTCCTAGTATGGTTCTGCAAGACTATGCTCGTCCAGTTGGAGGGAGGATTCGATTTCATCTCCCTCTCTGGCGGTACATAACATCAGACAAATGGGTTTTGCAGATCACACAGAAGGGCTATTCCCCCGCCTTCCAGTCTTTCCTTCACTCTCCTTTCCTTCCCGCTGCTTTCTGGTTCCAAAGAAGTAGAAGAGTCTTCGCCCTGTCTTGGATTTCAGGGTCGTTAACCTCTTCCTCAAAAAGGAGAAATTCAAGATGCTCACTCTGGCTCAGGTCTTGTCTGCCTAGACAAAGGAGACTGAATGGTAGCTTTGGACTTGCAGGATGCGTATTTTCACATCCCCATCCTGCCCGCCCACAGGTGTTACATGCGGTTCAAGGTGGCTGTAAAGAAATGGCTCCCTGTTGCAGTTACCCCCCACTTTTTGCCTGATACTGATGCTGACTTGACTGAGAAGAGTGCTGGGACCCTGCTAACCAGGCCCCAGCACCAGTGTTCCTTCACCTAAAATGTACCATTGTATCCACAATTGGCACACCCTGGCATTCAGATAAGTCCCTTGTAACTGGTACTTCTAGTACCAAGGGCCCTGATGCCAAGGAAGGTCTCTAAGGGCTGCAGCATGTCTTATGCCACCCTAGAGACCCCTCACTCAGCACAGACACACTGCTTACAAGCCTGTGTGTGCTAGTGAGAACAAAATGAGTAAGTCGACATGGCACTCCCCTCAGGGTGCCATGCCAGCCTCTCACTGCCTATGCAGTATAGGTAAGACACCCCTCTAGCAGGCCTTACAGCCCTAAGGCAGGGTGCACTATACCATAGGTGAGGGTACCAGTGCATGAGCATGGTACCCCTACAGTGTCTAAACAAAACCTTAGACATTGTAAGTGCAGGGTAGCCATAAGAGTATATGGTCTGGGAGCCTGTCAAACACGAACTCCACAGCACCATAATGGCTACACTGAAAACTGGGAAGTTTGGTATCAAACTTCTCAGCACAATAAATGCACACTGATGCCAGTGTACATTTTATTGCAGAATACACCACAGAGGGCACCTTAGAGGTGCCCCCTGAAACTTAACCGACTGTCTGTGTAGGCTGACTAGTTCCAGCAGCCTGCCACACCAGAGACATGTTGCTGGCCCCATGGGGAGAGTGCCTTTGTCACTCTGAGGCCAGTAACAAAGCCTGCACTGGGTGGAGATGCTAACACCTCCCCCAGGCAGGAGCTGTGACACCTGGCGGTGAGCCTCAAAGGCTCACCCCTTTGTCGCAGCCCAGCAGGGCACTCCAGCTTAGTGGAGTTGCCCGCCCCCTCCGGCCACGGCCCCCACTTTTGGCGGCAAGGCTGGAGGGAACAAAGAAAGCAACAAGGAGGAGTCACTGGCCAGTCAGGACAGCCCCTAAGGTGTCCTGAGCTGAAGTGACTCTAACTTTTAGAAATCCTCCATCTTGCAGATGGAGGATTCCCCCAATAGGGTTAGGATTGTGACCCCCTCCCCTTGGGAGGAGGCACAAAGAGGGTGTACCCACCCTCAGGGCTAGTAGCCATTGGCTACTAACCCCCCAGACCTAAACACGCCCTTAAATTTAGTATTTAAGGGCTACCCTGAACCCTAGAAAATTAGATTCCTGCAACTACAAGAAGAAGGACTGCCCAGCTGAAAACCCCTGCAGCGGAAGACCAGAAGACGACAACTGCCTTGGCTCCAGAAACTCACCGGCCTGTCTCCTGCCTTCCAAAGATCCTGCTCCAGCGACGCCTTCCAAAGGGACCAGCGACCTCGACATCCTCTGAGGACTGCCCCTGCTTCGAAAAGACAAGAAACTCCCGAGGACAGCGGACCTGCTCCAAGAAAAGCTGCAACTTTGTTTCCAGCAGCTTTAAAGAACCCTGCAAGCTCCCCGCAAGAAGCGTGAGACTTGCAACACTGCACCCGGCGACCCCGACTCGGCTGGTGGCGATCCAACACCTCAGGAGGGACCCCAGGACTACTCTGATACTGTGAGTACCAAAACCTGTCCCCCCTGAGCCCCCACAGCGCCGCCTGCAGAGGGAATCCCGAGGCTTCCCCTGACCGCGACTCTTTGAACCTAAAGTCCCGACGCCTGGGAGAGACCCTGCACCCGCAGCCCCCAGGACCTGAAGGACCGGACTTTCACTGGAGAAGTGACCCCCAGGAGTCCCTCTCCCTTGCCCAAGTGGAGGTTTCCCCGAGGAACCCCCCCTTGCCTGCCTGCAGCGCTGAAGAGATCCTGAGATCTCTCATAGACTAACATTGCGAACCCGACGCTTGTTTCTACACTGCACCCGGCCGCCCCCGCGCCGCTGAGGGTGAAATTTCTGTGTGGACTTGTGTCCCCCCCGGTGCCCTACAAAACCCCCCTGGTCTGCCCTCCGAAGACGCGGGTACTTACCTGCAAGCAGACCGGAACCGGGGCCCCCCTTCTCTCCATTCTAGCCTATGCGTTTTGGGCACCACTTTGAACTCTGCACCTGACCGGCCCTGAGCTGCTGGTGTGGTGACTTTGGGGTTGCTCTGAACCCCCAACGGTGGGCTACCTTGGACCAAGAACTAAGCCCTGTAAGTGTCTTACTTACCTGGTTAACCTAACAAATACTTACCTCCCCTAGGAACTGTGAAAATTGCACTGTGTCCACTTTTAAAACAGCTATTTGTGAATAACTTGAAAAGTATACATGCAATTTTGATGATTTGAAGTTCCTAAAGTACTTACCTGCAATACCTTTCGAATGAGATATTACATGTAGAATTTGAACCTGTGGTTCTTAAAATAAACTAAGAAAAGATATTTTTCTATATAAAAACCTATTGGCTGGATTTGTCTCTGAGTGTGTGTACCTCATTTATTGTCTATGTGTATGTACAACAAATGCTTAACACTACTCCTTGGATAAGCCTACTGCTCGACCGCACTACCACAAAATAGAGCATTAGTATTATCTCTTTGTGCCACTATCTTACCTCTAAGGGGAACCCTTGGACTCTGTGCATGCTATTCCTTACTTTGAAATAGCACATACAGAGCCAACTTCCTACATTGGTGGATCAGCGGTGGGGTACAAGACTTTGCATTTGCTGGACTACTCAGCCAATACCTGATCACACGACAAATTCCAAAATTGTCATTAGAAATTCATTTTTGCAATTTGAAAGTTTTCTAAATTCTTAAAAGTCCTGCTAGGGCCTTGTGTGTTAAGTCCCTGTTTAGCATTGTCTTTTTAGAGTTTAAAAGTTTGTTAAAAGTTTGAATTAGATTCTAGAAACAGTTTTAGATTCTTTAAAAAGTCTTCCAACTTTTAGCAAAATAATGTCTGATACAGAGATGAATGTGGTGGAACTCGACACCACACCTTACCTCCATCTTAAGATGAGGGAGCTAAGGTCTCTCTGTAATATAAAGAAAATAACCATTGGCTCCAGACCTACCAAAATTCAGCTCCAGGAGCTGTTGGCAGAGTTTGAAAAAGCCAACCCCTCTGAGGATGACTTCACAGAGGAAGAAATTAGTGACTTGGAGGGCAATTCCCCCCTTCCAGTCCTAAATAGGGAGACCAGGGCCTCTCAAGCCCTGTCTCCAAAAATGATAGTCAGAAATGTTGCTTCCCTCACAGGAGGGTCCAGCATTTCTGAAATCACTGAGGATGCTCTCAGTGAGGATGACCCCCTGTTAGCCAGGATGGTCAAAAGATTGGCTTTGGAAAAGCAGCTCCTAGCCATAGAAAGGGAAAGAAAAGAGATGGGCCTAGGTCCCATCAATGGTGGCAGCAACTTAAATAGGGTCAGAGATTCTCCTGACATCCTAAAAATCCCCAAAGGGATTGTAACAAAATATGAAGATGGTGATGACATCACCAAATGGTTCACAGCTTTTGAGAGGGCTTGTGTAACCAGAAAAGTGAACAGATCTCACTGGGGTGCTCTCCTTTGGGAAATGTTCACTGGAAAGTGTAGGGATAGACTCCTCACACTCTCTGGAAAAGATGCAGAATCCTATGACCTCATGAAGGGTACCCTGATTGAGGGCTTTGGATTCTCCACTGAGGAGTATAGAATTAGATTCAGGGGGGCTCAAAAATCCTCGAGCCAGACCTGGGTTGATTTTGTAGACTACTCAGTAAAAACACTAGATGGTTGGTTAACTGGAAATGAAGTGTGTGACTATGTTGGGCTTTATAATTTGTTTATGAAAGAACACATTTTAAGTAACTGCTTCAATGAAAAGTTGCATCAGTATCTGGTAGACCTAGGTCCAATTTCTCCCCAAGAATTGGGAAAGAAGGCAGACCACTGGGTCAAGACTAGGGTAACCAAAACTTCCACTGGGGGTGACCAAAAGAAAGGGGTTACAAAAACTCCCCAGGAGAAAGTGGGTAACACTAGAAACAAAGAGAAAGAGTCCTCTGTAGGCCCCCAAAAACCAGAACCGGTGGGTGGGCCCCAGGACACAACCCAAAACAAAGGTGGGTACCAGGGTAAGAACTGGGATGCCACTAAGGCATGGTGCCACAACTGTAAACAGTCTGGGCACCACACCAAGGACACTTCTTGTCGCAAAAACAAACCCCAGAACAAAATTCCTGGGGTAACCAGTGTAGCCATGGGAGATGACTCCTCAGATGAGGAGGTCTTCCTAGCCTTCAACTGGAAACAGGGCCCAACAGGTGAGTTGGAGATTCCAGAGGGAAGTAGACACTTCCACCACCTACTGGTGAATGGAATCCCAACCACTGCCCTGAGAGACACTTGTGCCAGTCACACTATTGTGCATGACAGGCTGGTGCTCTCAAACCAGTACATCCCAGGTGAGACTGCCAGGGTAAGAGTTAGCCTAGACAGGGTCACTAAGAGGCCTGTGGCTTTAGTGCCCATAGAAGTGGGTGGCACTCTTAGCTGGAGAAGGGTAGTAGTCAGTACAGACCTCCCCCTTGATTGTCTCCTTGGAAATGACTACCCAGAGGTTAGTCAGAGCTCAAGAGAGGAACTGGTCCAGTGCCAGTCCTCTCCCAAGGATTCTGGAAGTCCTGCCTCTGCAGTAAATGCAAGCAGGCCCCAGAAGAAGAAGAAAAGAAAACAGAGTAGGAAGGGTGGACAACCTTTAGCCAAGGTTACAGCAAGCCAAGGAGATTCTGCTCCAGTAGGGGAGAACTCCAAAAATGGCCCTGATAAAGTCCAACCTGACCCACAAGAAGTCCTGGCTAGTCAGGCAACTGTTAAACCTGAGTGGGTGGCTCCTCAGCTAACAGAAGAAAGAGTGGAAGAAGGGTGTTTACTACAAGATGTGGTAACCCCCCACTCCAATACAGCAGACAGGCAACCTGAACCCAAAGAAGCCTGTAACTTAGCCCCTTCCCTTTTAGGTGAAGAGCTAAAGGTGTGGTTCTGGGCACTGACAGCTGTCAGTGGCCTCTGCTGGGTGTTAGCCTTTATGGCTGCACTATCCTTAGCATGGTGGTCTGACCCCATGCCAAATAGCAAGTTAGGCCCCCTGACCCTATTGGTCATGGTGGGGTTACTCCAGCTCTGGGTAACCTCTCTGGGTAAGCTAGGGGTAACCCTGGCCAAGATAAGGTTAGCAGAGGTGGATACCTCTAAGACCAAGATAGAAAGAATGGGTGGAGACATTGAAGAGGCAGACAAGAGGCAATTCAGACTAGGTCCTATCACTGTGGAAGTAGGTCAGTTCCCCAAAGGGAATGACCTGAACAGAAGGATGTAAGGCAGAGTAGGCCCTGCAACTAACCAGCCTATTTCTCCTACTCTTCCTCGCCTGACAGACTAGGAAGACTCTCCCAGCTTGGGCTGAGTCTCCTGGCCCGTGGGCTGGGGGGGGCTTGTGTAAAGAAATGGCTCCCTGTTGCAGTTACCCCCCACTTTTTGCCTGATACTGATGCTGACTTGACTGAGAAGAGTGCTGGGACCCTGCTAACCAGGCCCCAGCACCAGTGTTCCTTCACCTAAAATGTACCATTGTATCCACAATTGGCACACCCTGGCATTCAGATAAGTCCCTTGTAACTGGTACTTCTAGTACCAAGGGCCCTGATGCCAAGGAAGGTCTCTAAGGGCTGCAGCATGTCTTATGCCACCCTAGAGACCCCTCACTCAGCACAGACACACTGCTTACAAGCCTGTGTGTGCTAGTGAGAACAAAATGAGTAAGTCGACATGGCACTCCCCTCAGGGTGCCATGCCAGCCTCTCACTGCCTATGCAGTATAGGTAAGACACCCCTCTAGCAGGCCTTACAGCCCTAAGGCAGGGTGCACTATACCATAGGTGAGGGTACCAGTGCATGAGCATGGTACCCCTACAGTGTCTAAACAAAACCTTAGACATTGTAAGTGCAGGGTAGCCATAAGAGTATATGGTCTGGGAGCCTGTCAAACACGAACTCCACAGCACCATAATGGCTACACTGAAAACTGGGAAGTTTGGTATCAAACTTCTCAGCACAATAAATGCACACTGATGCCAGTGTACATTTTATTGCAGAATACACCACAGAGGGCACCTTAGAGGTGCCCCCTGAAACTTAACCGACTGTCTGTGTAGGCTGACTAGTTCCAGCAGCCTGCCACACCAGAGACATGTTGCTGGCCCCATGGGGAGAGTGCCTTTGTCACTCTGAGGCCAGTAACAAAGCCTGCACTGGGTGGAGATGCTAACACCTCCCCCAGGCAGGAGCTGTGACACCTGGCGGTGAGCCTCAAAGGCTCACCCCTTTGTCGCAGCCCAGCAGGGCACTCCAGCTTAGTGGAGTTGCCCGCCCCCTCCGGCCACGGCCCCCACTTTTGGCGGCAAGGCTGGAGGGAACAAAGAAAGCAACAAGGAGGAGTCACTGGCCAGTCAGGACAGCCCCTAAGGTGTCCTGAGCTGAAGTGACTCTAACTTTTAGAAATCCTCCATCTTGTAGATGGAGGATTCCCCCAATAGGGTTAGGATTGTGACCCCCTCCCCTTGGGAGGAGGCACAAAGAGGGTGTACCCACCCTCAGGGCTAGTAGCCATTGGCTACTAACCCCCCAGACCTAAACACGCCCTTAAATTTAGTATTTAAGGGCTACCCTGAACCCTAGAAAATTAGATTCCTGCAACTACAAGAAGAAGGACTGCCCAGCTGAAAACCCCTGCAGCGGAAGACCAGAAGACGACAACTGCCTTGGCTCCAGAAACTCACCGGCCTGTCTCCTGCCTTCCAAAGATCCTGCTCCAGCGACGCCTTCCAAAGGGACCAGCGACCTCGACATCCTCTGAGGACTGCCCCTGCTTCGAAAAGACAAGAAACTCCCGAGGACAGCGGACCTGCTCCAAGAAAAGCTGCAACTTTGTTTCCAGCAGCTTTAAAGAACCCTGCAAGCTCCCCGCAAGAAGCGTGAGACTTGCAACACTGCACCCGGCGACCCCGACTCGGCTGGTGGCGATCCAACACCTCAGGAGGGACCCCAGGACTACTCTGATACTGTGAGTACCAAAACCTGTCCCCGCTGAGCCCCCACAGCGCCGCCTGCAGAGGGAATCCCGAGGCTTCCCCTGACCGCGACTCTTTGAACCTAAAGTCCCGACGCCTGGGAGAGACCCTGCACCCGCAGCCCCCAGGACCTGAAGGACCGGACTTTCACTGGAGAAGTGACCCCCAGGAGTCCCTCTCCCTTGCCCAAGTGGAGGTTTCCCCGAGGAACCCCCCCCTTGCCTGCCTGCAGCGCTGAAGAGATCCTGAGATCTCTCATAGACTAACATTGCGAACCCGACGCTTGTTTCTACACTGCACCCGGCCGCCCCCGCGCCGCTGAGGGTGAAATTTCTGTGTGGACTTGTGTCCCCCCCGGTGCCCTACAAAACCCCCCTGGTCTGCCCTCCGAAGACGTGGGTACTTACCTGCAAGCAGACCGGAACCGGGGCCCCCCTTCTCTCCATTCTAGCCTATGCGTTTTGGGCACCACTTTGAACTCTGCACCTGACCGGCCCTGAGCTGCTGGTGTGGTGACTTTGGGGTTGCTCTGAACCCCCAACGGTGGGCTACCTTGGACCAAGAACTAAGCCCTGTAAGTGTCTTACTTACCTGGTTAACCTAACAAATACTTACCTCCCCTAGGAACTGTGAAAATTGCACTGTGTCCACTTTTAAAACAGCTATTTGTGAATAACTTGAAAAGTATACATGCAATTTTGATGATTTGAAGTTCCTAAAGTACTTACCTGCAATACCTTTCGACTGAGATATTACATGTAGAATTTGAACCTGTGGTTCTTAAAATAAACTAAGAAAAGATATTTTTCTATATAAAAACCTATTGGCTGGATTTGTCTCTGAGTGTGTGTACCTCATTTATTGTCTATGTGTATGTACAACAAATGCTTAACACTACTCCTTGGATAAGCCTACTGCTCGACCGCACTACCACAAAATAGAGCATTAGTATTATCTCTTTGTGCCACTATCTTACCTCTAAGGGGAACCCTTGGACTCTGTGCATGCTATTCCTTACTTTGAAATAGCACATACAGAGCCAACTTCCTACAGTGGCCCACAAGCACTTTCAGTTTACCGTGCTCCCCTTCGTTCTCACCAGTGCCCTTCGGGTGTTCACCAAGGTGATGGCGGTGGTAGCAGCTTATTTGTGCAGGTTAGGGATTTCAGTCTTCCCTCACCTCAATGACTGGCTGTTGAAGGCTATTACGCCCCAGACTCTCGTCCCACACTCAGACTACAGCGGACCTCCTGCATTCGCTGGGGTTCACTATGAATGTGCCGAAGACACACCTGACTCCCTCTCAGAAGCTCCCTTTCATCGGAGCTGTTCTGGACACAGTGCAGTTTCGGGTTTATCATCCCGAGCAGCAAGTCCAAGATATTCAGGTTATAATACCGATGTTTCGGCCTCTATCCTGGATATTCGTGAGACAGACTCTGAGGCTGTTGGGACTCATGGCTTCCTGCATCCTGTTAGTCAAACATACAAGATGGCATATGAGAGCTCTGCAGTGGGACCTGAAGTTTCAGTGGGCACAGCATCAGGGAAATCTCACTGACACGGTTCAGAGGGAACTGCAAAAGACCTGCAGTGGTGATTAGTGAACTGCGATTTGGTCAGAGGCAGACTCCTTTACCTTCCCCAACCAGATCTTACAGTAGTGATAGATGCGTCACTTCTAGGATGGGGCCGCCATCTGGGAGAGGCGGAGTTCAGAGATCTCTGGTCTCTCGTCTCCGGCGAAATCCGGACTCCATTTCAACTTGCTGGAGCTCCGGGTGATCCGACTGGCATTGAAAGCATTTCTTCCTGTTGTGAAAGGGAAGGTAGTGCAAGTGTTCACGGACAATACCACTGCAATGTGGTACTGCAACAAGCAGGGTAGTGTGGGGTTGTGGACCCTTTGTCAAGAGGCTCTGCTTCTCTGGATATGGCTGAAACAGCAAGGCATAACGCTGGTGGTTCAACACCTGCCAGGTACTCTGAACCCCAGGGTGGACGAATACAGCCATCGATGTCTAGTGGATCACGAATGGTATCTCCATCCGGAGGTGGCGCAAGGACTCTTTCAGCAGTGGGTAGAGTGGGTCTGTTCACCTCTGCAGAGAACAAGCAATGTCAGCAGTATTGCGCATTGGAGTTTCCAAGGCGGCAATCGCTTAGCGACACTTTTCATTGCAAGTGGAATTCAGGCCTCCTTTATGTTTTTCTGCCCATACCACTTTTGCCCAGAGTTCTCAAGAAGATCAAGTACGACTGGGCCCAGTCATCCTAGTGGCTCTGGATTGGGCACGAAGAGGCTTGAATCCCGAGCTTCTCAAAATGATCATCGGGCTCCCCTTCGGGAGGATCTTCTGTCGCAACAGCAGGGGAGGGTTCTCCACCCGAACCTGTCAACTCTGCTTCTTCATGTTTGGAGATTGAACTGTGGCAGTTGATGGCTTTAGACCTTCCTCCCGAAGTCTGTAAAGTTATTTTGTCAGCCAGGCGTCCCTCCAAAAAACAATCGAAGATGGAGTCGACGCCCATGCGCAATGGAGACAAAAGGAGGAGTCACTCGGTCCCGTGACTCGAAAGACTTCTTCGAAGAAAAACAACTTGTAACACTCCGGCCCAACACCAGATGGCGAGCTATGCAAAACATGCGAATCTACAGCGGCTGATGCCACGAACAGATGTACACTGGGTAAGTGACATTTTCAATGCCTGCCATTGGAAGCACTTTGTATATTATTGTACCGAAAGGTCTATTGATCTTTCTGCTTCTCTTTCTGATATTCTTCTCTCCATTGCTTCCCTTGCCTAGCAGGGTTCTGCCTTGGGGGCTCTCAAGGCCTATCTTTCTACTTTATCTGCATTTGTTCGGCTGCCTGATCAGCCTTCTCTGTTTAAATCCCCTATTGTACATAGATTCCTCAAAGGGCTTGTGCATATGTTTCCCCCTACACCCTTTGTTATGCCCCAATGGGACTTAAATCTGGTTCTCACATTTCTGATGTGCGCTCCCTTTGAGCCTTTGCATAATTGTCCCCTCCAGCTGCTCACCATTAAAACAGCCTTCTTAGTGGCAATAACATCTGCCAGGAGGGTGAGTGAGATGCAAGCTCTTTCATCAAAGCCACCGTATCTCACTATCTATCCCGACAAGGTGGTACTCAGAACTCGTGACTCTTTCCTCCCCAAGGTGGTGACCCCATTTCAACTGGGTCAGAACATCACCCTGCCCACCTTCTTTGTTCCACCACATCCCTGTAAGGAAGAGGAGCGGCTCCACCGAGTGGACCCAAAAAGAGCATTGTTCGACCTTGACCGCACAAAAGAGTTCTGGGTGGATGACCAACTCTTTATGGGGTATGTTGGAGCAAAGAAGCGTCAGGCAGTGCAGAAGTGAACCATTCCATTCTGGGTCGTTCTCTGTATCAAAATATGCTACGCATTGGCCTGTGGGCGTACAAGCTCATTCTGCCAGGGGCAAAGCTGCTACCACTACGCTAGCTCAGGGCGCACCAGTCCGAGACATCTGTCAGGTGGCAACATGGGCATCTTTGCACAAGTTTGCAAAACATTACTGCCTGGACAGTCAGGTACGAAGAGACGGGCACTTTGTCTGTTCAGTCCTACAGGACTTCTTAGGGGAAGGAGAAGTATCCGCGTCCCACCGCCAGGAGGTTATGGCTTGGGTAGCTATTCAAAGGTAAGGAATCTGCAGCTAGAAGTTTCGATCAGATAAACAAGTTACTTACCTTTGGCAATGCACTATCTGGAAGAGACTCTGTCTAGCTGCAGATTCCTTACGCCCACGCATGCCTCCCCTCTCTGTGCATATCTCTAGTAGGGTTAGTGTTTATCCCTTCCAGGGCCCTAGTTTTGCACAGACAAAATGTTGGTTCTATCCATGACTCTGCACTTCTGGTGTGGAAGTTTTGTGGATAAAAGTACTGACGTATATGCACCGGGGTGGTGCCTTTATATGCGTCCATGATGTCACAGACAGCTCCAATGATGCTGACGAAGCCATGCGGAGCCGAACGATGCCACCTGATGGCGCGCGCAGTGTATTGCTCAGCAAAAAGATTCTGGATTCTAAGCTGATGCCAGGGAATTCAAAGGTAAGGAATCGAATCTGCAGTTAGATAGTCTATACCAGATAACGCGTTACCGAAGGTAGGTAACTTGTTCTTCAAAACCATACACTCTTAAGGGCTTAGAAAAACATTACCGGTGTCCCTGCAAATGTGTTTGAGTTGCCATAAAAATTTCACTTTTGCTGGCTACCTCACATATAGATAGACAGAGTTTTTATGGTGAGAAGAGGTCCATTGTTGGTTTGCTGCTCCTGGGACTGCAGCAGCTGAAACAGTACGTGTCTGGCTGTGTTCTGAAAATGTAAGCAAACCTAGGCTAAGCTAGAAGGCTCTTGGATCACTGAGACACTAAGGTTGCGAATGGCTAGCAGTGACCGTGCCTACTAGGCCGCTTTGACGTCTTGCTTCAGGGAGCCACAGGCATGGGACTGCACCGATCCCCATAGTAGTATAGGAGACCTCAATGCCCAAGCTTGGCTTGGGCCACAGACAACATTAAAGAAATGGCTTGAGACAACTACATTTTGCGTTTGAGAAAATAGTTCTCTGGCCATATTTATTGATCAACAAATTTGCATTAGAACATCAAAGAATTGCATTAAGACATATTTTGACCACCATGACACATTGTACATATTTTACATTTACAATAAAAGTGCTGATAAGCGCTGTATATGGGAATCATCTAACCAATATTGTTGGAGTCATATTTGGCCACCCTACCAGCACTTAAAGCGCTGCCTACATGATTTGGAGGCCCATGTGCCAGCCACCATTCGCCTCCCAGCTATGATCTTCACCTGACGAACTCCCCTGCTCTCTCTCAAGGAGAGGCACCACGGCCAGCAAGTCAACTGAACCCTTAACACCTATGCCAGAGCAACCGAAATGGGATCCCCTCAGCAGCTTTCAGGACATGGCACAAGTCCTAAAAGAAAAAAAAGAAATTGGGGTCTAACGAAGTTAGGCAGAATGCAAAGGACATCACTGTGTGTAACATTTTGATGTGCAACAATGCAGTTGTCATGACAGAAAGTGCCATCACAACCCATGACCTCTCAGGAAGTGGCATCAGAAAAAGTTTTATCAGATCTTAAGACCTCACCCATGTTTTTGGCAGGTCTATCGTGAATACATTTGAGTGCATTACAATATTTAACAAATTGAATTAACAGGTTGTGCCAAAAATGTGACGCAACTCTGACAGAAAATCAGGGCCTCAACTTATAAATTTACTTTTTAAAATGCTGCCACAAAGAAATTGCCAATGAGGTGAAACATGGCAGTAAATCTGTTCTGCATAACTGGTTGCAAAGTCTGCATTTTGAAATATCTTAACGGGTTAATGAACCTGCTGCAGAGATCTTTGTGTGCTAAATAAATCTCAGGGAATAATAATAATGGTAAGATAACCTTGAGGGTTAACGTATTTGCTGAAGAGATCTATGTTTTGTGTACTCCTAGTTTTGAATCAAAGTAGCATAGATTGTTAATATGTCTCCTGCAAAGCACATTATGTAACACGCAGATGACAAGTTTTTGTTTTAAGTAAATGAGTGGAGTGGGTTATTGCTTTTAATGCAGAGATCCTTTTGTTACATGCAGTTCATAAATTATCTGTGTCTTTTGTAACACATCCTGCACATTGATTTACACAATTGTCAATGTATACTGTGTAAGCGTGCTGTAAAGCGCTCTGAAACTCTGCATTGGAGTGAGAAGTGCTATAAAAGAAGTAAAACAAAAAGATATTTAAATTGCTATTTGTGTAAAATACTGGAAAAGACCAACACATCTGACATTACTACAGTGCATGCATATCTCTTACATGAAGGGACTGAAAACAGTCTAAAGCATACCTCTCTTAAGTACCTGTGAAGTGATAGAGTGTGGCCTTTGTTTCTCCTCCATTGAATTTAGGTGTGAGGCTCAAAGCTCCAACAAAAGGAGGCCTGATGGCCCCTTAAGTGTGGCCTTTGTTATGGGCTCAGCTGGATGTTGATAAGCCCCTCCCCGCCTACACATTGCTGCTTGAAACAAAAGTAGACAACATGCAGGCGCTGCTGAATGTGTCCCAGTTTTTTAAATTAACACTGGGATAAGTTTACCATATTTCTGTTGGGCCCAACCACTTTGCAGGGTAGGGTAGACGCTGCCTACCTGTGTGTACCCATGACTTGTGCCCCGATTCAGGAGATGGGCCTGGGCAAGCTCCAATTTCCATTAAAGCCAGTGCCATAAAGCACACGAGGGCCAAGGGCATTCGTTGTAGCACACGTCCGTGGGCCTGCCTTACATACTGTAGTACTTCTGCCCCGACTTAATCAAAGATTTAAAAACAAAATATATCTAGAATTTGGCTGCCCTCTATTTAGAGATCCCAAGGTGTCTACTGGCTTTGTGGCCAAACCTGAGTCCATCCACACAACAAATGCAAGAAGATATTAAGATTACCACTGAAGAAACCAAACTGGATAAACAAAAGAGCATAAACAGTACATAAGCCCACTTTAACTGTAATCAAGAATCGGGAGGGCGGGTTCCAAAAGGATTGTGCCCTGGGGCAGCAGGGCACTTAGACGGTCGGTAGGGTCACGGCAGCCAGTAAGCGATACATGTGATCCTACAACCTGGGGCTTAAATGCCTATTCCGGTGCCCCAGCCAGCCAATTAGACGACCCCCGCTGACTCTGGCCACCAATAGCTGTCCATCTTCGTTTCCCCAGACGGCACGCGAAATTCATACAAAAACAACCAGATTATGTTGGTGTGCCCTCTCCCCTGTGGCCAACCTCGGCCATTATGACGTGGCCCTGGTGAGCATAAGCAGATAGATTGCCAAGAAATCTGTGAAAGTGGTTGTCCTGATAGGGCAATCACAGCCGACGACATGGCTTCGTTTGAAGAAGATCAAGCCTTGTTGGGCGCCTGTTAAGTGTGAAATTTCTCTTTTGTAGCGCTGACATCTTTTCACTTAAACTTTTTTCTGTACAGGTTTTCATTCGAGAGTCACTAGAGCACAAACTGGAGAAGCAGCGCGAAGTGGAGGTCTACAGAGCAGCGATGATGATCCAAGCGCACATATTGGGCTATGTGGCAAGGTAAAGAGGAAGATGTGTCTTTAGGTTAAATTGAAAACTGCAGCCCTAAAGCCTGATTTTTGTCATGTTTCCCTACTCGAAACCCTTGAGTGATCTTAGGCAAATAACTTCATGCTTTTGTGCGTAATATGCCAGTACATACCCTTCAATTAACTGTCATTTAGAGGGTGTCACCCTTTTTTTCAATAGGATTGACTAACCTAAAGAGCAACATGATTCCGAATATTTGACTAGGGTGGCGCTCCGAAAACCTGCACCGCCCTCTTAAAATGCTCCATTCTACAGTCCCTTAAGTGGGGTCACTTACATTTCGGACTTCACCCTCACTCACATTCCGACAGGTACATTTCCAAAGTTGGGCTTTTAAAATTCTTAACTGTGAGAGAGGTTCAGCTTAATCACATGTGGCAGGGATAGATTGACGCTGCTCCTGTCTTGAAATCTCTGGTAAAGATACTATTTTTCAGGCGCAGAAGCCAGTGTCCTCTCCTGAACGGGGCGTCTGCACTCCCTTGTTTGATTAGACATCCGTAATGGGCAAGAGAGAGCAAACCCGAGCATGGCCAGTCGACACAATCATGACGTGTAATCGGCGTGAGGGGACCCGTGCATTATGCATGGGGAGCGGAGGTAGGACAGCCCATCTGTGGACCGTTCGCGCCATAAGTCAACAACGGACCGTTCAGTGCCGTTTGCATAATGAGCTGAAGCCTTTCATGTGCATATGAGGCCCGTCCACGTACAAGGGACAGCGAGCCTCGGGAAGGCTCCTGCATGACGTCCATCGACATCCTGCTGGGAGTAATTACTTTTCTGCTGCCGTGCGGCAGTGCCCCTGCCCCGCCTCTGATTTTAAAGGCCTCTCTCCCTGTCAAGGGAATGCTAAATGCTGCCCATTTGTTCCGCCGCCACTCAGCCTATGCAGGTCTCTTTTGTAGGGGTCTTGCCCTCTACTGAAGGCAGGGACGGGAGAGGAGACTTGTCACCCCGCCAGAGTGCGTGTTGAACTAGAGACGGCTGCCGGGGCAGGTGAGCGCGGGGCGATGTTTACCCCTGTCCTTCCCCTTGCAGGAAGCAGTACCGGAAGATCCTTCACCATGTGGTTGTGATCCAGAAGAACTGCCGCGCCGCCTTGTGCCGGAGGAAGTTCCTGCTGCTGCGGAGGTCAGCCATCACCTTCCAGAAGCAGCTGCGGGGCCAGGCCGCCCGACTCCTCTACAAACAGCTGCTGGAGGAGAGGCGGAGGGAAGAGGAAGAGAGGCGTCGAGAAGAGGAGGAGAGGCGGCGGAAGGAGGAAGAAGAAAGGTAGGGTATCCTGCTTGTGCACTCACCAATGAACTTAGAGCATTTACCTGTTATCCGGCAGACTGCCAAGGCGAGGCAAGTGCCTGCTGCAGAGATCTGTGTAACTCGCATGTTTGAATCACAGCATGGCTGACTCAGCTTTTCATTCTTAGGAGGACGATAAAAAGAACCCTTCTGTAGAGTGATAAATGAGGGTCACACTCGTTTATGGCACGCAATATTTAAATGGTTGTTGCTGTGGCTAATACTAACAGTAATTATTATTCTAACAGTAACCCTGAAAAATAATTATGCAGAATAAAACATGCTTTTCTCCGTCTTTGAATTATTTGCAATAAAAGAGAGACTATTAGAAGGTGTAACTAGTTACGCATGGAAGAACAGTACATTCCCACTCTATATTATTTTCTGTGACTTTTTTACTGTTTCATTTTTTTATTTTCTTTCAGAGAAAAAGAGCGATTGAGGCAAGAAGCTGAACTTCTGGCAAAGCAGGTAGAGCATAGCTTTCTAGTTGGATTTGTTTGCAGCAATGCTTTTATACTTTCCACACGCACGCCAAGAGGATGTTTTAGGATGCGCAAAAGCCACTGTCTTCTTAAAGCCTGCTTCATTTAGCTTAGCTGCTAGTATTTTGTGGTAGTGCTGTGTCTACCATTTTTAGGCAATTTGCTGTGCTTCCAATGATTGGTGGCTTATTGTAACAGTTTAGTTCAAGAAAGAGCTGAGCTGAGTAGCTCTTTTCAGAGCTGTTGACAGGATGGACGATTTACTGCTCATTGATCGGTTTGCCTTGGTTTATGGTGTAAAAGTCTTTTGTTTAGAACACGTCAGCTATGGTCTAGAATATGTGCGCTTATTATTTATACATTTTCTTATAAAGGGCGTAGCCCCTATTTACAAAATGTTAGTGGGACTGTTGTCTTGCCTGACATTTGCCTCATTGTACTGGATTCTCTTCCTATAGCACCGAAAATAGGTCCCTGACTGCCGTTTCAGTCTTGTGCCAACTTCAGACCCACTGGGACGGAGACTTGAGTTAATATATTAGCTCAGATTTTGAATAAGTCACTAAAACGCATTGCAGGGCTCTTGCTTGTAAGAAAAAATACCGTAGCTGCCAAAAATGTTCAAACCTGTACACCCTATCAGTGCTAACAAGCGGCCTAGGGTTTGCAAAAACAGCTCTTGTGCTCTGTGCATCTCTATGCACTACTGCTTGTCTGTTTGGGAGCATCACATTTTCTTGTTTATAGCTTACTGGTATTTGTTTTCTGTCAAACCCAGCTTCAGGAGCTTCTGCAGTAAGTAATTGCATTGAGGGCAGTCATTGCAGATCTGACACATTAATGAATTACAGAAAGTAATACATTTACCAATACCTGGCACTTCCGCTGTACATCTTACCTCGGATCAATCTCTTTTATACAACCTACCTTCCATGTGAAAACAACACGTTCTGTACTGGCAAGACTGCATTTTGTCATTCTGTGCATGATGCAGAGATCTGTGTGTAGCTTGCAAGTTACAGGTTTGAATTCAGGTGTGGGTGACTCCCCCTGTTCTTCGTATCTTGCAACTGATGCACACTAGCATGTGAAAAACAACAGCAGATGCTGCTCCCCGTTTTGAGAAGCATGCTTTTACTTCTTCAGAATGTGGTTGACTATAGTAATACCATTTAAAGGGACACAGTGAATGTGACCTTGCCCTCTCCTGGAGGATCACCTGCTTCCTCCTCAAGGTTCTCATGAGATACTGGATAGAAGGGAGGCTCTCTGCCCCTGGCTATGGACTTGGCTTTAGAGAACCCACGTTCCATTGTTTTGGATAATCCACCAGGTCGAGTGTACATTTTATCCCCAGTCTTTTCTACCCTCTTAGCCCTTAACCAGTGCTTAATTTGTGCTTGTTGTTTCTGGTGCTGAGCACCAGCAATTATTTTTGAGGGGCCGAGGCTTATTCTTCTGCCTCAAGCATTTACTGCGAGCAAAAGACACATATGGGAAAGACGGGGGAAGGGAAAAACGAAAAAGCGTCACAAAGGGAGAAAGTAGAAAGCTGCTAGAGTGAGCTGAAGGGGCAGGGAGTGGCTTTAAATGGATTGAAGAGGCCCGAGATGGCTTCAAGATTAAGCTGCCTCTTTATTCCATGTTCACACATTTTAATTGCAGCAGCTGCATGTTGAAGAGGAGGGCTTTGAGCACCGGCACAATTTTCCCTTTCCTTGGTACATGTGTTATGGGTAGTGTACTTTTGATTTCTTAAGGGCTCTTGTGCACCAATAAATAGTCACAATATGAACATCATTTGGGACACGAGGAGTCCCTCGTCAATTGTCACTAAAGCAGCGAGTCACAGCTCCTCTGGACATGCTCCGGTAGCTGTATTTCTCAGGTGCATTCTATATTCCTACCACAAATTGGATCGTCATAAAGTAAGAAGTGTGGAGGAAACAAGTCTGAAGCAAATGTGCCCTTAAGGAAATTTATTGTACTTCGAATTTTTTAAACATTGCTTGTCATCCTTCTCCGAGTCAGACTCTCGCCTGACAAACCCAATGACACACATCATTCTAGGTAGAAAAAGTGTTTTCCAGGTCAGACAGAAATAAAATCCGACCCAGTTGATGAAGGGGTCAGTGCTGTCTTAAAAGCTTCTTTAAAACCAACTGCAGAGAAAGATGTCAAGAACGCATTTGAATATTAAAAAATAACTGAAAAACCTCCTCTTCAAACACTACTCGAACTTGGAACCCACCATCTCATTAACACTCGTTTGTAAAAAATGTCCCTTCATCTCTCCTTATCTCCCCATTCTGTTTTTTTCCTGCCCACTCCTCTACCTTTTTTTTTCTTCAAACACCTCTCTTCCCCACATCTACCATCTGCTAACTTCCAGACTGCCTTCACAGATGGGTTGATTTGACTATTACTCTTCAGTTTCTCTCCTTTTCCATCAACCCTCCTTCTCTTTTGTCCTTCAAACATGGATTCCTGTGCCCATCAACAATTTTGCACTCCTTTCCTACTTACACTGTTCGTCTTCCGATCTCAGAACTTCTGTTGCTAGTTTAGGACACTTTTTGTTAAGTTACATAAAATGACCTGGAAAGGAGGTAAAGGTCCCTGAGAAGTGACTCTTGATGGCCATCCCATCTATTTTCCCAACATGAGATGCTGAGCGTTCTTAAAGCTCACATTTTCTGAACATGAGAATAAAGAAGGAATGTGAGATGGGAGCCCGGCTTGAAAAGGATGTTATAGCAGGAATCACAGCTATATTTTAGTCACAACAGACTAGATAGCGAATTTCATGCTATAGACTGATTAATCTTCTGAATCCACTTAAAAAAAAAACACATCAGGAACATCAAATCAAATATCAAACATTGCACTATACATGTAAAGAAATGGCTCCCTGTTGCAGTTACCCCCCACTTTTTGCCTGATACTGATGCTGACTTGACTGAGAAGTGTGCTGGGACCCTGCTGACCAGGCCCCAGCACCAGTGTTCTTTCACCTAAAATGTACCATTGATTCCACAATTGGCACACCCTGGCATCCAGATAAGTCCCTTGTAACTGGTACCTCTGGTACCAAGGGCCCTGATGCCAGGGAAGGTCTCTAAGGGCTGCAGCATGTGTTATGCCACCCTGGAGACCCCTCACTCAGCACAGACACACTGCTTACCAGCTTGTGTGTGCTAGTGAGAACAAAATGAGTATGTCGACATGGCACTCCCCTCAGGGTGCCATGCCAGCCTCTCACTGCCTATGCAGTATAGGTAAGACACCCCTCTAGCAGGCCTTACAGCCCTAAGGCAGGGTGCACTATACCATAGGTGAGGGTACCAGTGCATGAGCACTGTACCCCTACAGTGTCTAAGCAAAACCTTAGACATTGTAAGTGCAGGGTAGCCATAAGAGTATATGGTCTGGGAGTCTGTTTTACACGAACTCCACAGCACCATAATGGCTACACTGAAAACTGGGAAGTTTGGTATCAAACTTCTCAGCACAATAAATGCACACTGATGCCAGTGTACATTTTATTGTAAAATACACCACAGAGGGCACCTTAGAGGTGCCCCCTGAAACTTAACCGACTATCTGTGTAGGCTGACTGGTTCCAGCAGCCTGCCACCCTAGAGACATGTTGCTGGCCCCATGGGGAGAGTGCCTTTGTGACTCTGAGGCCAGTAACAAAGCCTGCACTGGGTGGAGATGCTAACACCTCCCCCAGGCAGGAGCTGTAACACCTGGCGGTGAGCCTCAAAGGCTCACCCCTTTGTCACAGCACAGCAGGGCACTCCAGCTTAGTGGAGTTGCCCGCCCCCTCCGGCCACGGCCCCCACTTTTGGCGGCAAGGCTGGAGGAAACAAAGAAAACAACAAGGAGGAGTCACGGGCCAGTCAGGACAGCCCCTAAGGTGTCCTGAGCTGAACTGATTCTAACTTTTAGAAATCCTCCATCTTGCAGATGGAGGATTCCCCCAATAGGATTAGGGATGTGACCCCCTCCCCTTGGGAGGAGGCACAAAGAGGGTGTACTCACCCTCAGGGCTAGTAGCCATTGGCTACTAACCCCCCAGACCTAAACACGCCCTTAAATTTAGTATTTAAGGGCTTCCCTGAACCTAAAGATTTAGATTCCTGCAACTACAAGAAGAAGGACTGCTGAGCTGAAAGACCCCTGCAAAGGAAGAACAGAAGACACCAACTGCCTTGGCCCCAGACTTACCGGCCTGTCTCCTGCCTTCCAAAGAAACCTGCTCCAGCGACGCTTTCCAAGGGACCAGCGACCTCTGAATCCTCTGAGGACTGCCCTGCTTCGAAAAAGACAAGAAACTCCAGAGGACAGCGGCACTGCTCCAAAAGAACTGCAACTTTGTTACAAGGAGCAGATTTAAAGACCCCTGCAACTCCCCGCAAGAAGCGTGAGACTTGCAACACTGCACCCGGCGACCCCGACTCGACTGGTGGAGAACAACCAACTCAGGGAGGACCCTCCGGCGACACTACGACTGTGAGTAACCAAAGTTGTTCCCCGTTAGCCCCCACAGCGACGCCTGCAGAGGGAATCCCCAGGCTCCCCCTGACCGCGACTGTCTAAACTCCATTTCCCGACGGCTGGAAAAGACCCTGCACCCGCAGCCCCCAGCCCCTAAAGAAACGGAACTTCTGTGCAGGAGTGACCCCCAGGAGGCCCTCTCCCTTGCCCAGGTGGTGGCTACCCTGAGGAGCCCCCCCCTTGCCTGCCTGCATCGCTGAAGAGACCCCTTGGTCTCCCATTGAAACCTGAAGGAAACCCGACGCGTGTTTGCACACTGCACCCGGCCGCCCCCGCGCTGCTGAGGGTGTACTTTCTGTGCTACTTTGTGTCCCCTCCGGTGCCCTACAAAACCCCCCTGGTCTGCCCTCCGAAGACGCGGGTACTTACCTGCTGGCAGACTGGAACCGGGGCACCCCCTTCTCTCCATTATAGCCTATGTGTTTTGGGCACCTCTTTGACCTTTGCACCTGACCGGCCCTGAGCTGCTGGTGTGATAACTTTGGGGTTGCTCTGAACCCCCAACGGTGGGCTACCTTGGACCAAAAAACTCAAACCTGTAAGTGACTTACTTACCTGTGAAAACTAACAATAACTTACCTCCCCCAGGAACTGTGAAAATTGCACTGTGTCCACTTTTAAAACAGCTTATTGTGTTTTATGTAAAAAGTATACATGCTAAAGTAATGATTCAAAGTTCCTAGAGTACTTACCTGCAATACCTTTCAAAAGAGCTATTACATGTAAAATTTGAACCTGTGGTTCTTAAAATAAACTAAGAAAAGATATTTTTCTATAACAAAACCTATTGGCTGGATTTGTCTCTGAGTGTGTGTACCTCATTTATTGTCTATGTGTATGTACAACAAATGCTTAACACTACTCCTTTGATAAGCCTACTGCTCGACCACACTAACTCAAAATAGAGCATTAGTATTATCTCTTTTTGCCACTATCTTACCTCTAAGGGGAACCCTTGGACTCTGTGCATGCTATTCCTTACTTTGAAATAGCACATACAGAGCCAACTTCCTACATTGGTGGATCAGCGGTGGGGTACAAGACTTTGCATTTGCTGGACTACTCAGCCAATACCTGATCACACGACAAATTCCAAAATTGTCATTAGAAATTGATTTTTGCAATTTGAAAAGTTTTCTAAATTCTTTAAAGTCCTGCTAGGGCCTTGTGTTAGTCCCTGTTAGCATTTCTTTTAGAGTTTAAAAGTTTGTAAAAGTTTGAATTAGATTTTAGAACTAGTTTTAGATTCTTAAAAGCATTCCAACTTTTAGAAGAATAATGTCTAGTACAGAGATGAATGTGGTGGAACTCAACACCACACCTTACCTCCATCTCCAGATGAAAGAGCTAAGGTCACTCTGTAACATAAGAAAAATAACAATGGGCTCCAGACCTACCAAAGTACAGCTCCAGGAGCTGTTGGCAGAGTATGATAGAGCCAACCCCTCTGTGGATAACACAGAGGAGGATGATAGTGAACTGGAGGAAGAATCCCCTCCACCAGTCCTATCTAGGGAGAACAGGGCTTCTCAAGCCCTGACTCCAAAAATAATAGTCAGAGATACTGGCTCCCTCACAGGAGGGTCCAGCCTCTCTGAAATCACTGAGGATAACTCCAGTGAAGAGGACATCCAGTTAGCCAGGATGGCCAAAAGATTGGCTTTGGAAAAACAGATCCTAGCCATAGAAAGGGAAAGACAAGAGATGGGCCTAGGACCCATCAATGGTGGCAGCAACATAACTAGGGTCAGAGATTCTCCTGACATGTTGAAAATCCCCAAAGGGATTGTAACTAAATATGAAGATGGTGATGACATCACCAAATGGTTCACAGCTTTTGAGAGGGCTTGTGAAACCAGAAAAGTGAACAAATCTCACTGGGGTGCTCTCCTTTGGGAAATGTTCACAGGACAGTGTAGGGATAGACTCCTCACACTCTCTAAAAAAGATGCAGAATCTTATGACCTCATGAAGGGTACCCTGATTGAGGGCTTTGGATTCTCCACTGAGGAGTATAGAATTAGATTCAGGGGGGCTCAAAAATCCTCGAGCCAGACCTGGGTTGATTATGTTGACTACTCAGTGAAAACACTGGATGGTTGGGTAACTGGAAATGAAGTGTATGACTATGTTGGGCTTTATAATTTGTTTATGAAAGAACACATTTTAAGTAACTGCTTCAATGAAAAGTTGCATCAGTATCTGGTAGACCTAGGTCCAATTTCTCCCCAAGAATTGGGAAAGAAGGCAGACCACTGGGTCAAGACTAGGGTAACCAAAACTTCCACTGGGGGTGACCAAAAGAAAGGGGTTACAAAGCCTCCCCAGGAGAAAGTGGGTGACACTAGAAACAAAGAAAAAGAGTCCCCTGTAGGCCCCCAAAAACCAGACCAGGTGGGTGGGCCCAGAGACACAACCCAAAACAAAGGTGGGTACCAGGGTAAGAGCTGGGATGCCACTAAGGCATGGTGCCATAACTGTAAACAGACAGGGCACCACACCAAGGACACTTCTTGTCCCAAAAACAAACCCCCTAGCAAAATCCCAGGGGTAACCAGTGTAGCCATTGGAGATGACTCCTCAGATGAGGAGGTCTTCATAGCCTTCAACTGGAAAAAGGGCCCAACAGGTGAGTTGGAGATTCCAGAGGGAAGTAGACACTTCCACCACCTACAGGTGAATGGAATCCCAGCCACTGCCCTGAGAGACACTTGTGCCAGTCACACTATTGTGCATGACAGGCTGGTGTTCTCAAACCAGTACATCCCAGGTGAGATGGCCAGAGTAAGAGTTAGCCCAGACAGGGTCACTGATAGGCCTGTGGCTTTTGTGCCCATAGAAGTGGGTGGGACTTTTAGCTGGAGAAGGGTGGTAGTCAGTACAGACCTCCCCCTTGATTGTCTCCTTGTAAATGACTACCCAGAGGTTAGTCAGAGCCCAAGAGAGGAACTGGTCCAGTGCCAGTCCTCTCCCAAGGATTCTGGAGTTCCTGCCTCTGCAGTAAATGCAAGTAGGCCCCAGAAGAAAAAGAAAAGAAAACAGTGCAGGAAGGGTGGACAACCTTTAGCCAAGGTTCCAGAAAGCCAAGGAGATTCTGCTCCAGTAGGGGAGAACTCCAAAAGTGGCACTGGTAAAGTCCAACCTGACCCACAAGAAGTCCTGGCTAGTCAGGCAACTGTTAAGCCTGAGTGGAGGGCTCCTCAGCTAACGGAAGAAAGAGTGGAAGAAGGGTGTTTACTACAAGATGTGGTAACCCCTCA
This sequence comes from Pleurodeles waltl, assembly GCF_031143425.1. Classification (NCBI taxonomy): domain Eukaryota; kingdom Metazoa; phylum Chordata; class Amphibia; order Caudata; family Salamandridae; genus Pleurodeles; species Pleurodeles waltl. Next base: position 293,749,691 of record NC_090439.1, on the reverse strand, counting down.
CTCTAATACAGCAGACAGGCACCCTGAACCCAAAGAAGCCTGTAACTTAGCCCCTTCCCTTGTAGGTGAAGAGCTAAAGGTGTGGTTCTGGGCACTGACAGCTGTCAGTGGCCTCTGCTGGGTGTTAGCCTTTATGGCTGCACTATCCTTGGCATGGTGATCTGACCCCATGCCACATAGCAAGTTAGGCCCCCTGACCCTGTTGGTCATGGTGGGGTTACTCCAGCTCTGGGTAACCTCTTTGGGTAAGCTAGGGGTGACCCTGGCTAAAATAAGACTAGCAGAGGTGGATACCTCTAACCCCAAAATAGAGAGAATGGGTGGAGACAAGAGGCAATTCAGACTAGGTCCTATCACTGTGGAAGTGGGTCAGTTCCCCAGAGGGAATGACCTGAGCAGGAGGATGTAAGGCAGAGTAGGCCCTGCAACAAACCAGCCTATTTCCTCTACTCTTCCTCGCCTCCCAGACTAGGAAGACTCTCCCAGCTTTGGCTGAGTCTCCTGGCCTGTGGGCTGGGGGGGGCTTGTGTAAAGAAATGGCTCCCTGTTGCAGTTACCCCCCACTTTTTTGCCTGATACTGATGCTGACTTGACTGAGAAGTGTGCTGGGACCCTGCTGACCAGGCCCCAGCACCAGTGTTCTTTCAACTAAAATGTACCATTGATTCCACAATTGGCACACCCTGGCATCCAGATAAGTCCCTTGTAACTGGTACCTCTGGTACCAAGGGCCCTGATGCCAGGGTAGGTCTCTAAGGGCTGCAGCATGTGTTATGCCACCCTGGAGACCCCTCACTCAGCACAGACACACTGCTTACCAGCTTGTGTGTGCTAGTGAGAACAACATGAGTAAGTCGACATGGCACTCCCCTCAGGGTGCCATGCCAGCCTCTCACTGCCTATGCAGTATAGGTAAGACACCCCTCTAGCAGGCCTTACAGCCCTAAGGCAGGGTGCACTATACCATAGGTGAGGGTACCAGTGCATGAGCACTGTACCCCTACAGTGTCTAAGCAAAACCTTAGACATTGTAAGTGCAGGGTAGCCATAAGAGTATATGGTCTGGGAGTCTGTTTTACACGAACTCCACAGCACCATAATGGCTACACTGAAAACTGGGAAGTTTGGCATCAAACTTCTCAGCACAATAAATGCACACTGATGCCAGTGTACATTTTATTGTAAAATATACCACAGAGGGCACCTTAGAGGTGCCCCCTGAAACTTAACCGACTATCTGTGTAGGCTGACTGGTTCCAGCAGCCTGCCACCCTAGAGACATGTTGCTGGCCCCATGGGGAGAGTGCCTTTGTCACTCTGAGGCCAGTAACAAAGCCTGCACTGGGTGGAGATGCTAACACCTCCCCCAGGCAGGAGCTGTAACACCTGGCGGTGAGCCTCAAAGGCTCACCCCTTTGTCACAGCACAGCAGGGCCCTCCAGCTTAGTGGAGTTGCCCGCCCCCTCCGGCCACGGCCCCCACTTTTGGCGGCAAGGCTGGAGGAAACAAAGAAAACAACAAGGAGGAGTCACGGGCCAGTCAGGACAGCCCCTAAGGTGTCCTGAGCTGAAGTGACTCTAACTTTTAGAAATCCTCCATCTTGCAGATGGAGGATTCCCCCAATAGGATTAGGGATGTGACCCCCTCCCCTAGGGAGGAGGCACAAAGAGGGTGTACTCACCCTCAGGGCTAGTAGCCATTGGCTACTAACCCCCCAGACCTAAACACGCCCTTAAATTTAGTATTTAAGGGCTTCCCTGAACCTAAAGATTTAGATTCCTGCAACTACAAGAAGAAGGACTGCTGAGCTGAAAGACCCCTGCAGAGGAAGAACAGAAGACACCAACTGCCTTGGCCCCAGACTTACCGGCCTGTCTCCTGCCTTCCAAAGAAACCTGCTCCAGCGACGCTTTCCAAGGGACCAGCGACCTCTGAATCCTCTGAGGACTGCCCTGCTTCGAAAAAGACAAGAAACTCCCGAGGACAGCGGCACTGCTCCAAAAGAACTGCAACTTTGTTACAAGGAGCAGATTTAAAGACCCCTGCAACTCCCCGCAAGAAGCGTGAGACTTGCAACACTGCACCCGGCGACCCCGACTCGACTGGTGGAGAACCAACACCTCAGGGAGGACCATCTGGCGACTCCGAGACCGTGAGTAACCAAAGTTGTCCCCCCTGAGCCCTCACAGCGACGCCTGCAGAGGGAATCCCCAGGCTCCCCCTGACCGCGACTGTCTAAACTCCATTTCCCGACGGCTGGAAAAGACCCTGCACCCGCAGCCCCCAGCCCCTAAAGAAACGGAACTTCTGTGCAGGAGTGACCCCCAGGAGGCCCTCTCCCTTGCCCAGGTGGTGGCTACCCCGAGGAGCCCCCCCCTTGCCTGCCTGCATCGCTGAAGAGACCCCTTGGTCTCCCATTGAAACCTGATGGAAACCCGACGCGTGTTTGCACACTGCACCCGGTCGCCCCCGCGCTGCTGAGGGTGTACTTTCTGTGCTACTTTGTGTCCCCCCCTGTGCCCTACAAAACCACCCTGGTCTGCCCTCCGAAGACGCGGGTACTTACCTGCTGGCAGACTGGAACCGGGGCACCCCCTTCTCTCCATTATAGCCTATGTGTTTTGGGCACCTCTTTGACCTTTGCACCTGACCGGCCCTGAGCTGCTGGTGTGATAACTTTGGGGTTGCTCTGAACCCCCAACGGTGGGCTACCTTGGACCAAAAAACTCAAACCTGTAAGTGACTTACTTACCTGTGAAAACTAACAATAACTTACCTCCCCCAGGAACTGTGAAAATTGCACTGTGTCCACTTTTAAAACAGCTTATTGTGTTTTATGTAAAAAGTATACATGCTAAAGTAATGATTCAAAGTTCCTAGAGTACTTACCTGCAATACCTTTCAAAAGAGCTATTACATGTAAAATTTGAACCTGTGGTTCTTAAAATAAACTAAGAAAAGATATTTTTCTATAACAAAACCTATTGGCTGGATTTGTCTCTGAGTGTGTGTACCTCATTTATTGTCTATGTGTATGTACAACAAATGCTTAACACTACTCCTTTGATAAGCCTACTGCTCGACCACACTACCACAAAATAGAGCATTAGTATTATCTCTTTTTGCCACTATCTTACCTCTAAGGGGAACCCTTGGACTCTGAGCATGCTATTCCTTACTTTGAAATAGCACATACAGAGCCAACTTCCTACAATACATCATTATAAAGCCAATGAAGACACACCATGATCATTGTGACCATTAATAACCACACCAGTTTATTAGGAAGGTAAAAAGTTTATTTCCCTATATTAACAATGCTTAATTCATGAATAGTAATCTCAAACTCAATTGATACATGTAAAGAAACAATAAAGGCTGATTGAATTGGCAAATGAACCTAAGCTTAATAAACGCAATGAGAATTATTATTTCACTAGAGAATACACAAAACAATAGCAATAGAATCTGAGCAAGAGAAATTGAATACATTAAATCAACAAATGAAAAGTCAATGAGCATTCATGAGTATGAGAGTAACGCCTGACTAGCCACTAATTAACATTAACATGTTGGGCTTCATGTGAAAGATTTAGTAACATGAATTTAGAAAACATCTAGCTATGGCGCTATCAAAACAGCAGCAATATTAAAATATTAGCAGTTGGTACCTAGAAAACAAAAGACAAATAACAATGCACAGATCTCTCATAATTACCTAAACCTAAGGTAATCAGCAACAACTTCTACTTCTATCAGGAGGACAGCAGCGTCCGCATCACTGGTGGGTGACCGCAGCAAGACCGGTCAGACCTCAACCAGAGATACAATTACTCACCCTTCATATGGCAAGTTATACATGAAAGACCCAATGCAAGCCAATTTCTTGCGTCAGAGAATATAACATCCTCCGGACGTATTTATTTCAATTCATAAACATAACAAATGTTTTGTTTTCCACATACATACCACAATAAGTATAGTACAGTATAGTGTTCACATGGGCATATCTAATACATCAAATATCCTAGCAAATACTCCACATCTAATACATGAATACTTTACATTTCATATCAGACTAAGGAGTCATGATTGACCATCCCTCAGGCCCCTATGGTGCTGACTGATTCAATTGACTTAATTGACTTGGACCCAGGACAACACCCTGCTAGTCTCTCCTTAAGTTGCCTTCTACAAGGTGAACTCACTTACCCCTCAAGACAAAGGGAGCTTAGACCAGCATAACAGCTGTACCCCCCCACCCCCCCAAAACAACCATACCAAAGCTACCCAATACAGGGATTCCCCTAGCACCCATTTGGAGGTGGGCCTTGGCCAACCGGGCCATACCTTGGTTCCTAAACCAGCCTACCATCCCCCGTATCCCCAGGGCCGTGTAATGGAGTACCCTGGCTGGCTATGGACAATCGCGGTAGCGAGCTTCCCCAGCCTTCCAGTAGTGACCGCAGTACCCCGGCCCCGGATTGAGCTAAATGCTTAAACAATCCAATTCCATCATGAATTTGCCTACGCATATTCTTTATGCCCAGTTTGTCTACCTGATTAAGTCGCCAAACATGACTCCTCCTCCACCAAAAATAATTATTGAACGTACCCCCCAGTGCACTTAACACAGGGATGGGGGTGGGGGGAGGAAGCACTCCGGTGCTTGAGCAGGCAAAGGGCGGCATTAACGATCGTCAGGGAGACCCAGGCAGCAATGTATAATCTGGGCAGTATTGCCAGCTACTTAACCTGTCCTGATGTCCCTGAGGACCCCTGGGCAACCCCTCCACAGATGGGAGCAACAAAAGGTTGCTCCCCGTGGGAGGGAGGGAAATTCAAAAGGTGGCCACCGTTGGCCACTGCCCCTGCCCATTCCAATCCAGCCCACACCTGTCTCCAGTGTCTGCGACCTGGCAGCGTGACCCCTTGTCCAGGACAGAAACAGGAAAAAAGTGATGGTTTAGAATTTGGACTATAAAATTACTAAACCATCAGAGTATTAGTTCAGTATTGAACAGACATAGTAAACTCAGAAACAAATAAAGTACCAGAATGTCAGTAGACTGACTGGCAAAGCATGAAGTGTCAAAGTGACAGATCACACCAAATACACAAAGTGAAGTCTTTGGAAACCACGAAAGTAATGCCTAAGTGACAAATGACAACTGACAATAAACTAAAGTTACTAAACATTTTCATTGGACAAAAACATCACGTGAAGAAAGAACATCCAATTACAAACTCATCAGATTTTAAAATTGCATAAAATGTTAGCTTTAAGAACACTCACTGGCTTCTGCTCCTCCTGCATAATTCAAACTTTTACGAAATGTATCTTGCACACTTCCTTCTCCGGCTGCATCTGTGGGCCCTTTTGTTTGGCATCTTCCAGATTTGCTTCTACTAGACAGTGGTTACAAAGATGTGGAAACATTTCTCGTTGCACCATTGCCCTCAAAAGAAATACATGAGTTAGAAACATAACTACAGACAAATATGCAAATTTAATGAATGAAGTCTGTTAAATAAGGGACGTGAAAGTATACAAGTGTTTCAACAGTAGGAACACCAAGTGTTAGATAAGTCTGCACTGTGGTCTTGTCTGATTGAGGTCCAGTAGAGAAATAGAAACACTCATATTATTTCAGCATTTGTTTTAGCAGAACACATGTTCTTAAAGAGATATAGGGCCTGATTCTAACTTTGGAGGACGGTGTTAAACCGTCCCAAAAGTGGCGGATATACCACCTACCGTATTACGAGTCCATTATATCCTATGGAACTCGTAATACGGTAGGTGGTATATCCGCCACTTTTGGGACGGTTTAACACCGTCCTCCAAAGTTAGAATCAGGCCCATAATATTTTCCATTACAGTGTTAGTATTTTTTTTAAATAAAACATGTGCAGGCCTTCCACTTGATGGTGGCCAATCAAAAAGGCACTTTCTGTGTTAACCTTAATTTTTATAGTCAAATTATTTCACCAATCAGTATGATTATATAAAAGACAATTATTCATGCTGTTTTTCGGCTCTCACAAGGGCTTGTTCTATTTAACAGTGTTCCTAGGGGCCTGGGCTGTCTGGGAAGGGTCTTTAGCATTTGATATTCACCCTGCAGTCAAAACAACGTGGCTGGGCCCAGGAGGGATAGGTTTTGTGCAATGTGCTCAAAGATGGCGTATGGCACACTTGTTTGCCTATTTGGACCCAGATACTCTCTCTTACTCCGGCGGTAGTAGATGATGTGCAGATAGCAAGAATACCATTTCACTTCAAGCTCCAGTCTGTAAAAAGGTAAATAAAAACCACTCTTACAACTATAACAGTCAGAGTTGTAACCGTTGGGTTAATGCTGTAGAAGAATCTGGGTGCTGATGTGGGTGGAAAACATGCGCTGCCTGGTGGCCTTTTTTAACCAACACCTTATATGGTAACCACAGGAGTTTCATCTCAGATCACCGGCCAGGATACACCAATGGAAACACAGCACCCATTCTGTTTAGTGCAACTCTCTACTTTTACTCACTCTACCTGTTTCAGCGTTTGCTTTCAATGTCTCACAGGGCTATGAAGCGGTTGTGAGGAGGCATTATTGCGATTTCTAAGTGTAGGAAGTTGGCTCTGTATGCACTATTTCAAAGTAAGGAATAGTATGCACAGAGTCCAAGGGTTCCCCTTAGAGGTAAGATAGTGGCAAAAAGAGATAATACTAATGCTCTATTTTGTGGTAGTGTGGTCGAGCAGCAGGCTTATCAAAGGAGTAGTGTTAAGCATTTGTTGTACATACACACAGGCAATAAATGAGGAACACACACTCAGAGACAAATCCAGGCCAATAGGTTTTGTTATAGAAAAATATCTTTTCTTAGTTTATTTTAAGAACCACAGGTTCAAATTCTACATGTAGTATCTCATTTGAAAGGTATTGCAGGTAAGTACTTTAGGAACTTTGAATAATCACAGTAGCATATATACTTTTTACATAAAACACAATAAGCTGTTTTAAAAGTGGACACTGTGCAATTTTCGCAGTTCCAAGGGGAGGTAAGTTATTGTTAGTTTTATCAGGTAAGTAAATCACTTACAAGTCTCAGGTTTGGGTCCAAGGTAGCCCACCGTTGGGGGTTCAGAGCAACCCCAAAGTTACCACACCAGCAGCTCAGGGCCGGTCAGGTGCAGAGGTCAAAGAGGTGCCCAAAACACATAGGCTTCAATGGAGAGAAGGGGGTGCCCCGGTTCCAGTCTGCCAGCAGGTAAGTACCCGCGTCTTCGGGGGGCAGACCAGGGGGGTTTTGTAGGGCACCGGGGGGGACACAAGTCCACACAGAAAGTACACCCTCAGCAGCGCGGGGGCGGCCGGGTGCAGTGTGCAAACACGCGTCGGGTTTTCAATGGTTTTCAATGAGAGACCAAGGGATCTCTTCAGCGGTGCAGGCAGGCAAGGGGGGGTCTCCTCGGGGTAGCCACCACCTGGGCAAGGGAGAGGGCCTCCTGGGGGCAACTCCTGCACAGAAGTTCCGTTCCTTCAGGTCCTGGGGGCTGCGGGTGCAGGGTCTTTTCCAGCCGTCGGGACTTTAGGTTCAGGCAGTCGCGGTCAGGGGGAGCCTCGGGATTCCCTCTGCAGGCGTCGCTGTGGGGCCTCAGGGGGGACAACTTTGGTTACTCACGGTCTCGGAGTCGCCGGAGGGTCCTCCCTGAGGTGTTGGTTCTCCACCAGTCGAGTCGGGGTCGCCGGGTGCAGTGTTGCAAGTCTCACGCTTCTTGCGGGGAGTTGCAGGGGTCTTTAAATCTGCTCCTTCGAAACAAAGTTGCAGTCTTTTGGAGCAGGGCCGCTGTCCTCAGGAGTTCCTTGTTTTTCTTGAAGCAGGGTAGTCCTCTGAGGATTCAGAGGTCGCTGGTCCTTTGGAAAGCGTCGCTGGAGCAGGTTTCTTTGGAAGGCAGGAGACAGGCCGGTAGGACTGGGGCCAAAGCAGTTGGTGTCTTCTGTTCTTCCTCTGCAGGGGTTTTTCAGCTCAGCAGTCTTCTTCTTCTTGTAGGTTTCAGGAATCTAAATTCTTAGGTTCAGGGAAGCCCTTAAATACTAAATTTAAGGGCGTGTTTAGGTCTGGGGGGTTAGTAGCCAATGGCTACTAGCCCTGAGGGTGGGTACACCCTCTTTGTGCCTCCTCCCAAGGGGAGGGGGTCACATTCCTATCCCTATTGGGGGAATCCTCCTTCTACAAGATGGAGGATTTCTAAAAGTCAGAGTCACCTCAGCTCAGGACACCTTAGGGGCAGTCCTGACTGGCCAGTGACTCCTCCTTGTTTTTCTCATTATCTCTCCTGGACTTGCCGCCAAAAGTGGGGGCTGGGTCCAGGGGGCGGGCATCTCCACTAGCTGGAGTGCCCTGGGGCATTGTAACACGAAGCTTGAGCCTTTGAAGCTCACTGCTAGGTGTTACGGTTCCTGCAGGGGGGAGGTGTGAAGCACCTCCACCCAGAGCAGGCTTTGGTTCTGTCCTCAGAGAGCACAAAGGCTCTCACCGCATGGGGTCAGAAACTCGTCTCTCAGCAGCAGGCTGGTAGAGACCAGTCAGTCCTGCACTGAACAATTGGGTAAAATACAGGGGGCATCTCTAAGATGCCTTCTGTGTGCATTTTTTAATAAATCCAACACTGGCATCAGTGTGGGTTTATTATTCTGAGAAGCTTGGTACCAAACTTCCCAGTATTCAGTGTAGCCATTATGGAGCTGTGGAGTTCGTTTTTGACAGACTCCCAGACCATATTCTCTTATGGCTACCCTGCACTTACAATGTCTAAGGTTTTGCTTAGACAGTGTAGGGGCATAGTGCTCATGCACATATGCCCTCACCTGTGGTATAGTGCTCCCTGCCTTAGGGCTGTAAGGCCTGCTAGAGGGGTGACTTACCTATGCCACAGGCAGTGTGAGGTTGGCATGGCACCCTGAGGGGAGTGCCATGTCGACTTACTCGTTTTGTCCTCACCAGCACACACAAGCTGGCAAGCAGTGTGTCTGTGCTGAGTGAGGGGTCCCTAGGGTGGCATAAGACATGCTGCAGCCCTTAGAGACCTTCCTGGCATCAGGGCCCTTGGTACCAGGGGTACCAGTTACAAGGGACTTACCTGGATGCCAGGGTTGTGCCAATTGTGGAGACAATGGTACATTTTAGGTGAAAGAACACTGGTGCTGGGGCCTGGTTAGCAGAGTCCCAGCACACTTCTCAGTCAAGTCAGCATCAGTATCAGGCAAAAAGTGGGGGGTAACTGCAACAGGGAGCCATTTCTTTACACTAAGTCATCTGCATAAGTAAATAAGTCCTTGGATAAATGACAGAATTTTTTATTATGAATCCATAGAACCCTCTTCCTGCAATTTATGATGATAAAATAGAACAATGCACCCATACTGTTATAATGATTAGTGTAGCAAATTGTTTTTCTAAATTACTGAGACAGTTAAAATTTTAACTTAAAAATAAAAAGAAGAATGTTTGTTGGGGGTCATGGTTCACAACTTAAGCACAAATAGATGCAACACAGCCCTAAACTTAAATGCAAAGTTAGTGTCAAAGCTTCAATATCTTATTTGTGTTTGAATGCAGGCAGAGGAAGCAAAAAAGCAGCAGGAGCTGGCAGCCATGCTGGAGGCCCAGAAACAAGCTGCAGTGAAGCAAGAACTGGAAAAACAGAAGGAGAGCAAGCAGGTGGAGGAGATCCTCCGCCTGGAGAAGGAGATCGAGGACTTGCAGCGCATGAAGGAGCAACAGGAGCAGTCACTCACTGAAGCCTCTTTACACAGGCTCCAGTTGCTCCGTGATGAGGAGCTAAAGCGGCTTGAGGATGAGGCCTGCCGCGCAGCCCAGGAATTCCTGGAGTCGCTGAACTTTGATGAAATTGATGAGTGTGTACGGAACATTGAACGCTCCATTTCTGTCGACCCTGCCTTTTCCATGGAACTTGCGTGTATTGGCTGTATGGAAAAGCCTAGTTTCAACTTTAGCCAGCCATACCCAGAGGAGGAGGTGGATGAGGGTTTTGGGGCTGACGATGATGCATTTAAAGATTCACCCAACCCAAGCGAGCATGGCCACTCAGATCAGAGAACTAGCGGCATTAGGACAAGTGATGATTCTTCTGAAGAAGACCCTTACTTGAATGATACTGTGGTGCCAACATGCCCTCCTGAAGCCAACTCCCTGCTTACCCCACCAGGCCATGATTTGCTTAGTCTCAGTAATTCCTTAAGTGGGGATTCTGCATACTGTTTGCCAGAAAATATGTCTGGCCGAACACCTTTGACAGTGGATCTTATATCTCCTGACGGTGATTATGACTATGACCAGGAGGACTATGAAGATGGGGCCATCACTTCTGGGAGCAGTGTGGCCTTTTCCAATTCCCTCAGCAGCCAGTGGTCTCCCGATTACCGCTGCTCAGTAGGAACATACAACAGTTCCGGAGCATACAGGTTTAGCTCTGAAGGAGCTCAGTCTTCGGTAAGCTTTCTTTATATGTTGTCTTTATTTGTTACTGTACCCTGCCTCTTTCTTGTGATATCTGTTGGTACTTTAGTGATTGTAGGCAAACTTAATATTGCTGTATAAAAGGATAGGTTAAGATAGATTCATTTACTTATCATTTTGTGCTTCATTGTTAATCATACTGATTAGCTGGCCGAGCTGGTATCATAAAACTCATAAAGGAGTATAATCTATGATGAGAAAGCAGACCTACCAAGATTACAAAATAGAAACGAGGTCAGACCGTTCATCATTCATTTTAAGTGTTTTACACTATCCTGCCATCCATGAAGTATTTGTAGGTAGAGAGCTCCTTTCTCTTTAATTGGGTAGGCCTTTATATATGGAGACACAATTTAACGGGGAAGCATAGTTTCAGGGATACCTTGAGCACTTAGATTAGAGAAGAGATAGCCGTGCAAATAGGAGAAAAATGAGATTCCAAGACACAAGGAGAGCAAAGCAGGAGCGTATGTTTAAAGCAAGACTGTAAATCAAATCAGTCTCAACGTACGTATTTTCACCTAATATACAAGATATAGGGCCATATGTACGAACACATTTTCCCATAGACACAGAATGGGTAAACCCCTTTGGTACATCTGCCCCATAGTTCCTAAAAAAGGGGGGTTCGCCATTCTTCCCAAAAAAAACTTGAAAAAATTAAGTCAAGTTAGAATATGTACTATGAGTGTTTAAACAAGTGGATGTTCCTAAAGCTGTCATTCATGGTCAGAGCAAAGTTAAAATATTTGAAATCTCTCACCTCACACTGGAATGGTTGTTATTATTCAGCCTTGTAAGGAAATGCCTCCTTGGCATGGTTACCCCCTGACTTTTTGCCTTTGCTGATGCTATGTTTTGAATTGAAAGTGTGCTGAGGCCTGCTAACCAGGCCCCAGCACCAGTGTTCTTTCCCTAACATGTACTTTTGATTCCACAATTGGCACACCCTGGCACCCAGATAAGTCCCTTGTAACTGGTACCTCTGGTACCAAGGGCCCTGATGCCAGGGAAGGTCTCTAAGGGCTGCATCATGTATTATGCCACCCTGGAGACCCCTCACTCAGCACAGACACACTGCTTACCAGCTTGTGTGTGCTAGTGAGAACAAAATGAGTAAGTCGACATGGCACTCCCCTCAGGGTGCAATGCCAGCCTCTCACTGCCTATGCAGTATAGGTAAGACACCCCTCTAGCAGGCCTTACAGCCCTAAGGCAGGGTGCACTATACCATAGGTGAGGGTACCAGTGCATGAGCACTGTGCCCCTACAGTGTCTAAGCAAAACCTTAGACATTGTAAGTGCAGGGTAGCCATAAGAGTATATGGTCTGGGAGTCTGTTTTACACGAACTCCACAGCACCATAATGGCTACACTGAAAACTGGGAAGTTTGGTATCAAACTTCTCAGCACAATAAATGCACACTGATGCCAGTGTACATGTTATTGTAAAATACACCACAGAGGGCACCTTAGAGGTGCCCCCTGAAACCTAACCGACTATCTGTGTAGGCTGACTGGTTCCAGCAGCCTGCCACACTAGAGACATGTTGCTGGCCCCATGGGGAGAGTGCCTTTGTCACTCTGAGGCCAGCAACAAAGCCTGCACTGGGTGGAGATGCTAACACCTCCCCCAGGCAGGAGCTGTAACACCTGGCGGTGAGCCTCAAAGGCTCACCCCTTTGTCACAGCACAGCAGGGCCCTCCAGCTTAGTGGAGTTGCCCGCCCCCTCCGGCCACGGCCCCCACTTTTGGCGGCAAGGCTGGAGGGAACAAAGAAAGCAACAAGGAGGAGTCACTGGCCAGTCAGGACAGCCCCTAAGGTGTCCTGAGCTGAAGTGACTCTAACTTTTAGAAATCCTCCATCTTGCAGATGGAGGATTCCCCCAATAGGATTAGGGATGTGACCCCCACCCCTTGGGAGGAGGCACAAAGAGGGTGTACTCACCCTCAGGGCTAGTAGCCATTGGCTACTAACCCCCCAGACCTAAACACGCCCTTAAATTTAGTATTTAAGGGCTCTCCCTGAACCTAGAAATTAGATTCCTGCAACTACAAGAAGAAGGACTGCCGAGCTGACAAACCCTTGCAGAGGAAGAACAGAAGACACCAACTGCCTTGGCCCCAGACTTACCGGCCTGTCTCCTGCCTTCCAAAGAAACCTGCTCCAGCGACGCTTTCCAAGGACCCAGCGACCTCTGAATCCTCTGAGGACTGCCCTGCTTCGAAAAAGACAAGAAACTCCTGAGGACAGCGGCCCTGCTCCAAAAGAACTGCAACTTTGTTACAAGGAGCAGATTTAAAGACCCCTGCAACTCCCCGCAAGAAGCGTGAGACTTGCAACACTGCACCCGGCGACCCCGACTCGACTGGTGGAGAACAACCAACTCAGGGAGGACCCTCCGGCGACTCTACGACTGTGAGTAACCAAAGTTGTCCCCCCTGAGCCCCCACAGCGACGCCTGCAGAGGGAATCCCCAGGCTGCCCCTGACCGCGACTGTCTGAACTCCATTTCCCGACGGCTGGAAAAGACCCTGCACCCGCAGCCCCCAGCCCCTAAAGAAACGGAACTTCTGTGCAGGAGTGACCCCCAGGAGGCCCTCTCCCTTGCCCAGGTGGTGGCTACCCCGAGGAGCCCCCCCTTTGCCTGCCTGCATCGCTGAAGAGACCCCTTGGTCTCCCATTGAAAACTGAAGGAAACCCGACGCGTGTTTGCACACTGCACCCGGCCGCCCCCGCGCTGCTGAGGGTGTACTTTCTGTGCTACTTTGTGTCCCCCCCGGTGCCCTACAAAACCCCCCTGGTCTGCCCTCCGAAGACGCGGGTACTTACCTGCTGGCAGACTGGAACCGGGGCACCCCCTTCTCTCCATTATAGCCTATGTGTTTTGGGCACCTCTTTGACCTTTGCACCTGACCGGCCCTGAGCTGCTGGTGTGATAACTTTGGGGTTGCTCTGAACCCCCAACGGTGGGCTACCTTGGACCAAAAACTGAAACCTGTAAGTGCCTTACTTACCTGTTGAAACTAACAATAACTTACCTCCCCCAGGAACTGTGAAAATTGCACTAAGTGTCCACTTTTAAAACAGCTTATTGTGTTTTATGTAAAAAGTATACAGGCTAAAGTAATGATTCAAAGTTCCTAGAGTACTTACCTGCAATACCTTTCAAAAGAGCTATTACATGTAAAATTTGAACCTGTGGTTCTTAAAATAAACTAAGAAAATATATTTTTCTATAACAAAACCTATTGGCTGGATTTGTCTCTGAGTGTGTGGACCTTATTTATTGTCTATGTGTATGTACAACAAATGCTTAACACTACTCCTTGGATAAGCCTACTGCTCGACCACACTACCACAAAATAGAGCATTAGTATTATCTCTTTTTACCACTATTTTACCTCTAAGGGGAACCCTTGGACTCTGTGCATGCTATTCCTTACTTTGAAATAGCACATACAGAGCCAACTTCCTACATTGGTGGATCAGCGGTGGGGTACAAGACTTTGCATTTGCTGGACTACTCAGCCAATACCTGATCACACGACAAATTCCAAAATTGTCATTAGAAATTGATTTTTGCAATTTGAAAAGTTTTCTAAATTCTTTAAAGTCCTGCTAGGGCCTTGTGTTAGTCCCTGTTAGCATTTCTTTTAGAGTTTAAAAGTTTGTAAAAGTTTGAATTAGATTCTAGAACTAGTTTTAGATTCTTAAAAGCATTCCAACTTTTAGAAAAATAATGTCTAGTACAGAGATGAATGTGGTGGAACTCGACACCACACCTTACCTCCATCTCCAGATGAAAGAGCTAAGGTCACTCTGTAACATAAGAAAAATAACAATGGGCTCCAGACCTACCAAAGTACAGCTCCAGGAGCTGTTGGCAGAGTATGATAGAGCCAACCCCTCTGTGGATAACACAGAGGAGGATGATAGTGAACTGGAGGAAGAATCCCCTCCACCAGTCCTATCTAGGGAGAACAGGGCTTCTCAAGCCCTGACTCCAAAAATAATAGTCAGAGATACTGGCTCCCTCACAGGAGGGTCCAGCCTCTCTGAAATCACTGAGGATAACTCCAGTGAAGAGGACATCCAGTTAGCCAGGATGGCCACAAGATTGGCTTTGGAAAAACAGATCCTAGCCATAGAAAGGGAAAGACAAGAGATGGGCCTAGGACCCATCAATGGTGGCAGCAACATAAATAGGGTCAGAGATTCTCCTGACATGTTGAAAATCCCCAAAGGGATTGTAACAAAATATGAAGATGGTAATGACATCACCAAATGGTTCACAGCTTTTGAGAGGGCTTGTGAAACCAGAAAAGTGAACAAATCTCACTGGGGTGCTCTCCTTTGGGAAATGTTCACAGGAAAGTGTAGGGATAGACTCCTCACACTCTCTAAAAAAGATGCAGAATCTTATGACCTCATGAAGGGTACCCTGATTGAGGGCTTTGGATTCTCCACTGAGGAGTATAGGATTAGATTCAGGGGGGCTCAAAAATCCTCGAGCCAGACCTGTGTTGACTTTGTAGACTACTCAGTAAAAACACTAGATGGTTGGATTCAAGACAATGGTGTAAATGATTATGATGGGCTGTACAATTTATTTGTGAAAGAACACCTATTAAGTAATTGTTTCAATGATAAACTGCATCAGCATCTGGTGGACCTAGGACCAATTTCTCCCCAAGAATTCGGAAAGAAGGCGGACCATTGGGTCAAGACTAGGGTGTCCAAAACTTCCACAGGGGGTGACCAAAAGAAAGGGGTCACAAAACCTCCCCAGGGGAAAGGTGGTGAGACAGCCAAAAACAAAGATAGTAAAGAGTCTTCTACAGGCCCCCAAAAACCTGCACAGGAGGGTGGGCCCAGAGCCTCTTCACAAAACAATTCTGGGTACAAGGGTAAAAACTTTGATCCCAAAAAGGCCTGGTGTCGTAACTGTAGTCAGTCTGGACACCAAACTGGAGACAAGGCCTGTCCCAAGAAAGATACCACTTCTAACTCCCATCCAGCTAAAACTGGAATGGCCAGTCTACAAGTGGGATCAACAGTGTGCCCAGAGCAAATCAGGTGTCACACTGAAGCTACATTAGTCTCTGAGGGTGGGGTGGATTTAGCCACACTGGCTGCCTGGCCCCCTAACATGCAAAAATACAGGCAGCAGCTCTTAATTAATGGGACAAGTGTAGAAGGCCTGAGGGATACAGGTGCCAGTGTCACCATGGTGACAGAGAAACTGGTTTTCCCTGGCCAATACCTGACTGGACAAACCTATCCAGTCACCAATGCTGACAATCAGACTAAAGTACATCCCATGGCAATGGTAACTTTAGAGTGGGGAGGGGTCAATGGCCTGAAACAGGTGGTGGTCTCCTCAAATATCCCAGTAGACTGTTTGCTTGGAAACGACCTGGAGTCCTCAGCATGGGCTGAGGTAGAACTGAAAACCCATGCAGCCATGCTGGGTATCCCTGAACTGGTGTGTGTCAAGACTAGGGCACAGTGCAAGGCACAGGGTGAAAAAGTAGAGCTGGAGTCTGGAAAAATGGCCCAGCCTACCAAGAGGAAAGGAAAGTCAGCTGGGAAACCAGCTGCAACACAACACCAAAAAGAGAACCTCTCTTCTCAGGAAGAAGTTCTGCCCTCTGAGGGAACTGAGCCTATGGAGCTGGAACCTTATCAGGTTGAGCTCTTGGGCCCAGGGGGACCCTCAAGGGAAGAGTTGTGTAAGGGACAAGAAACCTGTCCCTCTCTTGAAGGCCTTAGGCAGCAAGCTGCTGAAGAGTCCAAAGGCAAGAAAAATGGAACACATAGGGTCTATTGGGAAGATGGACTCCTGTACACTGAGGCAAGAGATCCCAAACCTGGTGCCACTAGGAGAGTGGTAGTGCCTCAGAGTTTCAGAGAGTTTATCCTGACCTTAGCCCATGATATTCCCCTTGCTGGGCATTTGGGACAAACCAAGACGTGGGAGAGGTTAGTCAACCACTTCTACTGGCCCAATATGTCCCAGAAGGTTAAGGAGTTTTGCCTCTCCTGCCCCACCTGTCAAGCCAGTGGTAAGACAGGTGGGCACCCAAAGGCCCCCCTCATTCCACTTCCAGTGGTGGGGGTCCCCTTTGAAAGAGTGGGTGTGGACATAGTTGGTCCACTAGAACCTCCCACAGCCTCAGGAAATATGTATATCCTAGTAGTAGTGGATCATGCTACTAGGTATCCTGAAGCTATTCCCCTTAGGTCGACTACTGCCCCTGCAGTAGCCAAGGCCCTCATTGGTATCTTTACCAGGGTGGGCTTCCCTAAGGAGGTGATGTCTGACAGAGGTACCAACTTCATGTCAGCATACCTAAAACACATGTGGAATGAGTGTGGAGTGACTTATAAGTTCACTACACCATATCATCCACAAACTAATGGCCTTGTTGAGAGATTCAACAAGACATTAAAGGGCATGATCATGGGGCTCCCAGAAAAACTCAAAAGGAGATGGGATGTCCTCCTGCCATGTCTGCTTTTCGCTTACAGAGAGGTGCCTCAGAAGGGAGTAGGATTCTCACCCTTTGAACTTCTGTTTGGCCACCCTGTAAGGGGACCACTTGCTCTTGTAAAAGAAGGCTGGGAGAGACCTCTTCATGAGCCTAAACAAGACATAGTGGACTATGTACTTGGCCTTCGCTCAAGGATGGCAGAGTACATGGAAAAGGCAAGTAAAAACCTTGAGGCCAGCCAACAACTCCAGAAGTTGTGGTATGACCAAAAGGCTGCACTGGTTGAATTTCAACCAGGGCAGAAAGTCTGGGTTCTGGAGCCTGTGGCTCCCAGGGCACTCCAGGACAAATGGAGTGGCCCTTACCCAGTACTAGAAAGGAAGAGTCAGGTCACCTACCTGGTGGACCTGGGCACAAGCAGGAGCCCCAAGAGGGTGATCCATGTGAACCGCCTTAAGCTCTTCCATGACAGGGCTGATGTAAATCTGTTGATGGTAACAGATGAGGACCAGGAAGCTGAGAGTGAACCTCTCCCTGATCTCCTCTCATCAGACCCTAAAGATGGCTCAGTGGATGGAGTGATCTACTCACACACCCTCTCTAGCCAACAGCAGTCTGACTGTAGGAAGGTCCTGCAGCAGTTTGCTGAACTCTTTTCCCTAACCCCTGGTCAGACACACCTGTGTACCCATGATGTGGACACAGGAGACAGCATGCCTGTCAAAAACAAAATATTTAGACAGTCTGACCAAGTTAAGGAAAGCATCAAGGTGGAAGTCCACAAGATGCTGGAATTGGGAGTAATTGAGTACTCTGACAGCCCCTGGGCTAGCCCAGTGGTCTTAGTCCCCAAACCTCACACCAAAGAAGGAAAGAGAGAGATGAGGTTTTGTGTGGACTACAGAGGTCTCAACTCTGTCACCAAGACAGATGCTCATCCCATTCCTAGAGCTGATGAGCTAATAGACAAATTAGGGGCTGCCAAATTCTTAAGTACCTTTGACTTAACAGCAGGGTACTGGCAAATCAAAATGGCCCCTGGAGCAAAAGAAAAGACAGCATTCTCCACACCTGATGGGCATTATCAGTTCACTGTTATGCCCTTTGGTTTAAAGAATGCCCCTGCCACCTTCCAAAGGTTGGTGAATCAAGTCCTTGCTGGGTTGGAATCCTTTAGTGCAGCTTATCTTGATGATATTGCTGTCTTCAGCTCTACCTGGCAGGATCACCTGGTCCACCTGAAGAAGGTTTTGAAGGCCCTGCAATCTGCAGGCCTCTCTATCAAGGCATCCAAATGCCAGATAGGGCAGGGAACTGTGGTTTACTTGGGACACCTTGTAGGTGGAGGCCAAGTTCAGCCACTCCAGCCTAAGATCCAGACTATTCTGGACTGGGCAGCTCCAAAAACCCAGACTCAAGTCAGGGCATTCCTTGGCTTGACTGGGTACTATAGGAGGTTTGTGAAGGGATATGGATCCATTGTGACAGCCCTCACAGAACTCACCTCCAAGAAAATGCCCAAGAAAGTAAACTGGACTGTAGAATGCCAACAGGCCTTTGACACCCTGAAGCAAGCTATGTGCACAGCACCAGTTCTAAAAGCTCCAGATTACTCCAAGCAATTCATTGTGCAAACAGATGCCTCTGAACATGGGATAGGGGCAGTTTTGTCCCAAACAAATGATGATGGCCTTGACCAGCCTGTTGCTTTCATTAGCAGGAGGTTACTCCCCAGGGAGCAGCGTTGGAGTGCCATTGAGAGGGAGGCCTTTGCTGTGGTTTGGTCCCTGAAGAAGCTGAGACCATACCTCTTTGGTACTCACTTCCTAGTTCAGACTGACCACAGACCTCTCAGATGGCTGATGCAAATGAAAGGTGAAAATCCAAAACTGTTGAGGTGGTCCATCTCCCTACAGGGAATGGACTTTATAGTGGAACACAGACCTGGGACTGCCCATGCCAATGCAGATGGCCTTTCCAGGTTCTTCCACTTAGAAAATGAAGACTCTCTTGGGAAAGGTTAGTCTCATCCTCTTTCGTTTGGGGGGGGTTGTGTAAGGAAATGCCTCCTTGGCATGGTTACCCCCTGACTTTTTGCCTTTGCTGATGCTATGTTTTGAATTGAAAGTGTGCTGAGGCCTGCTAACCAGGCCCCAGCACCAGTGTTCTTTCCCTAACCTGTACTTTTGATTCCACAATTGGCACACCCTGGCACCCAGATAAGTCCCTTGTAACTGGTACCTCTGGTACCAAGGGCCCTGATGCCAGGGAAGGTCTATAAGGGCTGCAGCATGTATTATGCCACCCTGGTGACCCCTCACTCAGCACAGACACACTGCTTACCAGCTTGTGTGTGCTAGTGAGAACAAAATGAGTAAGTCGACATGGCACTCCCCTCAGGGTGCCATGCCAGCCTCTCACTGCCTATGCAGTATAGGTAAGACACCCCTCTAGCAGGCCTTACAGCCCTAAGGCAGGGTGCACTATACCATAGGTGAGGGTACCAGTGCATGAGCACTGTGCCCCTACAGTGTCTAAGCAAAACCTTAGACATTGTAAGTGCAGGGTAGCCATAAGAGTATATGGTCTGGGAGTCTGTTTTACACGAACTCCACAGCACCATAATGGCTACACAGAAAACTGGGAAGTTTGGTATCAAACTTCTCAGCACAATAAATGCACACTGATGCCAGTGTACATGTTATTGTAAAATACACCACAGAGGGCACCTTAGAGGTGCCCCCTGAAACCTAACCGACTATCTGTGTAGGCTGACTGGTTCCAGCAGCCTGCCACACTAGAGACATGTTGCTGGCCCCATGGGGAGAGTGCCTTTGTCACTCTGAGGCCAGTAACAAAGCCTGCACTGGGTGGAGATGCTAACACCTCCCCCAGGCAGGAGCTGTAACACCTGGCGGTGAGCCTCAAAGGCTCACCCCTTTGTCACAGCACAGCAGGGCCCTCCAGCTTAGTGGAGTTGCCCGCCCCCTCCAGCCACGGCCCCCACTTTTGGCGGCAAGGCTGGAGGGAACAAAGAAAGCAACAAGGAGGAGTCACTGGCCAGTCAGGACAGCCCCTAAGGTGTCCTGAGCTGAAGTGACTCTAACTTTTAGAAATCCTCCTTCTTGCAGATGGAGGATTCCCCCAATAGGATTAGGGATGTGACTCCCTCCCCTTGGGAGGAGGCACAAAGAGGGTGTACTCACCCTCAGGGCTAGTAGCCATTGGCTACTAACCCCCCAGACCTAAACACGCCCTTAAATTTAGTATTTAAGGGCTCTCCCTGAACCTAGAAATTAGATTCCTGCAACTACAAGAAGAAGGACTGCCGAGCTGACAAACCCCTGCAGAGGAAGAACAGAAGACACCAACTGCCTTGGCCCCAGACTTACCGGCCTGTCTCCTGCCTTCCAAAGAAACCTGCTCCAGCGACGCTTTCCAAGGGACCAGCGACCTCTGAATCCTCTGAGGACTGCCCTGCTTCGAAAAAGACAAGAAACTCCAGAGGACAGCGGCCCTGCTCCAAAAGAACTGCAACTTTGTTACAAGGAGCAGATTTAAAGACCCCTGCAACTCCCCGCAAGAAGCGTGAGACTTGCAACACTGCACCCGGCGACCCCGACTCGACTGGTGGAGAACAACCAACACAGGGAGGACCCTCCGGCGACTCTACGACTGTGAGTAACCAAAGTTGTCCCCCCTGAGCCCCCACAGCGACGCCTGCAGAGGGAATCCCCAGGCTCCCCCTGACCGCGATTGTCTGAACTCCATTTCCCGACGGCTGGAAAAGACCCTGCACCCGCAGCCCCCAGCCCCTAAAGAAACGGAACTTCTGTGCAGGAGTGACCCCCAGGAGGCCCTCTCCCTTGCCCAGGTGGTGGCTAGCCCGAGGAGCCCCCCCCTTGCCTGCCTGCATCGCTGAAGAGACCCCTTGGTCTCCCATTGAAAACTGAAGGAAACCCGACGCGTGTTTGCACACTGCACCCGGCCGCCCCCGCGCTGCTGAGGGTGTACTTTCTGTGCTACTTTGTGTCCCCCCCGGTGCCCTACAAAACCCCCCTGGTCTGCCCTCCGAAGACGCGGGTACTTACCTGCTGGCAGACTGGAACCGGGGCACCCCCTTCTCTCCATTATAGCCTATGTGTTTTGGGCACCTCTTTGACCTTTGCACCTGACCGGCCCTGAGCTGCTGGTGTGATAACTTTGGGGTTGCTCTGAAACCCCAACGGTGGGCTACCTTGGACCAAAAACTGAAACCTGTAAGTGCCTTACTTACCTGTTGAAACTAACAATAACTTACCTCCCCCAGGAACTGTGAAAATTGCACTGTGTCCACTTTTAAAACAGCTTATTGTGTTTTATGTAAAAAGTATACAGGCTAAAGTAATGATTCAAAGTTCCTAGAGTACTTACCTGCAATACCTTTCAAAAGAGCTATTACATGTAAAATTTGAACCTGTGGTTCTTAAAATAAACTAAGAAAAGATATTTTTCTATAACAAAACCTATTGGCTGGATTTGTCTCTGAGTGTGTGGACCTCATTTATTGTCTATGTGTATGTACAACAAATGCTTAACACTACTCCTTGGATAAGCCTACTGCTCGACCACACTACCACAAAATAGAGCATTAGTATTATCTCTTTTTACCACTATTTATACCTCTAAGGGGAACCCTTGGACTCTGTGCATGCTATTCCTTACTTTGAAATAGCACATACAGAGCCAATTTCCTACAAGCCTCTTATCCTTTCTAGAGTTTCTAAATCATCTAATTACTTCTTCCCAACATCACAGGAAAACGAACACCTACTGTTGCCTTGTGAATGAAGATGGATGGCAATAAATCACCAAAGGCCTTTTTTGATGGGTGCACTGGCCTCCAGTCAACAAGAGGATATACATTAATGCATTACTGTGTGTCGGCCCTCCGTGGTCCTGACATCTCACCCTTGTTGAAGGCTTATTTAAAAGGAGGTGCAAACACTCTGCTCATCAGGCAGATATATGGTGCAAAGACCATTAAGTAGCCTGCTCTGTTGGAACATTTAGCATCATCCACCACAAGCCCCTTTCGCTGTGCAGATTAATGATAATGCTTTAAGTGGACCATCACTCAACTTTAACCATACACAAAAAACGTATTCCTGAAACATTCTATGTCCCAGAATATCCTGCTACTGCAGGTCTCCAATTATAGCCCGCCTTTCAGTGTCGGCAGTCTTCTTTGCAACATCCAAGTGACATTTATTGCTGAGCTGGACAGACTTTGACAAATTTAATGTAAGTAAACATTTGCGAGTATCCTCTATTTTGTACTGATTGGATTACATTACATGTACATGCATGTTAGTGCAGGTGAGCGGAGGTAATACTAGAACATCTGTGGGGAGTTATTTTGAGGGTTTGACCACTGAGTAGAAAGTTATTCATGATTCTTGAATATGGCTCAATTCCGGATTGTATCTGCAGTGGAGGTAAGGAACCCCCCCCACCACACAATAAGAAAATGCAGGCATAGGGCACTCACTTTTTGCGTTACGATAAATGATACATTTATCACCTTTGGAGAGGGATTATAGAAAATTGCTCATATATTCAGAAGGATTATTACGACTCCACTGGTTTAGTGAGCCATTATGGAAATGCAGGTGCACAAAAAGAAAGAAGGAATGTGTTGTGTAGTCTTGTTATTGATTATTGAAAGATTTATAATTGAGCAATCCTGCTTAGAGGAGCACGTGGTTAGTCTAGTCTTTACACGCTGCACCTTGTTGACAGTGTTTTGTATATTATACGACCTTTCATCAGGACAAATGGAAACAGTAGGCTTTTCAGTGGCACCTAAACTTTATTGGTTTATGCTCCTTAGAAAAAAATTATTCACATTGTTGTATGTCAGCCGTTGTATTCAGCTGATGGCAGTGCCAAGGAAGTGACTCGTTCTTGGAGCGAATGCTAAGCTAATTTTTGTAGTCATGCCAATCAAAAATTATTGATCATGTGTAAATGACTGTAATTCGAGAGCCATGTTTCGTACTAGCCTCTGACAGGCTACATGCTTTGCTTTTTCTGCAGTGTTATTGGACCGTTCCCCCACCATATTTTAATGCAGTTGAGGTACCAAGAGTCATTACATGGCATTTAATTATTGCCACTAATATTCGGAACCGTGACAACGTTCGTTTTTTTACATCAAACATAATTCTTTCAGCTGAGAAGATGGGTGTAGATCCTTCTGACTGGATTCTTTCTTAGAGCAATAGATTTGAGAATCAAAAATATCTATTGGAACAACTCTTGTTGCGATCAGTTCCTAACTCATGATAGCCTGCAATGGTGAGGGCTGTAGGGTTAATAGACGTTGCCAGGTCTTGTTGACGGGCAGCAATGTGAGGTTTTCAGCATCCATTGAAGATAAATAAATAGCATATTACCTGGTTCACCGCGTCAGATAGTAACTATCACTAGCTTAACGTCCTCAGTGAGACCAGTCATTGCTTTGTGACATCATCAATCTTCCTCAGAAGTTGGGGATAATGTTTGTTCTAAATTGACTTGTGTGAGGGCTAGACTAGCTGAGATGTGGACCCAGAAAAAACACCATGCATAGAGCCACTAGCGGGGTGTGTTTCACCCATCATGGTCTAAATACCTGGTAGAATCCTTTGTAAAGTTGACTGATTTACTCAGACTGGACTGATTACCCAAAGCTCAGACCCTATACCTGCACTCTCTTTTGTGATGCTGCAAACTCTTAATGGCTAAAGAAAGTTCCTCCTTGAAAGCTATTGTCTATGCCACCTTTGTTAAATGAACACAGCAGAGAAGAAAATGAGATTCTAGTTTCAACTGAATACTGGAAAATGGTGTTTTATCACTGGATGGGAGGTAGTTTACAAGCAAGGATCTTGTGTTTTTCAGCATGAATCCTTTTCTGAATTCACATGCTGTGCATCTATTCCGCCATCTAGTGTTGGGTTCAGAATTGTGTCTTGTCCTCCACTTTTTCTCTCTGTTTTTTTGGGCATCATTGTCCATTATTTGGTGGTAAGCCCATCCCTTGTGAGACTTCAGGCGGCGCAGCGTAAGTTCCTGGGCATGGTCATCATCTTCAGATTCTTTTTTCTGCTGTTCGGTCTGGAAACACACCTGAGGAGCAAAGAAGAATCTTGGAAGATTCACAGAGAAGAGTGGGAAAGTAGTCAACCAAAACACCAAAAATCCCTGGAGGCCATGGGAAACACCAAAGACCAAGGAGAGCAGCCTTCCTGACCCCTCACAGGGGACCCCGCCAGTGAGGACCATGTGGCAGGAGAATGCAAAGGAGAGGGATAGCTAAGGAATGTGTATAACATCCCCTTTAAATTCTGTCCCAACTGCCATCACAATTTCGAGCAGAGGTGTCCACACAAGGTCTGCACCCTGTGCCTTCAGAAGGATCACAATACCGAAGAGCCAAAGCCTGCACCATATTCATATCAAAGGATCAAGACGAGATTGAAGCAGCAAGTGGCACACCACACATTGGCTCGCACCCACAGATCACAAGAATCCCTAAAGGACCTGTGCCTCTCCAGTGACGATGAGGAAAGCGTAGAAGAACCCAAGGCAGCAGAGGGAAGAGAGTCTGGCACTCAAGGGAGCATCGCAGATGTCGAGTGAGCAGAGGTGGCTAAGAAGGTGGTGAGGGGCACATAAAAGAACAAGCGACAGAAGGTAACAGAAAAGCTTAAGAGCCACGGTCGCATCCATGCCAAAACACTTGACGACCAAAGGTCTGAACAAACAAAAGAGCTGCACGGCTCCTGACTAACCCTCAGTGCCAGCGGACGCAAAGGAAGGAGCGAAGGAAAAGGGCAGGTGAATTTCGATGGGTATGCTTGTCTCTTGGTGTGCAGTATGAGTGCTTTTTGGCCTACAGTTGTAATATGGCAGAACAAAGTTGTCACCACAGATTAATTCCTGATTTATTTATTTATTTGAACATTTCCTGACGCCGTACGCCACTCAGGAGTATGTGGGTGCTGTCTGTAAAAAACATGGCAAATTAAATTTTGTTCATAAGAAAATTACATAAAGAGTGAGTTCAGTCAGACTGCTCTTCACCTATATATTGAGTAAAACTAGATCTGCTTTTGAAGAAAGGTGCAAATTGACCTGGCGTCCAGGTGGATGGTTAACGTGATGAGGAATACCGCAAGGTGTCCATATAATTCTGTGATAAAAATGACATACATTTCCTTTAAAAAATAAATAATTTGCAGGGACTGTCTATAAGAAATGTTTGTCTACAAAAAAGTCTCATATATTGGATGTGCGGTCCCTTTTGCCATAGTGCTGGGGCCTGGGGAGTGAAGGATCGACTGCGCCCTCCGTTATAACTGTCTTTTACTACCCAGGAGGGAATGGTGGCCCATTTTTATCCTACTTGCCCGAAGGCCATGCCTCCCTTGCTATGCCACAGCTGGACCTAAAGGGCGAACATGCTGCTCTGTCTCAAATAGCATGCGACATTCTAAATGTTTAATATTTTCTCTCCTAGTTTGAAGACAGTGAAGACGAATTTGACTCCAGGTTTGACACAGATGATGAGCTTTCTTATCGAAGAGACTCTGTCTACAGCTGCGTCAGCTTGCCATACTTCCACAGCTTTTTGCACATGAAAGGTATGAGAAAAGTGCGACTGTATATCTTCGATGGACAGTATGTGTTCACATAGTGCATTAGAAGTGCCAGTCCATCAGCCTTAAATTTAAATGTTGCAACTGATACCGACTGTTGCCTTGGCTTGGAGATAGATGGATGGGAAAACAATAAAAAAAAGAGCACTGTTTTCACCAAGCAAGACGTCGGTATTGGTTTTCAGCTTGAAGGTCACAGACCTGGCTTTGAAAGCATCCTCATTTTGGACGTGTGACTGTCACTTCTCTGACTGATTGCGTCATCACTGTTGACATAACGATAATAACTGCACGCCATCTTCATTACCCTCACCTATCTCTTGCTTCTTGTTGGGGGCAGTGCCAAAAGGCTTCTTAGGTATGCAATGAATGTCTAGAGTAACGCAGAAAAGTAGTCGTGAGTTTTCTTGTGAAAATTGCTGCATCCTCGGCCTGACAAACTGCAGCTTGGGCGAGCCCACAGATGTATGTATAACCTTGGTTAAGACGTGCTAATACTAAGTCTAGACAGAAACATTTATTAGGGTGCCTTTCTGGAGCTTCACAGTAAACAGTACGGGAATATTCCTGCTGTTTTAACACAGCAAGATGATGTTGTGCTTGACCCTGTACTCTCCCTTGTGAGACGTTTCCTGATGCATTTTCTCTCTTAGGTGAGATTGTTTCTCATACACCTTCCTTTCTTCTAGGTGGCCTGATGAATACCTGGAAGAGGCGGTGGTGTGTCTTGAAGGACGAGACCTTCTTGTGGTTCCGTTCTAAGCAGGAGGCTCTGAAACAGGGCTGGCTGCTCAAGAAGGGAGGCGGCTCCTCTACACTCTCACGGAGAAACTGGAAGAAACGCTGGTTCGTGCTGCGGCAATCCCAACTGATGTACTTTGACAGCGACAGCGAGGAGAAGCAAAAGGGCTGCATTGAAGTCCGGTCAGCAAAGTAGGTTTTACTAAATGAATTGTGAACTAGACAGCTTTAAATAAAATTAAGTTGCTTTATGCCTCCCAATAGAAAAAGTAGTTGCAGGGACCTCCCAGTTGGAGAAATCTGCTTTCTCGAGTTTCGAGATAGTTCCCTCTCATGGTCATGATACAAAGGAGAAAGCCTCATCCTGCAATATTTCCAGTGCACCAGGCTTGGCTTCATTTTCCTTCAATGAATACATACCTGTATCACCCTCTCAGGGTTCAGAAGTGAGTATTAGGACACTTGTGGTGCCAGATGATTCTTATTCTTCATTCGACCAGCGATTATACACCATGTTGGGTTCCAAACTCTCTGAATCTGGTCCATCTATACCCTTACCCTTTGCACCTCCTACTTTATATTCAAAAGGTTCTCCAGGCTGCCTTGAATGTCATCCAGAACATCATTAGGCTGGTACCATATGTGCCATGGTGGCTGCCCCCAGAGCATTTGTAAAGTTACTGTAAGTTTCACAGCAGCCAGGCATGTCAATACCAAATCACAAAAAGGATTATGAGAATAGATAGACAAAAAAGAAACCCTTCACTTGCCCGGTGGCTATCCTGGACTTTTTTCCAAATACTTGGAGTTCTGGACAAGGAAACGTAGGAGTTTGCAGCTAACATCAACTGCTATACTTGCTTCTTTAAGTGTTTCACTGCATTTTGACTGTGACATTCAAGCGTACGAGGAGCACCTTGGCTTGCATGACACATGGCGATTGTCTTTATTTGTTGAAGACACAGATGAGATTTGTTTACAAGTAGTGGGGAGAAAATTCCCAGTTAACAGGTAGTAGAGTTGTGGTGCAAGGATTACACTAAATGTATTAACTTATTTTTCAGAGAGATCGTAGACAACACTGGCAGAGAAAATGGTATAGACATTGTCATGGAGGACAGGACATTTCACTTGATTGCAGAGTCCCCCGAAGATGCAAGGTGAGTGTGCTGACATCAATGCCTTACTCACCTTTTCCCACCTCGCCTTTATAGAACTTTTGGTGTAAAATGGTAGAGAGCGCCAGCCAGAGCTTCCATTTTCACTGGAGAAGATTTCTTGAAGGATTTGAGTAACTTGTCTCTGACTATTTCATTAGAGCATTGAGAGAGTTGTGCCAGAAAAGTGTCTCAGATGCACTTTATGATCACACCTATGTGTTATTACTCGGATAGCAGGCACACAGTGGATGCCTTTTGGCATTCAGCACCATTTTGCCAAACAGAGCACTTTTGCCTCAATTGGTGAATTCAGAGGTAGGGCTTGATGTAAAGCTGGTATTGCTGGAAAAAAATATTTTTCACAGATGTCATATGTCTTAGCTGTAGCTTCTGGCAGCAAGGTGCATCACAATACTGTTGTCACAATTGTATTTTTTTAATCACATTGACGGACTGCCAACACAATAGAAAGATCTGGCCTATCGTCCTTTTTTACAGACCTTTGGTCTGATTTCACGCTTATTTTTTATCTTGTGCCAGGAAGTCAGATGCAAAAACCTGTAGCTAAGCCGGTGCTCATGCCCTTTGCAGTGAGTGTTTTCATGCTTCCTTGAAGGACCTCGCCTACAACATGCATTTTCTGCGTACCTCCTACTTCAGGTGCACACAGTCGCATCTTTCTTACTTGCAGGCATGGCAGCTTTAAAGCAATGGCAGTTAGCTGAATAAGAGCTGACGCCTGCCCTCTGGGTAGTTGGCGAGCCTCCCAAAAATCAGTTCTTTATATTTTAACGGTATCTCTCAGCACAAAAAAAACATTCCTTTGCCCAGTCAAACCTTTCTGGGGCAATTTTCTTAGTGTTGTGAGGGCACAAGGGAGAGGGATAATAGATTTACAAGGTGCTGGCAAAATCTAGCTTTCATTTGACATTTGTCATTAGTGGTGGTGGCGCACCTGATTTGTCTGTCCTTGTCTGTCACATAACTGCCGTACAACTTTCTATGTGTAGGATGAGGGGGACCAGATGTAAAATATTATTGTCTGCCTCTGGTGAATTACTCACATTATCTTTCCTCTGCTGCTGGTCTCCGCAGGTGTTCCTTGTGTCTTCTAATCTTCAAAATTTTGCAAAGCGATCCAGGTGATGTTCAGGGTTGTAGGTAGTTTATGCGATCTACTTTAATATCAGCATTCGAAGTGATTTTGTGTTTACAGTTGTAGCTTCAGTGGTTACCTAGCCCTACTGCATTATTAGGTGGTTTCAGCCACCTGTATATGATGCAAAGGCCTAGTTTCTGGCAGTGATAAAAGAACAACGTAATCTTTATTTTGAAAGGAGCAGCGGCCTTTTTCAGTGGCACATGGAATATGTTAACATCAGGTTAGTTCCGAAAGACAAGGAATCCAAATAATTTAAGAAATTTGCACCAAATGAGAGGGGTGATGTCACATGACCTACCCAAAGAGCTACTTCTCACGCAACTGGCATTCAGCCACACACTTCTGCAATTGCATTTCAGAAAAGCAGGCAATGTGTGGTAGTCTCTTTTGCAAAACAAAATCTGTCTGGTATGAGGTTATCTCATGGCAGCAGAATGCAGCTTGCTATCTCTGCTTACAATCAGTCCTGTTCTTTAGTATACCTTTAAAGCCACCTCTTCATGCCTCGGCCATGGACACTTTCAGAGGAGAGATCTTGTTGTTCCTTGTCCCTTTGCCAAACACTTAGTCTCTGTATTCTATCCACGAATGTGGGTTCTCTGTACAAAGTTGCACAAAAGGAATGTTCGTTGTTGTGCTGAGGGTGCGTTTAAAGATGGTTGCATTGATAGCCCTGCTTGGTCACACCTCTTTTGAATTTGAAACTTGTATTGCGTGGGAGGTGATATGATGACAACAAGGTTTTTGTCAGGAACAGCCGTGGTACAGGATTTGATCCCCAACAAGGTATAACAAAAGGCATTCCACAAGACATGGTTATTGTTTAATTAATAACAAACTTCCAGCAGCACAGACTTTACCTCCTTGCCTCGGAATAGACCACAATGCATTGCATAAGAAGTCAACACTCAGTTGTGCACTTTTTCACAATATTTGTCTGTCTACCTTCTTGGATAAAAAAAAAAATCTAGAGTCTGTTCGGCTGCGCTAGTTGGAAGAAAGGCCTTCAGCAGGTGGCATGCCCCTCCTTCCACCAAAACAAACATATTTGTGGCTTATTTTTATGTGAAACTTTTCTAACTGAAGAATTTGGTTGATCAGGAGGATTTGCACTGTGCAACAGTCTCAGCAAAGAGGGGTGTAGAGGTGAAATGTACCATACCTAACACATTAGTGGTTTCCTGTGCTGGAAGTTGGCACTGAATTCTTTAAACAGTCTGATTACAGTGAAATGTTCTTTTGTGGTAAATGAGGTTTGTGACAGCTTCGAAGAAACTCATTATTTGTTTTCCTATATGCCAATTACATTTTGCGAAGAGATTAGAGGATCATTTTCCTATACCACTTGTATTCTTGGCTGCAGTCCAAAAATACACATGTTCCTTTGGAATTAAGGGTTCTGTCAGATTGAGCAGCGTTCATTGAGTTGTGCACATCACCTTTTGCTTGCTCCTGAGAGCTCTAGATGTGCCAGCATCTGTAAAGTGGGAAGTAAAACAAAGTATGAGTCTTTACAAGTGATGAGTAGACCCCAGTCCGTTATTATTCATTTGCACATTCCCAGTTGCAACATATTTCTCACCAAAAGCCCAGCCCCTTTTGTGTCTAGGGTGATGGAAATGTGTGGATCATCAAAGGTTTAAGTTCATATTGGGTTTTTTAATTTACTTATTACTGTGCATAAACCTACTAGACTGTCTAAGCGCTGTGAAGCAGAGAGTAAGCAACAGTGTAAATCAGATGATAGTAAAGTAATGAACAAATAAGCCACTGCGGTCTGAAAGGGCAGTTTAAAACTGCTAAATCGAGGCTGTAATGTTAATCAATGGCAAAGCCCAAACTCCCTTTTTAATGTGTTTACATTATTTCTACAGCAGGCCTATCAAGACCTAGAGTAGGGTGCAGCATATTAGAAAAGTGGAACATGTGCAGAACATGTTCTAGCAGTAAAAACCTATAATTGTTATTGGGAGAGACTGTTAGCCCCATTGGTGAGCGCTGAGTTATACGTTGAATACCTCAGGTGTGGTAACTTCTGAATGGGACTATCAAAGTTGGGACTTTGAGGTATCAAGCCACTCATTACATTAAGCCCCGCTGGATGCCCATGTCGGAATTAATGGAACTTGTTGCCACATGTAACTTTTTGAAAGTTGCCACTCTGTTGCCCAGTTTTCCAGTGGCCATTTGCTAAGGCTGGCTACGTGACAGCCTTCTGCCTCCTGGGGAGGTGTGTCAGTGGCTCCCAGGCCAGGAAACAATAGGGGCCTGCTACTAGAGGAAGTTTTGCCTCTTCTTGGCAGGAAGACACATAGGGTACTGGGCCAAAAGGTGAGCTTCAAATGGGAAGCCGCCTTTGTAGGGAAAGTGGTAAACACACTAGAGACTGCAGGGATGAGGAATTCCTATCGCCCGGGACATCTTGTTTGGGGTCAAGGGCAACAAGTTTTTATGTTTACTTTGTCCTTGGGACAAGTAGGCCCAACCCTCTGCAGCACAAACCCTTTGGCTGTCTGTTTACAGAGAGTGGAACTCTCTGCAGTTGAGGTAATGTGTTTCCAAAAGATAATGCTGTTCGAACTTGTATTTATGGTTCATTATTTGAAATCCTTCATTATTAGGGTGAGTGCTGTAAATAAATGTTTTAAGGTCACACTTCACTACTGATGTTGGTTCCAGTACAAAAAAAAAAAACGTGTATACACGTTTGAAAAGTTTAGGCTATGAGGCTAAGTATAATGCTCCCAGAATGCTCTCTGATTAGATGCAAATGAAGTGTCATTTAGTAAAATGTGTTGGTGCATGCTAGTATTTCCCAAAAATATTTCTAATGGAAAATCAGTGTAACCATTTTCAACACGATTATGGCAAGCATGAAAATAAACAAACACTGACAAAGCCAACTGATCTGACATATTTTTATAAGTCTTTTAGTTTCATCAATGCGTGTCTTGTTTTGACGTGGCTTTTGTAACACTTTATTGTTGTGGGAGCTATCAGGCCCTCAACACTGTAACAAACACTGGCAAAAAAAAAACCAAAACGTTTTTGAACTCTAAAAGCACACGTTGCCACCAGTGGCATAACAAAGGCCCCGCAGCCGCTCTCCTGGGGGCCCCTTCAGCACAGCACCTGGCCTGAGTGAGTCTGGAGAGGGGGCTCCTCCATGTTCTTTGCAAAGGGGCACCCTCCAGTTTTGTTACGTCAATGATTGCCACTGTAGTTCCTGACACTGAATAAACTACTTGTGGAAGAGCAGAATGCGATCGCTCACAGTAAAGCCAGCCGAAAGAGAGAGAAATATAAGTTTAATAAAAACAAAATGTTTTGTTAACACCAGACCTAATTAGGGACCAAGACCCACATATAGGTAGCTTTTTGCATGTCGCAAACAGCGACTTTCGCTGTTTGCGGCGTGCAAAAAGCACATTGCGATGCACAAACCCAGTTTTGCCATTCGGTAACCTGGTTACCGAATCGCAAAACGGGTTTGCGACTCGCAATTAGGAAGGGGTGTTCCCTTCCTAATTGCGACTCGCAGTGCAATGTAGGATTGTTTTGTGACCGCGAACGCGGGCGCAAACCAATCGCAGTTTTCACCCATTTCAAATGGGTGCTAACACTTTCGCTAAAGGGAAGGGGTCCCCATGGGACCCCTTCCCCATTGTGAATGTCACTGTAAACATTTTTTCAGAGCAGGCAGTGGTCCTGCGGAACACTGCCTGCTCTGAAAAAATGAAACGAAAACGTTTCATTTTTCGTTTTTGTAATGCATCTCGTTTTCCTTTAAGGAAAACGGACTGCATTACAAAAAAAAAAAAAAACAGCTTTATTCAAAAGCAGTCACAGACATGGTGGTCTGCTGTCTCCAGCAGGCCACCATCCCTGTGAGGGCCACCATTCGCAAGGGGGTCGCAAATTGCGACCCACCTCATGATTATTCATGAGGTGGGCATTTGCGAAGCCCTTGCGAATCACAGATGGTGCCATCCTACATTCGGATTTGCGACTCGCAAATTGCGAGTCTCTCTGACTCGTAATTTGCGGGTCGCAAATCTGAACCTACTGACATGTGGCCCCAAATTCTTAAAGTCACAAAAGTGCACCCATGGTATATGTCGTACCCCTATAAAATATTTGTGAACTGTATTTTAGCATGGGTAAATACGATGTGTAGATTTGCTCATGTGAAAATCTATTAAGCATTTGCAAGTTCATTTTCCCTCCAGCCACTTTCTTCCCAACCCTGGAAGAAGTTCTAATTCTGCCATTATCAGGAGTAAATGTCCAACCTTTCTTATTATGGGAAAATATTAGAGAGAAGCTGGTGAAAATCTTTAAAACATGCAGGTTAGTAGGTTTGCAGACTCAAAGGCATTTCAGCCCTGGAACTATTGCTTACTGCTTCCTCCAGCCCCAGTATGCAGATCTGCAGAAAGGTGGAAAAATAAGGAAATTGCTACAGTAGGGATTGAAACTGCAAGTATTCAAGCCCTACTAAGGT
Organism: Pleurodeles waltl; assembly: GCF_031143425.1. Lineage (NCBI taxonomy): Eukaryota > Metazoa > Chordata > Amphibia > Caudata > Salamandridae > Pleurodeles > Pleurodeles waltl. The sequence continues at coordinate 293,716,406 of NC_090439.1, read as the reverse complement.
AGTAGCCCTGGCATAATCAGAGAGGCTATTATCAGAGCTCTTACATCAGGGGTGTGGAACTTATTAAAATATCTACTTGCCCAGGGGACAGGTTGCTTCTCAAATCTACTTGGCCTGTAAAAAGAAATACTTGTCTCTTTGGTGCCATGTAGTGTGGCGACAAATTATGGCAGCAATCTCATTATGTAAGAGCTCTGATAATAGCCTCTCTGATTATGCCAGGGCTACTACCTTAGTAGGGCTTGAATACTTGCAGTTTCAATCCCTACTGTAGCAATTTCCTTATTTTTCCACCTTTCTGCAGATCTGCATACTGGGGCTGGAGGAAGCAGTAAGCAATAGTTCCAGGGCTGAAATGCCTTTGAGTCTGCAAACCTACTAACCTGCATGTTTTAAAGATTTTCACCAGCTTCTCTCTAATATTTTCCCATAATAAGAAAGGTTGGACATTTACTCCTGATAATGGCAGAATTAGAACTTCTTCCAGGGTTGGGAAGAAAGTGGCTGGAGGGAAAATGAACTTGCAAATGCTTAATAGATTTTCACATGAGCAAATCTACACATCGTATTTACCCATGCTAAAATACAGTTCACAAATATTTTATAGGGGTACGACATATACCATGGGTGCACTTTTGTGACTTTAAGAATTTGGGGCCACATGTCAGTAGGTTCAGATTTGCGACCCGCAAATTACGAGTCAGAGAGACTCGCAATTTGCGAGTCGCAAATCCGAATGTAGGATGGCACCATCTGTGATTCGCAAGGGCTTCGCAAATGCCCACCTCATGAATAATCATGAGGTGGGTCGCAATTTGCGACCCCCTTGCGAATGGTGGCCCTCACAGGGATGGTGGCCTGCTGGAGACAGCAGACCACCATGTCTGTGACTGCTTTTGAATAAAGCTGTTTTTTTTTTTTTTTGTAATGCAGTCCGTTTTCCTTAAAGGAAAACGAGATGCATTACAAAAACGAAAAATGAAACGTTTTCGTTTCATTTTTTCAGAGCAGGCAGTGTTCCGCAGGACCACTGCCTGCTCTGAAAAAATGTTTACAGTGACATTCACAATGGGGAAGGGGTCCCATGGGGACCCCTTCCCTTTAGCGAAAGTGTTAGCACCCATTTGAAATGGGTGAAAACTGCGATTGGTTTGCGCCCGCGTTCGCGGTCACAAAACAATCCTACATTGCACTGCGAGTCGCAATTAGGAAGGGAACACCCCTTCCTAATTGCGAGTCGCAAACCCGTTTTGCGATTCGGTAACCAGGTTACCGAATGGCAAAACTGGGTTTGTGCATCGCAATGTGCTTTTTGCACGCCGCAAACAGCGAAAGTCGCTGTTTGCGACATGCAAAAAGCTACCTATATGTGGGTCTTGGTCCCTAATTAGGTCTGGTGTTAACAAAACATTTTGTTTTTATTAAACTTATATTTCTCTCTCTTTCGGCTGGCTTTACTGTGAGCGATTGCATTCTGCTCTTCCACAAGGAGCATATTGGCACACAAAGTAGTTTATTCAGTGTCAGGAACTACAGTGGCAATCATTGACGTAACAAAACTGGAGGGTGCCCCTTTGCAAAGAACATGGAGGAGCCCCCTCTCCAGACTCACTCAGGCCAGGTGCTGTGCTGAAGGGGCCCCCAGGAGAGCGGCTGCGGGGCCTTTGTTATGCCACTGGTGGCAACGTGTGCTTTTAGAGTTCAAAAACGTTTTGGTTTTTTTTTTGCCAGTGTTTGTTACAGTGTTGAGGGCCTGATAGCTCCCACAACAATAAAGTGTTACAAAAGCCACGTCAAAACAAGACACGCATTGATGAAACTAAAAGACTTATAAAAATATGTCAGATCAGTTGGCTTTGTCAGTGTTTGTTTATTTTCATGCTTGCCATAATCGTGTTGAAAATGGTTACACTGATTTTCCATTAGAAATATTTTTGGGAAATACTAGCATGCACCAACACATTTTACTAAATGACACTTCATTTGCATCTAATCAGAGAGCATTCTGGGAGCATTATACTTAGCCTCATAGCCTAAACTTTTCAAACGTGTATACACGTTTTTTTTTTTTGTACTGGAACCAACATCAGTAGTGAAGTGTGACCTTAAAACATTTATTTACAGCACTCACCCTAATAATGAAGGATTTCAAATAATGAACCATAAATACAAGTTCGAACAGCATTATCTTTTGGAATCACATTACCTCAACTGCAGAGAGTTCCACTCTCTGTAAACAGACAGCCAAAGGGTTTGTGCTGCAGAGGGTTGGGCCTACTTGTCCCAAGGACAAAGTAAACATAAAAACTTGTTGCCCTTGACCCCAAACAAGATGTCCCGGGCGTCGGGCGATAGGAATTCCTCATCCCTGTACATAATGAGATTGCTGCCATAATTTGTCGCCACACTACATGGCACCAAAGGGACAAGTAGATCTTTTTACAGGACAAGTAGATTTGAGAAGCAACCTGTCCCCTGGGCAAGTAGATATTTTAATAAGTTCCACACCCCTGGACTGGCTGCTTTTTTGTTCCGGTAGACAGGTTAGCATTGGGGACAGTATGGGGAAACGCTGGCCAAATCGTTTTTTCCATGGCCTTGTAGCCACATCTCTAGGACAGTCTACCGAGCTCCACACGCCAACAGAGGCATCCCAGGATTTTGGGAGTAGGCAGAATAGGGCCCTCCGGGATAGCTAGATACCACACTTCCAAGGAAGTTATCATCTGGCAGAACGGAACCTAGTAGCCCATTGACTAGTGACTGCAACCACCCCTGAGGACACATTATGGGCATAAAAGGGGCTATCCTGGCACACAGAACTTATTTCTCCCTTGACTGGAGAAGAGGACCGAAGATGGATTACCCTGCTGTTCCTTGAACTGGCGAAGAAGAGGCTACACCGAAGTTGGACTGCATCTGCTGAAATATGTGACAGAACAACTAGGTCCTAAACAACTATAGCCTAAACCACTACTGCTAAACAACTAAAAAGTCTCTACAACTAAGTACTGAACAACTACTGTCTAAAACAACAATTTTGCCTGAATAACAATTGCCTGAACAACTAATTTTAAGGTAAGATTTTCTTTTTGGTCTTTATGGTTTATTAGTTCTTTAGAAAAAAATAATATATATATATATATACACATATGTATGTTCGATGGCACGTGTAGCTGCAGATACACATGCTGTGCATTATCCTGCCATCTAGTGTTGAGCTAGAAGCGAAGAAGTCTTTTCGAGTCACTGGACCGAGTGGCTCCTCCCTTTCGGCTCCATTGCGCATGGGCGTCGACTCCATCTTAGATTGTTTTCTTTCCGCCATCGGGTTCGGACGTGTTCCTCTTCGCTCCGTAATTCGAATCGGGGAAACTTAGAAAATTATCGAAATTCATCTGTATTGTTTGCGTTCGGGACCGGTTTAGTATCATCACATTGGCACCGACAACAAGACCACTTTGGCGGCACTTCGGGGCTTCCGCACTTAATCAAGGCCTGGTCGGCCCGACCACACCCGTCGACAAAGAACTAATGGACCGGACCCCTTTCCATTTCTGTCCGAAGTGCCACGCCAAGTATCCTTACACAGACCAGCATCGGGTCTGTAACCTGTGTTTCTCCAGTATTGGATCTTTCATAGATTCACATCCCCGTCGTCGAGGTGGGAGCCTCACGGTAAATTTAAATATATAAAAAGCAGTAAGTCAGTAAAAATAAAACCAGTAGGCCCAAGTAGGCCTCATAAGGTATTTTACAGTCTATCCACTTTGTTTTGTGAAAAGACCCAAACTTGAGTATCAACCAATCAGGATTCAGCCCCTCCCAAACACTCCCAACAGAGGCTGAATTCCCTCAGATTTTCTACCGCACGTCGTGTGAAGGGAGTCTCCCTGAGCTCTGCTCAGTTTTTTTCCTATTTTCTGACTGAAGATTGTTTTTTCTCTCAGGAAACTAGTTACAACTTTACTATGTCTGAAAAGGCAAAGAAGGGTCTGTTCAGAGACTGTGACAACTGTGGGAAGAAGAGACTACATATTGATGACCCCCACAAGAAGTGTATTTACTGCCTTCATCCAGACCATAAGGTGAGAGACTGCAAAATCTGTCGCACCTTTAGTCAAAAAACCCTCAAAGACCGAGAGGGTAGACTTCTCTTATGGCTGCAAAAACAAAAAGCCTTAGAGCATCCTTCATCAGACAGCGAAGAGTCACCACAAACTTCTCGCCCTCAAAAGAGAACAGGTGAGAGAGAGAGAGGTGCGGATGAACCACCAAGAAAAATACACAAAAAGACTAAACAAGTCTTAACTGAAGAGGCAGTTAAACATGGACCAAAAAAGGTTCATTCAGAACCTACTACGCCGTTACACCGGAAAAGCACCTCAAAGAAACCATCCCTGTCTCTGTCACCACAAAAAGAGTCAGAAAAACTCTTTTTGGTGAAAAAACAACCGTCGATGACCGCCCCGTCGACGACAGTGTCGACGGTAACAGCGACCACGGTATCGTCGACGTTCACAACACCATCCTCACCGATGATTATGACGTCGTCACCTTTGTCATCGACGACGATTATTACTGCAAAAATCTTCAAAAGAGCTTCGTCGGCAAACACATCGTCGACAGCGGAGGCTTCCTGGGTTCACAAATCATCCAGGGCACTCCCATCTACGCAAACTACGTCGGCGAAGCGACCGTCGTCGCTAAAATACCCGTCGACGAAGGGACCGTCGACTAAGGAAAAGACGCAGTCATGGACGGAAGCGTCGACGAGAGACCCGTCGACGAGAGACCCGTCGACGACAGTACAGTTGACGACAGTACCGTCGACGAGGGAGCCGTCGACGAGGGAACCGTCGACGAGGGAACCGTCGACGAGGGAACCGTCGACGAGGGAACCGTCGACGATGGATCCGACGATTACCACAGCATTAACAGTTTACAAACCTTTGGACATTTCACCAGCTCATTCCTCATACCATCATGAGGACTCCACCAGATTCTTACCCCTTTCCCTTATTAATATAGGAGACAAGCCATCTGATATTTTGCCGATGCATACATCACCAAGTAAGGTGCTGCCATACCCACCGCAACATCTTTTAGACGATGAGGATGATGACGTTCAAGGCATGTTTGGGGCAGCTAGTAGCCCGTCCCAACTAAATGTCAAATGTCAAGAGTTTGATGAAGAAGAGGATCAACATTACCAGCATAGTTATGCTTCAACATCTTATCCACAGACAAACCAACCATCGCCTCTAGCTATGCCTAGCACATTAGTGACAGATTTACAACATATGTTGAAGGACTACTATAAAAGGTTCCCACCGTCAACTCAGTCCACGCCACCTAGACCTCAGAGTTACCAGCAAGCTCAAACTACTAATGTTTCCGAAACGCCTCAGGCTAGTAGACCTGTAACTAGCCAAGCTCCGGAAGCTTACCTCTCGTCGGACGACGAAAGGGAAGAGGGCGAGTTAGCAGATTCAGCTGCTAGTGAATGGGACGACTATCTCGTTCCCACACCATCTCCACCTCCAGCAGCTCCAGTGGATTCTCCTCCAGAAGACATAGGAGGTTTCCATAATATCATAGAGAGAGCGGCGAAACGTTTTGGCCTGGAAATTGTTTCCCATGAAACTGAGTGTTTTTTGTATGACTTTAAAGAGCCATCAAAGAGATCTGTAAGAGCCATACCTATTGTGGATTTTTTGTGGCAGGAGGGTTTGAAGGCAATGAAAAACCCGGCAACAGTGCCTTCACAAATGCCAAGGCTAGAGAAAAAATACAAGGCCCCAGATGATTCTCCGGCCTGTTTAGTCTCACAACCGAAACCTGACTCGGTTATATCACAGGCGGCTCAACGACGATCCAAAAACCCCTCTACACCTATTGCGTCTCCCCCAGACAAAGAGGGAAGGAGACTAGACAATATTGGTAAGAAATTCTCCTCGGTTGCTGCAGTAACGGTCAAAGCGGCAAATTCCCTCGCCATCCTGGGAAGATACGATCGGCAGATGTGGGCAGACATGTCCGTTTTTGTAGATTCACTGCCAGAAGATCTCAAGGTGGAGGCTAAAAGGGTCTTGCAGGAGGGAGAAAGGGTTTCCGCAGAGATAATAGACAGTGCAATAGATATTTCCCTCACTGGCTTTCGACAATTAGCTGGAGCAGCAGTCCTGCGCAGACAAGGGTGGCTTAAAGCTACTTCATTCAAACCAGAAGTCCAGACTCGTGTTCTCGACATGCCCTTCGATGGAGAGAGTTTGTTTGGCAAACATGTCGATGATATGCTGCAGGCTATCAAGACGGATACCGATACGGCAAAATCCCTAGGTACCCTGCAATATAAAAAACTACCTTTTCGTGGAGCAAGGGGTAGAGGTAATTACTCCTTTCGAGGTGGATACCAACAATACAGGTCACAATATACATCTTCCTCCACAGGACCAGGACATCAGCACCATCAACAACAGCAGCATTATCGATTACCACCAGCCGCAGCTTACAAACATCCGGCTAGAGGAAGAGGAGCTGCCCGAGCAAGAGATACAGGCAGAAAGCAATGACCAGCGGATAATCTCAACACCTCCCCAATCAATATTGAAGGTCGGAGGTCGCATCAATTCTTATTTCCCCAAGTGGAAGGCTATAACATCGGACAGATGGGTACTAGATGTGGTGACCAGAGGTCATACTCTGGAATTCATCCAAACACCACCGAGTGTCCCACCATCGGGTACACCGCCTCTGAGGTTGAGCCAACTTCTCAGGGAAGTAAGGATAATGCTAACAAAAGGAGCAATAGAACCAGTCCCTTTATCTCAAAGGAACAAGGGATTCTATTCCCGGTTTTTCCTTCTCAAGAAACCCTCAGGAGACTGGCGCCCCATCCTGGACTTGAGAGCACTAAACAAGTTTCTAAAGAAACAATCGTTCAGGATGGTAACGTTGCAGGATGTCCTGCGTCTCTTAAACACGGGCGATTGGATGGCATCCCTAGACCTCCAGGATGCTTATTTCATATCCCCATATATCGCAACCATCGCAAATTTTTAAGGTTCAGGGTAGGAAGTATGCACCTCCAATTCCGGGTTCTACCATTCGGTCTCAAATCAGCCCCCAGAATCTTCACAAAAATGCTAGCTCCAGTAGCAGCACATCTTCGCCAGGCAGGTATCCAGGTCTTCCCTTACCTGGACGACTGGCTTATAAAGGCACCCTCAAAATTCCAAGTAACAAATCATATTTCCTATTGCCTTCATTTGTTACACAGCCTGGGGTTTGTAGTCAACTACCAGAAATCTCAGATATACCCCAAACAAGAATTGAGTTTCTTGGGAGCAATTTTGGACACAGTACGCAGCAAAGCGTACCCATCACACGAGAGGAAACAAAAGTTAACCTCGTTGGCAAACAACCTATCCAGAAAAAAGTTCGTTTCAGTCCGCATCTACAAATCATTGCTCGGAATGATATCATCGTGCATTCCGCTAGTCCCAGATTGCAGACTCCATATGCGACCCCTGCAAGAGCAATTGGACATACAATGGACACAGGTCCTCGGCTCCTTCGAAGACAAGATTCGCATAACGCCTCTAATGAAGAACACTATGAGGTGGTGGGCGACTCCAACCAATTTCTCAAAAGGGCTGTCTTTTCTTCTTCAAACACCAAGTTACATAGTAACAACGGATGCCTCTCTCGAAGGATGGGGTGCACATTGCCAGGACCTGCAAATCAGCGGAATCTGGAATCAGCAAGAGAGCCAGCTCCACATCAATTATCTAGAACTCAAAGCAATACACTTAGCTCTAAAAGCTTTCTTGCCAAAGATACAATGTTCAAGCGTCTTAATCCGGACGGACAACATGACCAGCATGTTTTATCTAAACAAGCAAGGAGGCACAAGGTCCCTACAACTCTCGCAGCTAGCCCAACAAATTTGGACATGGGCCATCAAACACAATATTTCACTAAAAGCGGAGCATGTGCCAGGACAGATCAATGTTCTAGCGGACACCTTGAGCAGGACAGTAATTCCTTATCACGAGTGGGAGCTAGACCAGAAAACTCTCAATGGCCTGTTTCTATTATGGGGCAAACCGAACTTAGACCTATTTGCCACTCTCGAGAACAAGAAATGCCAGTTCTACGCAAGTTGGCTTCCCCAAAAAGATTCGTGGGGGAATGCGTTTTCGATGAGATGGTCAGGAGTTTATGCCTACGCTTTTCCTCCGATCCCGCTCATTCCGAGAGTCATCAGAAAAATGAAGACGGAGGGGTGTCGACTTCTACTCATAGCTCCCAGATGGCCCAGACAAATATGGTATACGGAGCTCCTCATGCTCTCCGAACGACCACATCTACCACTCAGACAGAGTCCGACTCTTTTAACGATGCACCAGGGACAAGTCACACACCCACATCCGTCGTCTCTTCATTTGTCGGCTTGGCTCCTGAACACAATGAATACTTAAATCTCAAAATCTCCCCAGAGTGTAGAGACATCTTAGCAAAAGCTAGAGCTGACACTACCAACAAAACCTATAGACTTAAATGGAAACGGTTTTGTGTTTGGTGTGCAGCGGAAAATATACATCCTTTATCTTCTACTCCGGAACAGATACTTCCATATCTCCTGCTCCTGGCAAAATCAGGACTTGCATATTCTTCCATACGGGTACATCTGGCGGCAATCTCCAGATACCGCAGATCACCAGATAAACTCTCTTTGTGTTCCACAAGAATTGTCAAACAATTTATGAAGGGCCTTTTTCGGGTCTTCCCGCCAATTAGGAAACCCCCGCCTCTATGGTCATTGAATGTTGTGTTGATGCAACTCATGAAAGCTCCTTTTGAGCCGATCCACAAAGCTGACCTAAAATTCCTCGCATGGAAAACAGCGTTACTGTTAGCTCTTACTTCGGCAAAAAGAGTCAGTGACATTCAGGCGTTCACCATCAAACAGCCGTTCCTCCAGTTTACAAACTCAGGTGTCATCCTGCGGACAAATCCTAAATTCATTCCGAAAGTTCCCTCAACATTTCATTTAAATGAACCAGTCATCTTAAAAACCTTTTTTCCAAATCCGCAAACAGTGGCGGAAAAAACATTACATTCTCTCGATATTAAAAGATGTTTAAAGTTTTATCTACAGAAAACTCAGGCCATCCGCCAGTCGGATCAATTATTTGTAGCGTTCGGAGGAACAAAGAAGGGACACGCGGTGTCCAAACAGACTTTAGCAAGATGGATTGGCCTGGCGATTCAATTCTGCCATTCAAAAGCAGGAAAGCCGCTCCACACCAAGGTGAGAGCCCACTCTACAAGATCGGTAGCCACTTCAGCGGCACTCTTTGCAGGTGTACCACTACATAGCATCTGTAGAGCAGCAACATGGTCCAGCCAACACACATTTACAAGACATTACTGTCTAGAGGAGACAAACCAGGTCGATACAGCAGTGGGACAAGCAGTGCTGAGGCATCTATTTCGTTAAGGTGAGCCTCTTACACATCCCACCACCACACTCGAGGTATGGTCATTAATGGTTCATTTTCTTCTACTGTTTAACGTGTCGTATTCTCCATAATAATAGCATAAACTGTGTCAGGATTTCTGGCCACACACATTTTATTGCTTTTATATTCGTATGTTTGTGAATATAAATATAATTATATGTAAGTGCATATTTAAAACTGAACTAATGTGAATCACATCACGTATAGAATTACGATGGAATTACAGTCAATGTAATTCAGTAAGTAAGAAAACATTACTGCTCGTTACTCGGATTCAAGCATGTGAATCTATGAAAGATCCAATACTGGAGAAGAAAATTAGTTACTTACCTGTAACTGCAGTTCTCCAGTATTGGTATCTTTCATAGATTCACATGCGACCCACCCTCCTCCCCTCAGAGGCTCCCCTATTATACAGATATTAAACTTCACACTCCTAATAGAAAATCTGAGGGAATTCAGCCTCTGTTGGGAGTGTTTGGGAGGGTCTGAATCCTGATTGGTTGATACTCAAGTTTGGGTCTTTTCACAAAACAAAGTGGATAGACTGTAAAATACCTTATGAGGCCTACTTGGGCCTACTGGTTTTATTTTTACTGACTTACTGCTTTTTATATATTTAAATTTACCGTGAGGCTCCCACCTCGACGACGGGGATGATTCAAGCATGTGAATCTATGAAAGATACCAATACTGGAGAACTGCAGTTACAGGTAAGTAACTAATTTTCTTATCGCCCGAACACAGAGAGGATACTTGTGAGGCATGCAGAGCGCTTTGATCCAAGAAGACCATAAGAGATCGACGCGTAAGACGGTTACAGATGGCGTCAAAACAGTCACAACATCTCGACGCCGAGGAAGAAGAGATGCGGATATCCATCCAGGGCTCGGACTCGGATGAATCCGACGGGGAGGTTCGACCACCGACGGCCACACAAAAAGTGAGTACACCTGCCCCGTCCCACACCCAAGGTCAGGTCAAGAAACAAAAGGCCTCGGGGACGCCACTGCCAGAAGGCCATGGCCCAACCCACAGAAAAGACGGTGACCAAGTAACATCGGCACCGAAAAAGGCCACATTAGTGCCGAAGACTTCAGACTCCGGTCGAGAAACCGGCACCGAAAAAAGTCGGCATGGAATAATCGAGTCTAGTAAACCTCGAAAAAGCCACTCGGAGCCGAAACCGACAATCTCCATCGGGGTTTCAGTACTGAAAAAAACTGCTTCGGAGCTGAAAAAGACATCCTACACGGAAGAGCAGGGGCTCTCTCTACAGCTCAAAGAAAAGCACAGATTTGAGCAGGAACTAGATTTAGAAGAGTATGATCAAACTCAGCAAAGGCTAGAAATCCAGAAACACACAGGGAAGATACAAACCATCCCTCCGCTCAAGTCCAAAAGAAAACGGACTTTTCACGAGATTGAGATGCAACCAAAAGCCAAAGTGGTTAGAGAAAGGTCACCACCCCCACAATTCTCACCACAAACATCCCCACTTCAATCACCACAGTTGTCACCAGTGGGTACACCAATGGCACAGTCACCCACACATACTGGGATGACTCAAGACGATGCGGGCCCCTGGGATCTATACCACCCACCAGTTTCGGACAACAGTCCAGAGTGTTATCCGACAAAACTTTCACCGCCAGTGGACAGTACGTCCTACACGCAGGTACTGGCCAGAGCAGCAACATTTCACAATGTAACAATGCACTCAGAACCAGTGGAAGATGACTTCCTGTTTAACACTCTGGCATCCACGCATGCATTATATCAAAGCCTGCCAATGTTACCGGGCATGCTTAAACATGCACAACAGGTTTTCCAAGAACCAGTCAAAGGGAGAGCAATCACGCCAATGGTCGAGAAGAAATATAAACCGCCCCGTCAGATCCTGTGTTTATTACACAACAGATCCCTCAGGACTCAGTGGTTGTGGGGGCTGCAAGAAAACGGGCTAATTCACAGTCATCAGGGAATGCACCACCCCCTGATAAGGAAAGTCGTAAATTCGACGCAGCAGGAAAAAGAGTGGCATCGCAAGCAGCCAATCAGTGGCGAATTGCCAACTCACAAGCCCTCCTTGCCCGCTACGACCGAGCACACTGGGATGATGTAAAGAAATGGCTCCCTGTTGCAGTTACCCCCCACTTTTTGCCTGCCTGATACTGATGCTGACTTGACTGAGAAGTGTGCTGGGACCCTGCTAACCAGGCCCCAGCACCAGTGTTCTTTCACCTAAAATGTACCATTGTTTCCACAATTGGCACAACCCTGGCACCTAGGTAAATCCCTTGTAACTGGTACCCCTGGTACCAAGGGCCCTGATGCCAGGGAAGATCTCTAAGGGCTGCAGCATGTCTTATGCCACCCTAGGGACCCCTCACTCAGCACAGACACACTGCTTGCCAGCTTGTGTGTGCTGGTGGGGAGAAAATGACTAAGTCGACATGGCACTCCCCTCAGGGTGCCATGCCAACCTCCCACTGCCTGTGGCATAGGTAAGTCACCCCTCTAGCAGGCCTTACAGCCCTAAGGCAGGGTGCACTATACCACAGGTGTGGGCATATGTGCATGAGCACTATGCCCCTACAGTGTCTAAGCAAAACCTTAGACATTGTAAATGCAGGGTAGCCATAAGAGTATATGGGCTGGGAGTCTGTCAAAAACGAACTCCACAGCTCCATAATGGCTACACTGAATACTGGGAAGTTTAGTATCAAACTTCTCAGAATAATAAACCCACACTGATGCCAGTGTTGGATTTATTAAAAAATGCACACAGAGGGCATTTTAGAGATACCCCCTGTATTTTACCCAATTGTTCAGTGCAGGACTGACTGGTCTGTGCCAGCCTGCTGCTGAGAGACGAGTTTCTGACCTCATGCGGTGAGAGCCTTTGTGCTCTCTGAGGACAGAAACAAAGCCTGCTCTGGGTGGAGGTGCTTCACACCTCCCCCCTGCAGGAACTGTAACACCTAGCAGTGAGCTTCAAAGGCTCAAGCTTCGTGTTACAATGCCCCAGGGCACTCCAGCTAGTGGAGATGCCCGCCCCCTGGACACAGCCCCCACTTTTGGCGGCAAGTCCAGGAGAGATAATGAGAAAAACAAGGAGGAGTCACTGGCCAGTCAGTACAGCCCCTAAGGTGTCCTGAGCTGAGGTGACTCTGACTTTTAGAAATCCTCCATCTTGTAGAAGGAGGATTCCCCCAATAGGGATAGGAATGTGACCCCCTCCCCTTGGGAGGAGGCACAAAGAGGGTGTACCCACCCTCAGGGCTAGTAGCCATTGTCTACTAACCCCCCAGACCTAAACACGCCCTTAAATTTAGTATTTAAGGGCTCCCCTGAACCTAAGAATTTAGGGGGTGATTCTAACATTGGCGGGCGGCGGAGGCCGCCCGCCAATGTTCCCCCGTCAAAATACCGCTCCGCGGTCACAAGACCGCTGAGGGTATTTTGAAATTTGCCCTGGGCTGGCGGGCGGCCGCCAAAAGGCCGCCCGCCAGCCCAGGGCAAATCTACCTTCCCACGAGGACGCCGGCTCCAAATGGAGCCGGCGTAGTGGGAAGTTGCGACGGGTGCAGTTGCACCCGTCGCGTATTTCAGTGTCTGCTTTGCAGACACTGAAATACACAGTGGGGCCCTCTTACGGGGGCCCCTGCAGTGCCCATGCCGTTGGCATGGGTACTGCAGGGGCCCCCAGGGCCCCACGGCACCCCCTACCGCCATCCTGTTCCTGGCGGGAGACCCGCCAGGAACAGGATGGCGGTAGGGGGTGTCAGTATCCCCATGGCTGCGGAGCGTGCTCCGCAGCCATGGAGGATTCACCCGAGCAGCGGAAAGTCGGCGGGAGACCGCCGACTTTCCGTTTCTGACCGCGGCTGAACCGCCGCGGTCAGAATGCTCGAGGGAGCACCGCCAGCCTGTTGGCGGTGCTCCCGTAGTCGGTGACCCTGGCGGTCACCGGCCGCCAGGGTCAGAATGACCCCCTTAGATTCCTGAAACTACAAGAAGAAGAAGATTGCTGAGCTGAAAAACCCCTGCAGAGGAAGAACAGAAGACACCAACTGCTTTGGCCCCAGACTTACCGGCCTGTCTCCTGCCTTCCAAAGAAACCTGCTCCAGCGACGCTTTCCAAGGGACCAGCGACCTCTGAATCCTCTGAGGACGGCCCTGCTTCAAGAAAGACAAGAAACTCCCGAGGACAGCGGCACTGCTCCAAAAGAACTGCAACTTTGTTTCAAGGAGCAGATTTAAAGACCCATGCAACTCCCCGCAAGAAGCGTGAGACTTGCAACACTGCACCCGGCGACCCCGACTCGACTGGTGGAGAACCAACACCTCAGGGAGGACCCTCCGGCGACTCCGAGACCGTGAGTAACCAAAGTTGTCCCCCCTGAGCCCCCACAGCGACGCCTGCAGAGGGAATCCCGAGACTCCCCCTGACCGCGACTGCCTGAACTCCATTTCCCGATGGCTGGAAAAGACCCTGCACCCGCAGCCCCCAGCACCTTAAGGAACGGAACTCCTGTGCAGGAGTGACCCCCAGGAGGCCCTCTCCCTTGTCCAGGTGTTGGCTACCCCGAGGAGCCCCCCCCTTGCCTGCCTGCAACGCTGAAGAGATCCCTTGATCTCTCATTGAAAACCATTGTAAACCCGACGCGTGATTGCACACTGCACCCGGCCGCCCCCGTGCTGCTGAGGGTGTACTTTTTGTGCTGACTTGTGTCCCCCCCGGTGCCCTACAAAACTCCCCTGGTCAGCCCTCCGAAGACGCAGGTACTTACCTGCTGGCAGACTGGAACCGGGGCACCCCCTTCTCTCCATTGAAGCCTATGTGTTTTGGGCACCTCTTTGACCTCTGCACCTGACCGGCCCTGAGCTGCTGGTGTGGTAACTTTGGGGTTGCTCTGAACCCCCAACGGTGGGCTACCTTGGACCAAAAACTGAAACCTGTAAGTGACTTACTTACCTGTGAAACCTAACAATACTTCACCTCCCCCAGGAACTGTGAAAATTGCACTGTGTCCACTTTTAAAACAGCTTATTGTGTTTTATGTAAAAAGTATATATGCTACTGTAATTATTCAAAGTTCCTAAAGTACTTACCTGCAATACCTTTCAAATGAGATATTACATGTAGAATTTGAACCTGTGGTTCTTAAAATAAACTAAGAAAATATATGTTCGATGGCATATGTTGCTGCAGATACACATGTGTGGCACAGTCCGCTGCCTGGTGTTGGGCTCGGAGTATTACAAGTTGTTTTTCTTCGAAGAAGTCTTTTTGGTCACGGGACCGAAGGACTCCTCCCTCCTCGGCTCCATTGCGCATGGGCGTCGACTCCATCTTAGATTGTTTTTTTCCGCTGTCGGGTTCGGACGTATTCCTTTTCGCTCCGTGTTTCGGTTCGGAAAGTTAGTCAGAATCTCGGAAGAAAGCGTCGGTATTGTTCCGTTCGGTATCGGGATAGTTAGGTACATCGACACCGATCATCGGAAGACTTTGGGGTAGTTTCGATCCCCCACCGGGGCCTGGTCGGCCCAACCGCGTGCGACATCGAAGCCGATGGAACGGACCCCGTTTCGTTTCTGCCCAAAATGTCACAGTAAGTATCCTTATACAGATCAGCACTTGGTCTGTAACTTGTGCTTGTCCCCCGAGCACAAGGAGGATACCTGTGAAGCCTGTCGAGCCTTCCGGTCCAGAAAAACACTCCGGGACCGAAGAGCCAGGCGTCAACAAATGGCGTCCACGTCGACAAAACAACGTTTCGACGAGGAAGAGGAAACATTCTCGGTTCCGGAATCAGAATCCGGAGACTCCGACGTCGAACAACAGCAACAAACTGTGAGTAAGATGTCGAAAAGTAAATCCATCGACAAACCGAAAGCCCAGGGGACGCCACTGCCAACAGGCCATGGCTCGACCCATAAAACAGGCGACCCGTCGAAGGCGCCGAAAAAGGGCACGCCCATTGCGAAGACACCCGACTCCGGTCGTGGACCGCCATGGAGCAACCTCGGAGCCGAGAAAGCGGCTCCGAGAGACAAAAACAAGATACCGGCACCGAAAAACATCGGCACCGAGAATCCATGCCGAAAGGAACAAAAATTCTGTCGGTGCCGAAACCGAAAAAAGATTCTCTCTCGGCACCGAAAAATACCACACCTTCATCCTACTCAGAGGAACAAGGAATAAGTGGCCAAATGCACAGATTTGGACAAGAGCTCCAAAGTGTAGAATCGGACTACACACAAAAGAGACTGTACATCCAGCACGACACAGGGAAGATATCAACCCTTCCCCCAATCATGAGGAAAAGAAGGATCGAACTTCCAAAGGATGACGCACAACCACAAGCCAAAGTGGTTAAAAAAGTCACGCCTCCGCCCTCTCCACCACAGACATCGCCGGCACAAACACCGCCACAAATGCACTCACCAGCGCAAACTACCATAAGTCATGACGATCAGGATCAAGACGCTTGGGACCTGTATGACACCCCAGTGCCGGACAATGATCCCGAGTCATACCCCACAAAGCCGTCACCGCCAGAGGACAGTACCTCATACTCGCAACTGGTGGCTAGGGCAGCAGAATTCCACAATGTCCAACTGCATTCCGATCCTATAGAGGATGATTTTTTATTTAACACCCTCTCGGCTACACACAGCCAATATCAATGTCTCCCAATGCTACCAGGGATGTTACGGCACGCAAAACAAATTTTTGAAGAGCCCATAAAATCAAGAGCCATCACCCCAAGGGTGGATAAGAAATACAAACCACCACCCACAGACCCAGTGTTTATTACTTCGCAGTTACCACCTGACTCCGTGGTAGTAGGGGCAGCTCGCAAGAGAGCAAATTCACATACATCTGGCGACGCCCCACCTCCGGACAAAGAAAGCCGAAAATTTGATGCGGCAGGGAAAAGAGTAGCATCACAGGCAGCCAACCAGTGGCGCATCGCAAATTCACAAGCGCTGCTGGCCAGATATGACCGAGCACACTGGGACGAGATGCAACTTCTCGTAGACCATCTTCCCCAGGAATACCAAAAAAGGGCGCAGCAAATAGTGGAAGAGGGACAAACGATCTCAAACAATCAAATCCGCTCTTCACTAGACGCAGCCGATACTGCAGCAAGAACAGTCAACACTGCTGTCACCATAAGGAGACACGCTTGGCTACGCACTTCAGGCTTCAAACCTGAAATCCAGCAGGCTGTCCTTAATATGCCCTTCAACGAGAAACAACTTTTTGGCTCTGAAGTGGATACAGCCATTGAAAAACTTAAAAAGGACACAGACACGGCCAAGGCCATGGGCGCACTCTACTCCCCGCAGAGCAGAGGCTCTTTCAGAAAAACTCCATTTAGAGGGGGGTTTCGTGGCCAACCCACAGACACCACCAGCCAACAAACAAGAACCACACCATATCAGGGTTCCTTCCAAAGGGGAGGTTTCAGGGGATATCGGGGGGGTCAATTCCCAAGGAGTAGGGAAGATTCCAGACTCCAAAAACACCTCCACCTAAACAGTGACTTTCAAGTCACGCAACCCCTTCACTCAACACCAGTGGGGGGAAGACTAAGCCAATTCTACCAATCTTGGCAACAGATTACAACAGACAATTGGGTATTAGCAATAATCCAACATGGCTATTGCATAGAATTCCACAACTTCCCACCAAACATCCCCCCCAAAACACGCAAAATGTCACCACAACATTTAGAACTTTTAGGACTAGAAGTTCAAGCACTACTGCAAAAGGATGCAATAGAGTTAGTACCAGTACAACAAAAAAACACAGGAGTTTACTCCCTGTACTTTCTAATTCCAAAAAAAGACAAAACATTAAGACCAATATTAGATCTCAGGACACTAAATACCTACATCATATCGGACCATTTTCACATGGTCACACTACAAGACATCATTCCACTGCTCAAACAGCAAGATTACATGACCACATTAGACCTAAAGGATGCGTACTTTCATATACCAATACACCCTTCTCACAGAAAGTACCTACGGTTCGTATTCAAAGGAATACATTACCAATTCAAGGTGTTGCCATTCGGAATAACAACTGCACCAAGAGTGTTCACAAAATGTCTAGCAGTAGTAGCAGCACACATCAGGAGACAACAGATACATGTGTTCCCTTACCTAGACGATTGGCTAATCAAGACCAACACAGTAAAAAAATGCGCAAACGACACCACATTTGTCATACAAACCCTTCACAAACTGGGGTTTTCCATCAACTATACAAAATCACACCTAGAACCGTGTCAAACACAACAATATCTAGGAGCAACCATCAACACATCAAAAGGAATTGCCACTCCAAGTCCACAAAGAGTGCAGGCATTCCACAAGGTAATAAGTGCTATGTTTCCAAACCAAAAGATACAAGCAAAACATGTGCTAAAACTTCTAGGCATGATGTCATCATGCATAGCCATTGTCCCAAACGCAAGACTACACATGCGACCCTTACAACAGTGTCTAGCATCACAATGGTCACAGGCACAGGGTCAACTTCAAAATCTGGTGTTGGTAGACCGCCAAACATACCTCTCGCTTCTATGGTGGAACAGCAAAAATTTAAACAAAGGGCGGACATTTCAGGACCCAGTGCCTCAATACGTTATAACAACAGATGCTTCCATGACAGGGTGGGGAGCACACCTCAATCACCACAGCATTCAAGGACAATGGGATATACACGAAACAAAATTTCATATCAATTACCTAGAACTGTTAGCAGTATTTCTAGCGTTAAAAGCCTTCCAACCCATAATAACACACAAATACATTCTTGTCAAAACAGACAACATGACAACAATGTATTATTTAAACAAACAAGGAGGAACACACTCAACACAATTGTGCCTCCTAACACAAAGAATTTGGCAGTGGGCGATTCACAACAACATTCGCCTAATAGCACAATTTATTCCAGGAATACAAAACCAACTAGCAGACAACCTTTCGCGAGACCACCAACAAGTCCACGAATGGGAAATTCACCCCCAAGTTCTGAACAAGTACTTTCAAATTTGGGGAACACCCCAGATAGATTTGTTCGCAACAAAAGAAAACTCAAAATGCCAAAACTTCGCATCCAGGTACCCACACCGCGAATCACAAGGCAATGCTCTATGGATGAGTTGGTCAGGGATATTTGCGTACGCTTTTTCCCCTCTCCCTCTCCTTCCATATCTAGTAAACAAGTTGAGTCAAAACCAACTCATACTGATAGCACCCACATGGGCAAGACAACCTTGGTATACAACTCTACTAGACCTTTCACTAGTACCGCATGTCAAACTACCCAACAGGCCAGATCTGTTAACACAACACAAACAACAGATCAGGCATCCAAACCCAGCATCATTGAATCTGGCAATTTGGCTCCTGAAATCCTAGAATTCGGACACTTAGACCTCACACAAGAATGCATGGAGGTCATAAAACAAGCTAGAAAACCTTCCACTAGACACTGCTATGCATCTAAGTGGAAAAGATTTGTTTACTACTGCCATTCCAATCAAATACAACCATTACATGCCTCTACTAAAGACATAGTAGGATACTTACTACATTTGCAAAAAGCAAATCTCGCTTTTTCATCTATAAAAATACACCTCGCAGCAATATCTGCTTACCTACAAACTACTCATTCATCGTCTCTATTTAGAATACCAGTTATTAAAGCATTCATGGAAGGGCTAAAGAGAATTATACCACCAAGAACACCACCAGTTCCTTCATGGAATCTTAACATCGTCTTAACAAGACTCATGGGTCCACCTTTCGAACCCATGCATTCCTGTGAAATGCAATATCTAACCTGGAAGGTCGCATTTCTCATTGCAATCACATCCCTCAGAAGAGTAAGTGAAATACAGGCATTTACCATACAAGAACCATTTATTCAAATACACAACAATAAAATAGTTCTAAGAACAAATCCAAAATTTCTGCCAAAAGTAATCTCACCATTCCATTTAAATCAAACAGTAGAATTGCCAGTGTTCTTCCCACAACCAAATTCTGTGGCTGAAAGGGCACTACATACATTAGACATCAAAAGAGCACTAATGTATTACATTGACAGAACAAAGCTAATCAGGAAAACAAAACAACTGTTCATAGCTTTTCAAAAACCACACATAGGAAATCCAATCTCTAAACAAGGCATTGCTAGATGGATAGTCAGATGCATTCAAACATGCTATCTTAAAGCCAAAAGAGAATTGCCTATTACACCAAAGGCACACTCAACCAGAAAGAAAGGTGCTACAATGGCCTTTCTAGGAAACATTCCTATGAGCGAAATATGTAAGGCTGCAACCTGGTCTACGCCTCATACGTTTACTAAACACTACTGTGTAGACGTACTAAATGCACAACAAGCTACAGTGGGCCAAGCTGTACTAAGAACATTATTCCAAACTACTTCAACTCCTACAGGCTAAACCACCGCTTTTAGGGGAGGTAACTGCTTTATAGTCTATGCCACACATGTGTATCTGCAGCAACATATGCCATCGAACTGAAAATGTCACTTACCCAGTGTACATCTGTTCGTGGCATTAGTCGCTGCAGATTCACATGTACCCTCCCACCTCCCCGGGAAGCCTGTAGCCGTTTAGAAGTAGATCATAAATCTTAAACATCTGAACATTTGTAAATAATTATTAGAAACTCTTAACGTACATACATATTCACTCCATTGCATGGGCACTATTTATACCAAACAACTCCATCCTCACCCTCTGCGGGGAAAACAATCTAAGATGGAGTCGACGCCCATGTGCAATGGAGCCGAGGAGGGAGGAGTCCTTCGGTCCCGTGACCAAAAAGACTTCTTCGAAGAAAAACAACTTGTAATACTCCGAGCCCAACACCAGGCAGCGGACTGTGCCACACATGTGAATATGCAGCGACTAATGCCACGAACAGATGTACACTGGGTAAGTGACATTTTCATTTTCTATAACAAAACCTATTGGTTGGATTTGTCTCTGAGTGTGTGTTCCTCATTTATTGCCTGTGTGTATGTACAACAAATGCTTAACACTATTCCTTTGATAAGCCTACTGCTCGACCACACTACCACAAAATAGAGCATTAGTATTATCTCTTTTTGCCACTATCTTACCTCTAAGGGGAACCCTTGGACTCTGTGCATACTATTCCTTACTTTGAAATAGTGCATAGAGAGCCAACTTCCTACATTGGTGGATCAGCGGTGGGGTACAAGACTTTGCATTTGCTGGACTACTCAGCCAATACCTGATCACACGACAAATTCCAAAAATTGTCATTAGAAATTGATTTTTGCAATTTGAGCTATTTTTCTAAATTCTTAAAAGTCCTGCTAGGGCCTTGTGTTAGTCCCTGTTAGCATTTCTTTTAGTGTTTAAAAGTTTGTGAAAGTTTGAATTAGAACCTAGAACTAGTTTTAGATTCTTAAAAAGTATTCCAACTTTTAGAAGCATAATGTCTAGTACAGAGATGAATGTGGTGGAACTCGACACTACCCCTTACCTCCATCTTAAGATGAGGGAGCTAAGGTCACTCTGCAAAATAAAGAAAATCACAATCGGCTTAAGACCCTCCAAACAACAGCTCCAGGAGCTTTTGGCAGAGTTTGAAAAAGCCAACCCCTCTGAGGATGACAACCCAGAGGAGGATGTTAGTGACTTGGAGGATAATTCCCCCCTTCCAGTCCTAACTAGGGAACCCAGGGACCCTCAATCCCTGATTCCAACTGTGATAGTCAGAGATGCTGCTTCCCTCACAGGAGGGGCCAGTACCTCTGAAATCACTGAGGATAGCCTCAGTGAAGAGGACATCCAGTTAGCCAGGATGGCCAAAAGATTGGCTTTGGAAAGACAGATCCTAGCCATAGAAAGGGAAAGACAAGAGATGGGCCTAGGTCCCATCAATGGTGGCAGCAACATAAATAGGGTCAGAGATTCTCCTGACATGTTGAAAATCCCTAAAGGGATTGTAACTAAATATGAAGATGGTGATGACATCACCAAATGGTTCACAGCTTTTGAGAGGGCTTGTGTAACCAGAAAAGTGACCAGATCTCACTGGGGTGCTCTCCTTTGGGAAATGTTCACTGGAAAGTGTAGGGATAGACTCCTCACACTCTCTGGAAAAGATGCAGAATCTTATGACCTCATGAAGGGTACCCTGATTGAGGGCTTTGGATTCTCCACTGAGGAGTATAGAATTAGATTCAGGGGGGCTCAAAAATCCTCGAGCCAGACCTGGGTTGATTTTGTAGACTACTCAGTGAAAACACTGGATGGTTGGGTAACTGGAAATGAAGTGCATGACTATGTTGGGCTTTATAATTTGTTTATGAAAGAACACATTTTAAGTAACTGCTTCAATGAAAAGTTGCATCAGTATCTGGTAGACCTAGGACCAATTTCTCCCCAAGAATTGGGAAAGAAGGCGGACCATTGGGTCAAGACTAGGGTAACCAAAACTTCCACTGGGGGTGACCAAAAGAAAGGGGTTACAAAACCTCCTCAGGAGAAAGTGGGTGACACTAGAAACAAAGAAAAAGAGTCCTCTGTAGGCCCCCAAAAACCAGACCAGGTGGGTGGGTCCCAAGACACAACCCAAAACAAAGGTGGGTACCAGGGTAAGAACTGGGATGCCACTAAGGCATGGTGCCAAAACTGTAGACAGACAGGGCACCACACCAAGGACACTTCTTGTCCCAAAAACAAACCCCCTAGCAAAATCCCAGGGGTGACCAGTGTAGCCATTGGGGATGACTCCTCAGATGAGGAGGTCTTCATAGCCTTCAACTGGAAAAAGGGCCCAACAGGTGAGTTGGAGATTCCAGAGGGAAGTAGACACTTCCACCACCTACTGGTGAATGGAATCCCAGCCACTGCCCTGAGAGACACTTGTGCCAGTCACACTATTGTGCATGACAGGCTGGTGTTCTCAAACCAGTACATCCCAGGTGAGATGGCCAGAGTAAGAGTTAGCCCAGACAGGGTCACTGATAGGCCTGTGGCTTTTGTGCCCATAGAAGTGGGTGGGACTTTTAGCTGGAGAAGGGTGGTAGTCAGTACAGACCTCCCCCTTGATTGTCTCCTTGGAAATGACTACCCAGAGGTTAATCCTAGCCCAAGAGAGGAACTGGTCCAGTGCCAGTCCTCTCCCAATGATTCTGGAGGTCCTGCCCCTGCAGTAACTGCAAGCAGGACCCAGAAGAAAAAGAATAGAAAACAGTGTAGGAAGGGTGGAAAACCTTTAGCCAAGGTTCCAGCAAGCCAAGGAGATTCTGCTCCAGTAGGGGAGAACTCCAAAAGTGGCTCTGATAAAGTCCAACCTGACCCACAAGAAGTCCTGGCTAGTCAGGCAACTGTTAAGCCTGAGTGGGTGGCTCCTCAGCTAACAGAAGAAAGAGTGGAAGAAGGGTGTTTACTACAAGATGTGGTAACCCCCCACTCTAATACAGCAGACAGGCACACTGAACCCAAAGAAGCCTGCAACTTAGCCCCCTCCCTTGTAGGTGAAGAGCTAAAGGTGTGGTTCTGGGCACTGACAGCTGTCAGTGGCCTCTGCTGGGTGTTAGCCTTTATGGCTGCACTATCCTTGGCATGGTGGTCTGACCCCATGCCAAATAGCAAGTTAGGTCCCCTGACCCTGTTGGTCATGGTGGGGTTACTCCAGCTCTGGGTAACCTCTTTGGGTAAGCTAGGGGTGACCCTGGCTAAGATAAGAGTAGCAGAGGTGCATACCTCTAACCCCAAAATAGAGAGAATGGGTGGAGACATAAAAAGTACAGACAAGAGGCAATTCAGACTAGGTCCTATCACTGTGGAAGTGGGTCAGTTCCCCAGAGGGAATGACCTGAACAGGAGGATGTAAGGCAGAGTAGGCCCTGCACAAACCAGCCTATTTCCTCTACTCTTCCTCGCCTGACAGACTAGGAAGACTCTCCCAGCTTTGGCTGAGTCTCCTGGCCTGTGGGCTGGGGGGGGCTTGTGTAAAGAAATGGCTCCCTGTTGCAGTTACCCCCCACTTTTTGCCTGATACTGATGCTGACTTGACTGAGAAGTGTGCTGGGACCCTGCTAACCAGGCCCCAGCACCAGTGTTCTTTCACCTAAAATGTACCATTGTTTCCACAATTGGCACACCCTGGCATCCAGATAAGTCCCTTGTAACTGGTACCTCTGGTACCAAGGGCCCTGATGCCAGGGTAGGTCTCTAAGGGCTGCAGCATGTCTTATGCCACCCTAGGCACCCCTCACTCAGCACAGACACACTGCTTGCCAGCTTGTGTGTGCTGGTGGGGAGAAAATGACTAAGTCGACATGGCACTCCCCTCAGGGTGCCATGCCAACCTCCCACTGCCTGTGGCATAGGTAAGTCACCCCTCTAGTAGGCCTTACAGCCCTAAGGCAGGGTGCACTATACCACAGGTGAGGGCATATGTGCATGAGCACTATGCCCCTACAGTGTCTAAGCAAAACCTTAGACATTGTAAATGCAGGGTAGCCATAAGAGTATATGGGCTGGGAGTCTGTCAAAAACGAACTCCACAGCTCCATAATGGCTACACTGAATACTGGGAAGTTTAGTATCAAACTTCTCAGAATAATAAACCCACACTGATGCCAGTGTTGGATTTATTAAAAAATGCACACAGAGGGCATCTTAGAGATACCCCCTGTATTTTACCCAATTGTTCAGTGCAGGCCTGACTGGTCTGTGCCAGCCTGCTGCTGAGAGACGAGTTTCTGACCTCATGCGGTGAGAGCCTTTGTGCTCTCTGAGGACAGAAACAAAGCCTGCTCTGGGTGGAGGTGCTTCACACCTCCCCCCTGCAGGAACTGTAACACCTAGCAGTGAGCTTCAAAGGCTCAAGCTTCGTGTTACAATGCCCCAGGGCACTCCAGCTAGTGGAGATGCCCGCCCCCTGGACACAGCCCCCACTTTTGGCGGCAAGTCCAGGAGAGATAATGAGAAAAACAAGGAGGAGTCACTGGCCAGTCAGTACAGCCCCTAAGGTGTCCTGAGCTGAGGTGACTCTGACTTTTAGAAATCCTCCATCTTGTAGAAGGAGGATTCCCCCAATAGGGATAGGAATGTGACCCCCTCCCCTTGGGAGGAGGCACAAAGAGGGTGTACCCACCCTCAGGGCTAGTAGCCATTGTCTACTAACCCCCCAGACCTAAACACGCCCTTAAATTTAGTATTTAAGGGCTCCCCTGAACCTAAGAATTTAGGGGGTGATTCTAACATTGGCGGGCGGCGGAGGCCGCCCGCCAATGTTCCCCCGTCAAAATACCGCTCCGCGGTCACAAGACCGCTGAGGGTATTTTGAAATTTGCCCTGGGCTGGCGGGCGGCCGCCAAAAGGCCGCCCGCCAGCCCAGGGCAAATCTACCTTCCCACGAGGACGCCGGCTCCAAATGGAGCCGGCGTAGTGGGAAGTTGCGACGGGTGCAGTTGCACCCGTCGCGTATTTCAGTGTCTGCTTTGCAGACACTGAAATACACAGTGGGGCCCTCTTACGGGGGCCCCTGCAGTGCCAATGCCGTTGGCATGGGCACTGCAGGGGCCCCCAGGGCCCCACGGCACCCCCTACCGCCATCCTGTTCCTGGCGGGAGACCCGCCAGGAACAGGATGGCGGTAGGGGGTGTCAGTATCCCCATGGCTGCGGAGCGTGCTCCGCAGCCATGGAGGATTCACCCGAGCAGCGGAAAGTCGGCGGGAGACCGCCGACTTTCCGTTTCTGACCGCGGCTGAACCGCCGCGGTCAGAATGCTCGAGGGAGCACCGCCAGCCTGTTGGCGGTGCTCCCGTAGTCGGTGACCCTGGCGGTCACCGGCCGCCAGGGTCAGAATGACCCCCTTAGATTCCTGAAACTACAAGAAGAAGAAGACTGCTGAGCTGAAAAACCCCTGCAGAGGAAGAACAGAAGACACCAACTGCTTTGGCCCCAGACTTACCGGCCTGTCTCCTGCCTTCCAAAGAAACCTGCTCCAGCGACGCTTTCCAAGGGACCAGCGACCTCTGAATCCTCTGAGGACGGCCCTGCTTCAAGAAAGACAAGAAACTCCCGAGGACAGCGGCACTGCTCCAAAAGAACTGCAACTTTGTTTCAAGGAGCAGATTTAAAGACCCATGCAACTCCCCGCAAGAAGCGTGAGACTTGCAACACTGCACCCGGCGACCCCGACTCGACTGGTGGAGAACCAACACCTCAGGGAGGACCCTCCGGCGACTCCGAGACCGTGAGTAACCAAAGTTGTCCCCCCTGAGCCCCCACAGCGACGCCTGCAGAGGGAATCCCGAGACTCCCCCTGACCGCGACTGCCTGAACTCCATTTCCCGACGGCTGGAAAAGACCCTGCACCCGCAGCCCCCAGCACCTAAAGGAACGGAACTCCTGTGCAGGAGTGACCCCCAGGAGGCCCTCTCCCTTGTCCAGGTGGTGGCTACCCCGAGGAGCCCCCCCCTTGCCTGCCTGCAACGCTGAAGAGATCCCTTGATCTCTCATTGAAAACCATTGTAAACCCGACGCGTGATTGCACACTGCACCCGGCCGCCCCCGTGCTGCTGAGGGTGTACTTTTTGTGCTGACTTGTGTCCCCCCCGGTGCCCTACAAAACTCCCCTGGTCTGCCCTCCGAAGACGCAGGTACTTACCTGCTGGCAGACTGGAACCGGGGCACCCCCTTCTCTCCATTGAAGCCTATGTGTTTTGGGCACCTCTTTGACCTCTGCACCTGACCGGCCCTGAGCTGCTGGTGTGGTAACTTTGGGGTTGCTCTGAACCCCCAACGGTGGGCTACCTTGGACCAAAAACTGAAACCTGTAAGTGACTTACTTACCTGTGAAACCTAACAATACTTTACCTCCCCCAGGAACTGTGAAAATTGCACTGTGTCCACTTTTAAAACAGCTTATTGTGTTTTATGTAAAAAGTATATATGCTACTGTAATTATTCAAAGTTCCTAAAGAACTTACCTGCAATACCTTTCAAATGAGATATTACATGTAGAATTTGAACCTGTGGTTCTTAAAATAAACTAAGAAAATATATTTTTCTATAACAAAACCTATTGGCTGGATTTGTCTCTGAGTGTGTGTTCCTCATTTATTGCTTGTGTGTATGTACAACAAATGCTTAACACTACTCCTTTGATAAGCCTACTGCTCGACCACACTACCACAAAATAGAGCATTAGTATTATCTCTTTTTGCCACTATCTTACCTCTAAGGGGAACCCTTGGACTCTGTGCATACTATTCCTTACTTTGAAATAGTGCATACAGAGCCAACTTCCTACAGGCGAGATGCAAGACATCATCCAGCACCTCCCCAAAGAGCATCAAAAACGTGCCCAACAAGTGGTTGAAGAAGGACAGGCCATATCGAACAACCAGATCCGCTCTGCAATAGACTCAGCTGATTCAGCAGCACAAACCGTAAATACAGCAGTAACAATTAGAAGGCATGCATGTCTGAGAAGTTCTGGGTTTAAACCAGAGATACAGCAAGCGGTATTGAATATGATGTTTAATCAACATCAACTATTCGACCCGGAAGTGGTTACGCAATAGAAAAAATGAAAAAGGACACAGACACGGCCAAAGCCATGGGCGCACTCTACTCCTCTCAATACAGGGGAACATTTAGGAAACCACAATTTAGGGGAGGGTTTAGACAGCAACTCTCAGAACCATCCACCTCCAAAAAAAAAACCACTTACCAATCTCAGTACCAGAGAGGGGGGTTTTGTGGTTCCTACAGAGGACAGTTCCCAAGAGGAAGAGGGAAATTCCAGCATGCCAAGCAGACCCCTGGTAGCAAGCAGTGACTTCAATGTCACACTTCCCCAACACATATCACCAGTGGGGGGAGATTAACTAAATACCACCACAATTGGACACACTTTACCACAGACACGTGGGTTCTATCAATTATCCAACATGGTTACTGCATAGAGTTCACAAGATTCCCTCCAGATGTTCCCCCAAGAACGCACAGAATGTCAATACAACACTTAGACCTATTACAAATAGAGGTCCAAGCACTACTAGCAAAAGAAGCCATAGAACTGGTACCTTATCACCAAAGAGGAACAGGGGTTTACTCCCTGTATTTCCTCATCCCAAAGAAAGACAAAACGTTAAGGCCTATTTTAGATCTCAGAACACTGAATCTTTTCATCAAATCAGATCATTTCCACATGGTAACACTACAGGATGTAGTCCCTTTACTAAAACAAGGGGAATACATGACAACACTGGATCTAAAGGATGCGTATTTTCACATACCCATCCATCCATCTCACAGGAAATACCTCAGGTTTGTAATACAAGGCAAACATTACCAATTCAAAGTGTTGCCATTCGGAATAACAACGGCCCCCAGGGTATTTACAAAATGCCTAGCTGTAGTAGCAGCTCATATAAGGAGAAATCACATGCAAGTATTCCCGTATCTAGACGATTGGCTAATAAAAGCCAACACTCAACAGCAATGTCAAAGTCACACGCAATATGTAATAGATACTCTGCACAAACTAGGGGTTTCTATAAATTACCAAAAATCACATTTACAACCATCCCAAATACAACACTACTTGGGAGCAACACTCAACACACAAAGAGCAATTGCCACTCCAAGTCC
Source organism: Pleurodeles waltl (assembly GCF_031143425.1). Taxonomy (NCBI): domain Eukaryota; kingdom Metazoa; phylum Chordata; class Amphibia; order Caudata; family Salamandridae; genus Pleurodeles; species Pleurodeles waltl. Next base: position 293,688,156 of record NC_090439.1, on the reverse strand, counting down.
ACAAAGAGTCCAGTCGTTTCAAAATATAAAATCAAGCATGCAATCAAACCAACAATACACAGGCAGGTTTGTGATGAAACTACTAGGCATGATGTCCTCATGCATAGCTATTGTCCCAAATGCAAGACTACACATGCGGCCCTTACAACAGTGCCTAGCAAAACAATGGATGCAGGCACAGGGTCAACTCCAAGATCTAGTGTTGATAGACTGCCAAACACACTCTTCGCTTCAATGGTGGAACCCTGTAAATTTAAACAAAGGGCGGCCCAGTACCTCACGCCATTATCACAACAGACGCCTCCAGGATTGGGTGGGGAGTACACCTCAACAATCACAGTATACAAGGTCAATGGGACAGTCAACAAAAACAACTTCACATAAATCATTTAGAACTGCTAGCAGTCTTTCTAGCACTAAAAGCCTTTCAGCCCCTTCTAGCCCACAAACATATTCTTGTCAATACAGACAATATGACAACAATGTATTATTTAAACAAACGGGGAGGGACGCACTTGTCAGAACTGTGTATCCTAGCGCCAAAAAATTGGCATTGGGCAATTCACAACAACATTCGCCTGATAGCACAACATATACCAGGCATTCACAATCAGTTAGCCGACAGTCTCAGTTGAGATCACCAACAGTCTCACGAATAAGAAATACATCCCCAAATTCTAAAAGATCACTTCTACCGCTGGGGGACACCAAACATAGATCTGTTTGCAACAAAAGAAAACGCAAAATGCCAAAACTTCGCGTCCAGATACCCACACCCTCAGTCCAAGGGCAATGCTCTGTGGATCAGCTGGTCAGGGATATTTGCTTACGCTTTTCCCCCTCTCCTGCTCATTCCTTTTCTGGTCAACAAACTGAGTCAAAACAAACTCAAACTAATACTCATAGCACCAACGTGGGCTCGCCAACCGTGGTACACCACACTGTTGGACTTCTCGGTAGTACCGCACATCAGACCAGATCTGTTAACACAACACAAACAACAGATCAGGCACCCGAATCCAGCATCGCTCAACCTAGCAATCTGGCTCCTGAAATCTTAAAATTCGGATATCTAAACCTCTCAAAAGAGTGTATGGAGGTCATTAAACAAGCAAGAAAACCCACAACAAGGCATTGTTATGCTAATAAATGGAAAAGGTTTGTTTTCTACTGCCAGGCTAATCAAATTACGCCGCTAAACGCCTCCATACAAAACACTTACAACAAGCAAATCTTGCTTTTTCTTCCATTAAAATCCATCTCACTGCAATATCTGCTTATTTGCAGATTACACATACAAAATCGCTTTTTAGAATCCCAGTTATAAATGCCTTTATGGAGGGACTAAAAAGAATCATACCCCCAAGGACACCACCAGTACCTTCGTGGAATCTTAATATTATACTAACACGACTCATGGGTCCACCATTTGAACCCATGCATTCTTGTCAAAGCCAATTCTTGACTTGGAAAGTAGCCTTTCTGATAGCCATCACTTCTCTACGAAGAGTTAGCGAAATACAGGCATTTACTATCCAAGAACCCTTTATACAAATACATAAACATAAAGTGGTTCTCCGTACAAATCCACAATTTTTACCAAAAGCCATATCACCGTTTCATCTAAACCAAACTGTGGAACTCCCAGTCTTCTTTCCACAACCAGAATCAGTAGCAGAAAGGGCATTGCATACATTAGACATTAAAAGAGCGCTAATGTATTACATTGACAGAACAAAACAATTTCGAAAAACAAAACAATTGTTTGTAGCTTTCCATAAACCTCATGCAGGTAACCCTATATCCAAACAAGGCATTGCCAGATGGATAGTCAAATGTATTCAGACCTGTTACCTTGAAGCTAAAAGAGAATTACCCATTACTTCAAGGGCACATTCCACTTGGAAAAAAGGCGCCACAATGGCTTTTCTTTGTAATATACCAATGACAGAGATTTGTAAGGCAGCCACCTGGTCTACGCCCCATACATTCACTAAGCATTACTGTGCAGATGTGTTAGCAACACAACAAGCCACAGTAGGACAGGCTGTACTGAGAACATTATTTCAGACAACTTCAACTCCTACAGGCTGATCACCGCTTTTGGGGGGATTACTGCTTTGTAGTCTATGCACAGCATGTGTATCTGCAGCTACACATGCCATCGAACGGAAAATGTCACTTACATCTGTTCGTGGCATGTTGCGCTGCAGATTCACATGCGCCCTCCCACCTCCCCGGGAGCCTGTAGCCGTTTTAGTTGCATGTAAATTGTAAATATGTAAATAAATATTCCTTTAATACACACTATGTACATACATTTCTACTCCATTGTATGGGCACCTCTAGTATCCTTACTTTGAAGTCTGTGAAGACTCACGCTTCCGGAGTGAGGCGAGAGTCTCTTTAAAGTTGGTTTCTTGGTTGCTGTTTTTGAACAGAGCTGCTGTCCTCAGGAGTGTCTTGGTCCTTTAGGTGCAGGTCACCTAAAGGACCTGCACAGTGATGCTGGATGCGTCGCTGTGTAGGCTCTTTGAGTCTGGAGACAGGCCGGTAGGGGTGGGGCCAAGTCAGTTGTTGTTTCCATCATCTTTGAGGGGCTTTCAGGTCAGCAGTCCTTCTTCTTTCTTTAGGTTGCAGGAATCTGATTTGCTGGGTGCGGGGTCGCCCCTAAATACTCAATTTAGGGGTGTGTTTAGGTCTGGGGGGGCAGTTGCCAATGACTACTGTCCTGGAGGGTGGCTACACCCTCTTTGTGCATCCTCCCTGAGGGGAGGGGGCACATCCCTAATCCTATTTGGTGAATCCTCCAAAACAAGATAGAGGATTTTTTAAGGCAGGGGTAACCTCAGCTCAGGACACCTTAGGGGCTGTCCTGACTGGTGGCTCATTGTTTTTCTCATTATCTCCTCTGAACTAGCCGCCAAAAGTGGGGGCTGTGTCCAGAGGGGCGGGCATCTCCACTAGCTGGAGTGCCCTGGGGCGCTGTAACACCGGGCTAGAGCCTTTGAGGCTCACCGCCAGGTGTTACAGTTCCTGCAGGGGGAGGTGAGAAGCACCTCCACCCAGTGCAGGCTTTGTTCATGGACACAGAGTGACAAAGGCACTCACCCCATGTGGCCAGAAACCTGTCTGGATGTGGCAGGCTGGCAGGAACTGGTCAGCCTAACACTAGCATTTGGACTGGTTTACAGAGGGCATCTCTAAGATGCCCTCTTTGTGCATTTTTCAATAAATCCCACACTGGGATACCAAACTTCCCAGAATTCAGTGTAGCCATTATGGAACTGTGGAGTTCGTGTTTGACAAACTCCCAGACCATATACTCTTTATGGCTACCCTGCACTTACAATGTCTAAGATTTGGCTTAAACACCGTAGGGGCATAGTGCTCATGCAATTATGCCCTCACCTGTGGTATAGTGCACCCTGCCTTAGGACTGTAAGGCCTGTTAGAGGGGTGACTTACCTATGCCACAGGCAGCGGGTTGTGGGCATGACACTCTGAGGGGAGTGCCATGTCGACTTAGTCATTTTCTCCCCACCAGCACACACAAGCTGTGAGGCAGTGTGCATGTGCTGAGTGAGGGGTCCCCAGGGTGGCATAATACATGCTGCAGCCCTTAGAGACCTTTCCTGGCCACCGGGCCCTGGGTACCAGGGGTATCACTTTCAAGAGACTTATCTGTGTGCCAGGGCTGTGTCAATTGTGGAGACAAAGGTACAGTTTAAGGAAAGAACACTGGTGCTGGGGCCTGGATAGCAGGGTCCCAGCACACTTTCAATCATAACTAGCATCAACAAAAGGCAAAAATGTAGGTGGTAACCATGCCATGAGAGGCATTGCCCTACACATCCACACCATATAATACACCCCAGTTGCTCACACAGGCTTTCAGTGCTTTACTAATGGTCAACAGGGATTTTCACTCTGTGGATCTCACAGTGCATTGGACACTTGCTTCACACGCAATAATGGATGGTTTGACTGTAATTGTTTTCATTCCCTCCATAAAGACAAACAAGGTTTATATGTTATTCAAGAACCATCGATTCCAAGTCTGTCTTTTCCTTTCGCCTTCTGGGGTTAGTAGTGCTGCCTTTAGGTCATTCTCCAGCCTATATAAAAGTGCTGTGATGCCATACTAGAGGCAGGTTTTGTGCCACATAGATTAAAAATAATAATAGTGATAATATTAAAACTTCAAGTACATGAGTGATTTGAAAAATACTAAAGTTAGTTAAACTACTCATTCCTGACATAGGACCATCAAAATATTTTTCCCATTGGCTCTTACAGTCACTTTAAATTAATGACTGCTATGACATGGCAACTAGACACCTTCCTCACTACTTCATAAGTGATACCCTGAGCCTGATAAGAAGACTAGAGAACAAGCAGTTCTTCCATAGACTTTGGGAATGCAGCAGAAAATTAGCAAACTGTAACCAGCATGTGGTACAAATTCGTCATCACGGTTTCCTCAGTCAACACAGTTAAAAATAAGGTGATCCGACTTACATTGAATGTATGCTATGTGCAGGGCAGCTCATTTGTGTTATTTACTCAGTGATTGTTGTTTTTTTCTGTATGTTAACAGCCTCACACTAAGCTACAGAAGCAAGAGCAGGGACACACACATGGAGACAGAAACAGAGAGAGAAGGAGAGATTGGGCTAGGACAGGACAGACAGCATGAAAACAGTGTGTTTATGAGAGGGTGCACATGCATGTGTGTGCATGTGTAAGCACACTTGCATGCAGGTTTGTGGGTTTGTAGATGTGTCTGTGTGCTGCACTGTACACTGCTACATTTGTTACAGCATTACTCCTTTGGATCCATTCAACAAAAAAACTTGTCTGTCTAGCCTTGGTTCATGGGATTGTCTGCCGGCGTTTCTCAAGAACCTGCTGCTGATGTTCATGCTGAGTAGGGAGGAGAGAAGGCCTGTGTAAGTATGTCTGACCAGTGTCAGCATCAGGTTCATCCAGCATTGTTGGGGATAAAGAGGAGCACAGTGACCTTAGTAGAATTTGGCCATGCCCACTTGAATAACAGGGTTGGCAAAATGGCACATATGCTTAGGCTTTTGGGCAAAGGGTGCATTGGCTCTTGGTCCTGAGGTACAGTAAGCTTTTTAGGAGCATATTGTAGCTTATTTGAAAGGGGCACCATCTGATGCGAATCAGGTGACCTTTCCATAGATCAAGGGCTTCCATGTCAAATGCTTATCTTGCCGCATGTTTGTTTTACTAAGTGGCTGAGCCAAAAAATTATGTTCGACAAGCAAAAAAATTTCAGTAGTGTACTTGTTCTACAGAAAATTGGGGACGTGTACATCCTATATACACTTACAAAGGAGGTAGATTAATTTGACTGTATTGTATTCCCTTACTTGAAGCCAATGCAATTTTTTAGTCTTAATCTGCTAGTAAATATTGTCTCAGCATTTTCTCCTTTTAGAGTCTTTATAGTTGGTATTGTAGGATGGTACGGGAAAGGGCTTTGTGTAATGTGGTCTGACATTGACCACAGTTCTCAATAACACATCAAGGAGCCCAAGTCGGTAAACGAAGGCTCTTAACTCATTTGTGCAGCAAGTAGAATCCAGTCTTAGGCACTGTTCTTTTCTGGGACATCTGTTCTTTTGCGATTCACAGACCAGTGTTTTTAGAGTAGGGATGAGGCTAGTGGAAAGTTTGAAGGGAGTTGGAGCAAGGAGTTCACTGTCTGCCAGGATAAACTGGAAGTATAAACAGTAGTGCATAATGGTTTAATTGGGAGACCCTATTGCAATCTGCTGCCTATTATAGCAAGACCCACAGTTGGTCTATTTCATTGATTCATCCTTTTAAGGCCACATTTTTGTAGCGCTGTTTATGTCAGGAATGTGTAAAGTGATTGTGGGTGTCAACCCCAACTAGCCCTCCTAGAAATTTCCCTTGAAATAAAACAAAACAATTCATTACCTATCACAGTTTTCAAAGTAGATTGGATAATAAATGTTCCACTTTTCCATATTGTTCTGAGGAGAAACCTGTGATATAAGCCAGAAAATCGGTCTTTTCCACAGACAAGTAACCCTGCAGCAGAAAATCTATGCACCTTTAAAAAAATGTGTACTACTCAATCGGACTGTGTTCTTACAGGGTGCTATATTAGTGCCTTCTACTCCCTTGGGCTGTTTTGGAGTAAGATGACCTAGGATTCCTGCATTCGTCCCCCATGGACTGTCAGTTTCCCTGTGTCCATTAGGCCACGTCAGCCCTGTCACTGGATGGAAATCGTGCAGTAGTGTCAGAACAATAACACCACTGTCGAGCGTCCATTGAGATTTTGCTTGCTTTCTTTAAAGCATTTCTGGGTGATGTCCAGGTATTTCTATGCAAATGTCAGAGAATGTTTCCTGTGAGTTTTTCATATTTTATAATAATAATTCACACAAGCTTTATTCGGCCAAGAGACCATCAAAGCAATACAATACAAAATAAATAATCATCATGAATAAAACAGTACAAATCTACCATAAACCAAATTTAAGAAAAGAGAATAAAATCCCTGCTTGCCCAACTTAAAAACAATTAAGATCATTGTATATAAAAATTACGTATACGCCATGCCGCTACTAAAAACTTGCTTACAGCATAAATTAACACATTTGAATTGTGACTTTTTAGAATCCTCAGAGCTAGAGCACATTTTCTTAGCTTCAATTCCCGACAAATTTTGAGGATCCATTTAGACCTTGGGATTAAGTAAGCAGGACAAAAAAACATAAAATGTTCTACTGTTTCAGAGGAATTGCCAAACACGGGACAAATATCAGAAATTGAATTGGATCCCCATCTGCTAGTCAAGGCCATCAATTGTAATGTTCCAAAGCGGAATCTGGCATACAGTCCTTTGCCTAATAGGTCAGGTATTAATTATATCTAGGTATAATTCGAACTCTGGGTACCATTTAAAATCAATAAAAATATTAGTTAAACAACCATTAGATTTGTGGGAAATATAGTTGTTCCGTATATAGGACCAGTAGGCTCCCTTCAATACTTTTACATGGGACTTTTCAAGTTGATGGGGGTTCTCCCATAAATCTCTCAGTCCCAGTGTACAAAACCAGCTGGATACGTGTTTGATCCATGGGATGGAGGTAGAATTAGAACATTTTAGCAATTCTGGAAGTGAGGACTGTAGGAAGTTGGCTCTGTATGTGCTATTTCAAAGTAAGGAATAGCATGCACAGAGTCCAAGGGTTCCCCTTAGAGGTAAAATTGTGGTAAAAATAGATAATACTAATGCTCTATTTTGTGGTAGTGTGGTCGAGCAGTAGGCTTATCCAAGGAGTAGTGTTAAGCATTTGTTGTACATACACATAGACAATAAATGAGGTACACACACTCAGAGACAAATCCAGCCAGTAGGTTTTGTTATAGAAAAATATCTTTTCTTAGTTTATTTTAAGAACCACAGGTTCAAATTTAACATGTAATATCTTGTTTGAAAGGTATTGCAGGTAAGTACATTAGGAACTTTGAATCATTTCAATTGCATGTATACTTTTCAAGTTATTGACAAATAGCTATTTCAAAAGTGGACACTTAGTGCAATTTTCACAGTTCCTGGGGGAGGTAAGTTTTTGTTAGTTTTACCAGGTAAGTAAGACACTTACAGGGTTCAGTTCTTGGTCCAAGGTAGCCCACCGTTGGGGGTTCAGAGCAACCCCAAAGTCACCACACCAGCAGCTCAGGGCCGGTCAGGTGCAGAGTTCAAAGTGGTGCCCAAAACGCATAGGCTAGAATGGAGAGCAGGGGGTGCCCCGGTTCCGGTCTGCTTGCAGGTAAGTACCCGCGTCTTCGGAGGGCAGACCAGGGGGGTTTTGTAGGGCACCGGGGGGGACACAAGCCCACACAGAAATTTCACCCTCAGCAGCGCGGGGGCGGCCGGGTGCAGTGTAGAAACAAGCGTCAGGTTTGCAATGTTAGTCTATGAGAAATCAACGGATCTCTTCAGGCTGCAGGCAGGCAAGGGGGGGCTTCCTCGGGGAAACCTCCACTTGGGCAAGGGAGAGGGACTCCTGGGGGTCACTTCTCCAGTGAAAGTCCGGTCCTTCAGGTCCTGGGGGCTGCGGGTGCAGGGTCTTTTCCAGGCGTCGGGACTTAGGTTTCAGAGAGTCGCGGTCAGGGGAAGCCTCGGGATTCCCTCTGCAGGCGGCGCTGTGGGGGCTCAGGGGGGACAGGTTTTGGTACTCACAGTCGGAGAGTAGTCCGGGGGTCCTCCCTGAGGTGTTGGTTCTCCACCAGCCGAGTCGGGGTCGCCGGGTGCAGTGTTGCAAGTCTCACGCTTCTTGCGGGGAGTTGCAGGGTTCTTTAAAGCTGCTTCTGGAAACAAAGTTGCAGTCTTTTTGGAGCAGGTCCGCTGTCCATGGGAGTTTCTTGTCTTTTTCGAAGCAGGGCAGTCCTCAGAGGATTCAGAGGTCGCTGGTCCCTTGGAAGGCGTCGCTGGAGCAGAGTTCTTTGGAAGGCAGGAGACAGGCCGGTGAGTTTCTGGAGCCAAGGCAGTTGTCGTCTTCTGGTCTTCCTCTGCAGGGGGTTTCAGCTAGGCAGTCCTTCTTCTTGTAGTTTGCAGGAATCTAATTTTCTAGGGTTCAGGGTAGCCCTTAAATACTAAATTTAAGGGCGTGTTTAGGTCTGGGGGGTTAGTAGCCAATGGCTACTAGCCCTGAGGGTGGGTACACCCTCTTTGTGCCTCCTCCCAAGGGGAGGGGGTCACAATCCTAACCCTATTGGGGGAATCCTCCATCTGCAAGATGGAGGATTTCTAAAAGTTAGAGTCACCTCAGCTCAGGACACCTTAGGGGCTGTCCTGACTGGCCAGTGACTCCTCCTTGTTGCTTTCTTTGTTCCCTCCAGCCTTGCCGCCAAAAGTGGGGGCCGTGGCCGGAGGGGGCGGGCAACTCCACTAAGCTGGAGTGCCCTGCTGGGCTGTGACAAAGGGGTGAGCCTTTGAGGCTCACCGCCAGGTGTCACAGCTCCTGCCTGGGGGAGGTGTTAGCATCTCCACCCAGTGCAGGCTTTGTTACTGGCCTCAGAGTGACAAAGGCACTCTCCCCATGGGGCCAGCAACATGTCTCTGGTGTGGCAGGCTGCTGGAACTAGTCAGCCTACACAGACAGTCGGTTAAGTTTCAGGGGGCACCTCTAAGGTGCCCTCTGGGGTGTATTTTGCAATAAAATGTACACTGGCATCAGTGTGCATTTATTGTGCTGAGAAGTTTGATACCAAACTTCCCAGTTTTCAGTGTAGCCATTATGGTGCTGTGGAGTTCGTGTTTGACAGACTCCCAGACCATATACTCTTATGGCTACCCTGCACTTACAATGTCTAAGGTTTGGTTTAGACACTGTAGGGGTACCATGCTCATGCACTGGTACCCTCACCTATGGTATAGTGCACCCTGCCTTAGGGCTGTAAGGCCTGCTAGAGGGGTGTCTTACCTATACTGCATAGGCAGTGAGAGGCTGGCATGGCACCCTGAGGGGAGTGCCATGTTGACTTACTCGTTTTGTCCTCACTAGCACACACAAGCTGGCAAGCAGTG